>NC_134081.1:72835652-73200652 GCF_000715075.1 Nicotiana tabacum
GTATACTTGATACCCCGATAGTTGTTGCAATTTTATATATTACCTTTGTTCTTATACAACGGGATCATCGTACTCCATCTCCATTCCTCGGGCATCCTCTTCGTCCTAAAAATGACATTTAATAACCTAGTGAACCACTCCAAGCCCGCGCTACCCACACACTTCTAAAACTCAATCGGTATTTCTTCTGGTCCGGTCGCTCGTCCCCTGCTTATCTTACGCATAGCCCCTTCTACCTCCTCGTCTCTTATGCGTCTGCAATACCCAAAGTCCCGATGACTATCGGAGTGTTCAAAGCCACCCACCATAATGTTCCTATCCCCCTCTTCATTCAAGAGTTTATGCAAGTAAGTCTACCATCTCTGTCGAATAAGTGCATCATCCAACAACACTCTACCATCCTCGTCCTTGATGCACTTCACTTGATTCAGGTCACGAGCCTTCCTTTCTCGCACCCTGGCTAGCCTGTACAATTTCTTATCTCCTCTTTTGCCTTTAAGTTCTTCATAAAAGAGTTCAAACGCGGCAGTCTTAGTCGCGGTAACTGCCAACTTCGCTTCCTTCTTAGCCACCTTATACAGCACCGTGGTCTTCCTCTTCTCCTTGTCGTCCACGCTCTCAAAACGCTTCAAATAGGCCTCTTTCTTGACTTCCACTTTAACTTGGACCTCAGTAGCCCACCACTAATCCCTTTTGCGACCACCAGAGGGGCCCTTCGAGACCCCCAATACCTCTCTAGCAGCCTCCCTAATGCAATTCACAATCGCGGTCCACATACCACTCGCATCCCCATTTCTCCTCCATGCTCCCATGACCAGCAACTTATCCCCCAACTCCTAGGCTCTATCTTTAGTCAACACTCCCCATTTGATCCTAGGTAGACCATACACAACTCTTTAACTTCTCTTCCTCATAATCTCTAAATCTATGACCAAGAGCCTATGTTGGGTCATGTTATTCTCACTCGGGATGATCTTGCAGTCTGCGCACAGACCTTTATCAGATTTTCTAAAGAGTAGAAAGTCAATATGGGTCCTGGCAGTCAAACTTTGAAAAGTGACCAAATACTCATCCTCCTTCGGAAAATTTGAGTTAGCTATCACCAAATCAAACGCTTTTGCAAAATTCAACAGTGATGTTCCTCCTCCATTCCTAACTCCAAAACCAAAGCCTCCATGCACGTCACCATAACCCCCAGACAATGCCCCAATGTGGTCATTGAAATCTCTTCCTATGAAAAGTTTTTTAGTGTAAGGGATACCACGCACAACCTCGTCCAAATCCTCCTAGAAGCGCCTTTGACCTCCTCCTCCAAGCCCGCTTGGAGAGCATACGCACTAATCACATTTAAAGTAAAAAAAAACCCAACAACTAGCTTAATACTCATCAACCTATCGCTCACCCTATTAACCTCCACTACTAGCTCCTAGAGATCCCTATCGACCAAAATACCTACCACTTTCTTACCCCCCCCCCTTACGTCCAGAGTACCATAGTTTAAACTCATCTACATCCCGTGCCTTATCTCCCACCCATCTAGTCTCTTGGAGATAAGCTATGTTTATATTCCTTTTATGGATAATCCTCGCAAACTCTATAGACTTCCCCATCAAGGTTCCTATGTTCCAAGACTCAACTCTCATCCTGGAAGAACCCTTACCACCCTTACCTCCCACTCTCCTACCCCCTGAGAGCCCTCCCCCTCTCCGTGGACATGACCTTACCGTACCATCATACAGTACAACCACTATAAACAAGACACACCAAGCAGGAACTATCACAGAAGCAACGCCGAAGTAAGATATCGAGAATACAATTCGAAACTTAATAGGCACATAAGCGGAGAAAAACTAATGTACTAGAAAGTATAATAGCAGCAAGATATGCGAAACTAAATACCCTAAATGATGCTAATAGGCCCAAAAGCAAAAACAAGAAATCTAAACAAATAAACCACAATTTAGAGAACAACAACTAATAAAGAGTACACTATGAATAGAAAAAAATATTTTCACAGAGTATTAGCGAAAACAAAATGTAACCAAACAAGAACGTAGAACCTAGTACCGTCGCCGGAGACGGTGGAGCGGTGGCGGTCGTCGGAGATCTGAACGGAGTTGCTGGATGACGACTAGAGTGTATTGAAAGACGAGTTTGGTTCAAGGGCACTACAAATCAGGCCGTACACCCAACTGTGGTGGTACACACATGCCGACAACTAGTTGAATCTCGCTGGAATCGGCTCCCTTGTTCACGCCGGAATGACACACGCACACACAGGGAGAGAGAGAGGCCAGAAGGGTGGAAGGAGAAGGGCGGCACCGGCGACTCACCAGCGGCGAGAAGAAGAAGAAGAAGAAGAAGAAGAAGAAGAAGAAGAAAAATACGGGAAGGCTAGAATGGGGGGATCGGGATGGAGGAGAGAGGGAGATGGGGGTGAGAGAGATGAGGGGTGAGAGAGAGAAGAGACGACAGAGAAAACTTAACTTGTTGGGTGGTCGCTGACTAGTTCGAGACCGTTAGAGTTAGGGTTGGCAGTATGAGCGCAGAGAGAGAGGGGAGGAATTAATTCAAAAGGCATTTTTGCCAATATAAAAGTAGCGATTTCAAAGATAAATGTATATAATGTAATCTATAGGTATAATTTTGAATATGTAAATCTATTTTTAGAATAAAATTTTGATATTCAAGTTCAAAAACAATATTTAAATATGTTGAGGTTACGGTGAATTTAACAGAAAAATAATAAAATAAAATAAAATATGTACTCCTTTTTTGCCATTTATGGATGCCGTCTATTTTTATTTTAAACTCCATAAAGTGTTATATAAAAATTTTCATTTTTAGTTTCATTTTACCTCTTGATTATTTCTTCTTAACTTATTTTACTTTGCTAAGTTAAAAATACATCTCTTGTATTGCAAAATCATAATGTTCAACTCTTATTATCCTATCAATTCATTTTTGTTATAAACGGGATTATTAAAAAAATTATTTTAAAAATGTGACCACTAATATATGATTAGAAGTTTTTCTCGTTATATATGAGATTTAAGTGATAAAATAATTTAATTAATTTATATTTATGTATGATAAATTCACAAAAAAGATAACGCACTTACAAAGACCAACGTCTATCGCATCGAGCAATTCAAACTTATTAACTTATTTTCATTATTCCAGTATAAAACTTTTCTTTCACTTGAATGACTAACCCTAATTTTAAATCTCACCAACAACTTTCCCGTCTTCTTGCTTCTTATGTCTCCTTTTTTTGGTCTCTTAAAAAAAGTAGTTATATCTGTTAATTGTTAGTCCCGCCAATATTGTTGTATTTATAAATAATAATTCTAGAAAATATAAGTTATCGTAATGAAACAGTAATTAATTCGAGCCCACTGAATTCACAGTGTTTCCTTAAGGAATTTAATCCCCTCCTAGTACCCAAGGTTATGGATTATTTCCTCCCAGGATAGAACGAATCACACACTGGTGTAGCGGTACTTCAAACCCCAGTATTTCAGCGAACACAAAGTTCGGTAGCAAATCACACTTACAGTTGCTTTGTTTGAAGTTAAAACAATGCAGAACAAAGGAGTAGAAACTCAGAAAATCGTATGGAAATGCTGAGAGGAAGGAGTGCAATGTATAGCCAAAGTTGAGCGTTTTCAGTTTTGTGTTTGTATGTCTTTCTTCAACAGCTGTTGCACATATTTATAGCAGTCAACTTTGAAGATGAACGACCCTCCATCCTCCATGGTGGAGCATGCACTAGCTTGTTTATGAAGCAAGCACTTGGTCATGGTGGGAAGAGCATTAGGCGGCTGCTATTGCAGCTGGTGATCAATATACGGATTGGAACAATAAATGCGGATAATCTTACGTTAATATTTACTATTAACAAATAAATTTGGTCCAAAAAATTAATCAATCAAACGATCATTTAACCAAATCCGAATCTGAATCCGAATCCAAAGCCGAAGCCGAAGCCGAGCCGAGCCGAGCAGAGCGACGACGGCGCGAGGCTTACTTTCTTCTTAACTCTTTAAGAGCTACAAGAAGAGCAATTATATATATACCCACCAAAAATCTTTTCCTCTTCCAATATGGGACAATGTCTCATTGTTAATAGGGGAAACTTAAAATTTTACTCAAAAATTTTATTTTTCCCTCCATTTCCCATTCACCCTCATTTTAAGACTATTTCATCTTAAATAAGAAAAAAACCTCAACAATCCCCCACATGAATGGTGAATGGCTATATCACGGAAGTATGCATGGAAAAACTATGTGATTTGCAAGCAAGGATTAATCGCATCTGGATAAGTAGGTTTCCCTTTGAACTTTCCGTAGTGAACTTATGTCGGATATACTCGGTCAATCGGTAGATTTGATATCTTTGAACCGTCGATCTTTGGTGTATACCTAGACAAACATAAGTCACACAATCAACCCTTAACCGTCTTTGGTTCTCATTGTTGTGTTCGTTTCAGCCATGAACACCGCCTGGTTTCATAAGTGCGTAGAGAACTGGCCTTACAAAGTTCTCCTTGAAGCGGCTAACACTTCACACTTACATAGGTGATTCCTAAACATGTCATCCTGTTGATATACCCCGTATCAAATTTAGAAATCATTAAAAAGCCTTAATGCTTTATCCTTGGTACTGAACATTGTCTCATCACGAGAACGGACTAAAATTTTATTTGACAATGTTGAACCGTCATTAATGACTTTGTTTGATCTCCTTGAACCTAGATCTTGGGATCTCCAGTCTTATGGGTAGAGTTACCGCCACAATGACTTGTTCTCGGCCATAGCCCCATTCCCCTTGATGATTTCTCAACTACCTCTCTAGTTAGGCCTTTTGTAAGTGGATCCGACACATTATCACTTGACTTTACATAGTCAATCGTGATAATTACTCTAGAGAGTAATTGCCTAACGGTTTTATGTCTTCGTCGTATATGACGAGATTTACCGTTATACATAACGCTCCCAGCCCTTCCAATTGCCGCTTGACTATCATAATGTATGCATATTGGTGCCAACGGTTTGGGCCAAAATGGAATGTCTTCCAAGAAATTTCGGAGCCATTCAACTTCTTCACTGGCTTTATCTAAGGCTATGAATTCACCCTCCATTGTAGAGCAGGCAATACATGTTTGTTTGGACGACTTCCAAGATACCGCTCCTCCACCAATAGTGAATATATATCCACTCGTGGACTTAGAATCAGTTGAACCGGTGATCCAATTTGCATCACAGTATCCCTCAATCACCGCAGGAAATTTACTGTAGTGCAAGTCAAAGTTCTGGGTATGTTCTAAATATCCCAAAACTCGTTTCATTGCCATCCAATGAGATTGGCCTGGATTGCTCGTATATCGACTCAGTTTACTTATAGCACAAGCTATATCTAGTCGTGTACAATTCATGATATACATTAAGCATCCTAACACACGAGCATAATCCAATTGTGATATGCTTTGGCCTTTATTCTTTGCTAATGCAAGATTCACGTCAATTGGAGTCTTTGCAACTTTAAAGCTCAAGTGCTTGAATTTTTCAAGTACTGTCTTAATATAATGAGATTGTGACAATGCCAGATCTTGAGGAGTCTTATGGATCTTAATTCCCAGAATTAAATCAGCAACTCCCAAGTCTTTCATATCAAACTTGCTATTGAGCATACGCTTAGTAGCATTTATGTTGGCAATGTCATTACTCATTATCAGCATATCATCCACATATAGGCAAACAATGACTATGTAATTTGGAACATTTTTAATGTACACACATTTATCACATTCATTTATCTTAAAACCATTTGACAACATTGTTTGGTCAAATTTCGCATGCCATTGTTTGGGTGCTTGTTTTAGTCCGTAAAGAGACTTTACAAGTCTACATACCTTCTTTTCTTTACCTGGAACCACAAACCCTTCAGGTTGTTCCATGTAAATTTCTTCCTCCAACTCTCCATTTAAGAAGGCCGTCTTAACATCCATTTGATGAATTTCAAGACCATACACTGCAGCTAATGCTACTAACATCTGTATGGACGTAATTCTTGTAACTGGAGAGTATGTATCAAAGTAGTCTAGACCTTCTCGTTGTCTATACCCTTTGACTACGAGTCTTGCCTTGAATTTATCAATAGTTCCATCATCTTTGATTTTTCTCTTAAAAATCCATTTAGAATCTAAAGGTTTATTTCCAGGAGGAAGATCAACCAATTCCCATGTATGGTTGTTCAATATGGATTCTATTTCACTATTGACTGCCTCTTTCCAAAACAATGATTCGGAAAAAGTCATAGCTTCTTTAAATGTTTGAGGTTCATTCTCCAATAAGAAAGTCACAAAATCTGGTCCAAATAAAGTAGACGTTCTTTGACGTTTACTACGTCTTGGATCCTCCTGATTACATATACATTCTTTTGTTTCTTCCCGAGGTTGTTTAGATCCTTCACCAAACGACTCACATTCCTTTTTATACGGATATATATTTTCAAAGAGCTCAGCATTATCTGATTCTATAACCGTATTATTATGAATGCCGGGATTTTCTGATTTATGAACCAGAAATCGATATGCTTTACTATTTGTCGCATATCCTATGAAAACACAATCAACGGTTTTCGGTCCTATCTTTACCCTTTTGGGTTTAGGAAATTGCACTTTTGCCAAACACCCCCACACTTTAAAATAATTCAAGTTGGGCTTCCTTCCTTTCCATTTTTCATATGGAATGGATTATGTTTTGCTATGGGGCACTCGATTTAATATTCGATTAGCCGTAAGAATGGCTTCCCCCACAAGTTCTGTGGCAAACCAGAACTTATCAACAACGCGTTCATCATCTCCTTTAATGTGCGATTCTTTCTTTCCGCAATCCCATTAGATTGGGGCGTGTAAGGGGCTGTTGTTTGATGAATAATTCCATATTCTAAACATATTTCTTCAAAAGGAGATTCATATTCACCACCCCTATCACTTCTTATCATTTTTACTTTCTTGTTAAGTTGCGTTTCAACTTTATTTTTGTATTGCCTGAATGCGTCTATTGCTTCATCTTTACTATTCAGTAAGTAAACATAGCAATATCGAGTACCATCGTCAATAAAAGTTATGAAATACTTCTTTCCACCGCGAGATGGTATTGACTTCATGTCATAAATATCTGTGTGAATTAAGTCTAAAGGATTTGAATTCCTTTCAACTGACTTATAAGGATGTTTAACATACTTAGATTCCATACATGTTTGACATTTTAATTTTTCGCATTCAAACTTAGGCAGTACTTCCAAGTTAATCATTTTTCGCAAGGTTTTATAATTGACATGACTCAAACGTACATGCCATAAATCATTTGACTCAAGTAAGTAAGAAGAAGCTAAAATATTATTATTGTTTTCCACAACCATTACATTTAGATTGAAAAGGCCCTCGGTGAGGTAACCTTTTCCTATAAATATTTCATTCTTACTTATGACAATCTTGTCGGACACAAAAACGCACTTAAAACCGTGCTTAACAAGAAGTACAGTAGAGACTAAATTCTTTCTCATTTCAGGAACATGAAGGACATTGTTCAAAGTCATAACCTTACCAGAAGTCATTTTCAGAAATATCTTCCCATATCCTTCAACTTTTGTTGTTGAAGCATTTCCCATATAAACTGTGTCTCCGGGTCTAGCAGGAGCATAAGTAGCAAAAGCTTCTCTAATTGCACAAACATAGCGAGTGGCTCCAGAATCAAACCACCACTATTTAGGATTCCCACCAAGTTACATTCAGAAAGCATGGCACACAAGTTATCAACATCATCATGCTTTACTACTATGTTTGCTTGACCCCTTTTCTTGTCTTTCTTCGGAGCACGACACTCCGTAGATTTGTGTCCGATTTTTCCACAGTTGTAGCAGTTTCTACTGAACCGCTTCTTGTTTGGGTTGTATTTCGGAACAGAAGCCTTCTTCCTCTTTTTGTTATCTTCAACAATATTTGCTCCCATTATTGTTGAATTTCCACGGCCTCTCCTTTCAGCAGCTTTATTGTCCTCTTCGATTCTCAACCGAACAATGAGATCTTCAAGGGACATTTCCTTTCGTTTGTGTTTCAAATAATTTTTGAAGTCCCTCCACAGCGGAGGCAACTTCTCAATCATTGCTGCTACTTGGAATGCTTCATTGATGACAAGACCTTCAGCAAGTAGATCATGAATAATCACTTGCAATTCCTGGACTTGGGTAATAACAGACTTGCTATCTACCATTTTGTAGTCCAAAAATTTTGCGGCAATAAATTTCTTCATCCCGGCATCTTCAGTTTTATATTTCTTTTCAAGCGCATTCCACAATTCTTTTGACGTCTCCACGCCACTGTATACATTATACAGATTATCATCCAGTCCGCTAAGAATATAATTCTAGCATAAAAAATCAGAATGCTTCCATGCTTCAATCACGACAAAGCGTTCATTCTCTGGAGTTTTATCTGGCAGATCAGGAACATCTTTCTTGATGAACTTCTGTAGACATAACGTAGTTAATTAGAAGAACATCATCTGCTTCCAGCGCTTGAAATCAATCCCGAAAAAATTTTCGGGTTTTTCTGCCGGTGCCAACGCCGGTGTTCGGCTTGTCGATGCGTTGGCAGTCACCGTCGGTACAGCTTGGTTTTCGCTTTCAGTCGTCATTTTTTTTCTGTAAAAGAATGACACAAACAAACATTTAATAAACGTTTTCAAACTGGAGTAAAAATCACGTAGATTTTAATCTCCAACAAAATGTTACGAAGGCTTTACTCTCCAAAACGGGAGTACACAAAACCACAAAGGTTTTAGTTTGCAGAATAATAAGAATAACACAAATGCAGAAATAAATATTAAATTCCTTAAGATTGTTAATTGTTAGTCCCGCCAATATTGCTGTATTTGTAAATAATAATTCTAGGAAATATAAGTTATCGTAATGAAACATTAATTCGAGCCCACTGAATTCACAGTGTTTCCTTAAGGAATTTAATCCCCTCCTAGTACCCAAGGTTATGGATTATTTCCTCCCAGGATAGAACGAATCACACACTGGTGTAGCGGTACTTCAAACCCCAGTGTTTCAGCGAACACAAAGTTCGGTAGCAAATCACACTTACAGTTGCTTTGTTTGAAGTTAAAACAATGCAGAACAAAGGAGTAGAAACTCAGAAAATTGTATGCAAATGCTGAGAGGAAGGAGTGCAATGTATAGCCAAAGTTGAGCGTTTTCAGTTTTGGTGTGTCTTTCTTCAACAGTTGCTGCACATATTTATAGCAGTCAGCTTTGAAGATGAACGACCCTCCACCCTCCATGGTGGAGCATGCACTAGCTTGTTTGTGGAGCAAGCACTTGGTCATGGTGGGAAGAGCATTAGGCGGCTGCTATTGCAGCTGGTGGTCAATACACGGATTATAACAACAAATGTGGATAATCTTACGTTAATATTTACTATTAAAAAATAAATTTGGTCCAAAAAATTAATCAATCAATAGATCATTTGACCAAATCCGAAGCCGAAGCCGAAGCCAAAGCCGAAGCCGAGCCGAGCAGAGCGAGCGACGACGACGACGGCGCGAGGCTTGCTTTCTTCTTAACTCTTTAAGAGCTACAAGAAGAGCAATTATATATATACCCACCAAAAATCTTTTCCTCTTCCAATATGGGGACAATGTCTCATTATCAAGAGGGAAAAACTTAAAATTTTACTCAAAAATTTTATTTTTCCCTCCATTTCCCATTCACCCTCATTTTAAGACTATTTCATCTTAAATAACAAAAAAACCTCAACAATATCCACTAACCTACTCTCATCAAAGACATTCCCTTACTCTTTATTCAAGATATATATCTTTAAATACTTTAAAGAGGTGCTCAAATTTTATAAAAAATCTTCTCTTTTTTTTTTGTGATCCTATCCTTTTCTAAAATTATTGAGATTAGCATGAAATTATATTTTGATTAACAAACCGTATATGAGAACCAAGTTTCATGAACATGTTACTATGCTACTGGACTGGTGTACAGATCTGTTATGTCGTCAATGAAAGAATCAGGTTCCTTGAAGCAGATGTCTGAAGAATATGTGCTTAAAAATGGTTTTGATGATTAACCAACAGCTGACAACGGACCAGATCTTGTGAAGATATTTGTTGTGCTGATATACAGAGTTGGAGATGTGTCATGCAAATATCGACGGAACCATGTCCCTTGAAGATGTTGATAAGAAGCTGGAAGCTTATTCCTAATGCAAGTCGGTTGAGCTGGAATTCTGTTACAATTTGGATTCCTTGAAGAAGTTATTTCGTGGGCTGAAAGTATGGTAATAATTAGAGGAATTCGTGGTCAACAAGGATTCATTAATTATGGGAATACTTGCATGGAAAGGAAAAGCATGTAAAGGAATCTTTTAAGGAAAGTCAATGTTGGGTTTTTTCTAAAGGGTGTGAATGAAAAATGGAAGAGGCGCATCTTGGGTTGCACCTCTTCTCACCCTTTCATTGTCTATAAATGAAAATTCCTCCTCTCTTTTCTACATTGTTGTATTATTTTCCAAATAAATATAAGTGTCAAGTGTGATTTGCTCTGTTTGTTGAATTCGCTAAAGTTCTGTGATTTATATTACCGCTATCACAGAATAGTTATTCCGTTCTATCATGTGAGGAATTAATCCATAACCTTGGGCAACAGTGAGGAGATTAAATTCCTTAAGGACACACAAGAAACTTAAAGGCTCGGAGTTTTCTGTTTTTATTTTCTTAAACTAACGTCTTCTAATTTTCTGATTTCGAACACATAATTATCAACAATCTTAAGGAATTTAATATCTATTTGTTGGATACGTGAACATAGAGTGTTGGTAATACGACATCAGTAACGGTTACGAAACCATAGGACGCGAACTACATAAAAATTGTAATTGTTTGATTTTTGCATGGTTAAAGCAAAGTAACTGTTTCTTTATTATCAATAATGACATTAGTGGGATTGTCATTATGACTTCATTTCTTAAGACTATGAATACATTAAAAAGGATGCTATGAGCCAGACGGTGATTTTTTTTTATTTCTGAAAAGTGCTTTTAATCTTGCTTAAGATTATGGTAGAGACTGCCTACTATGCAAATGAGGAATGAGGAAGTGAACTCTTGTCTGCTTTCTATTCTCTTTTTGTCAATTCTTCTATATGGGTTTTCTGGTGCAGGTTGAATTTTATAATGTGTGTTCATTGTTGTGATGACATGGTGAAACTGTTGGAAAGTTATTGGAGTTCCTGAAAAAGAAAAAAAAAAGGTGATCAACATTATTTTGCCAAGAGTAATGAGAAAGAAAATACACGCTACAATCTATTTCAAGAGCCAGAGTCTTTGACCATTTGTTTGGTGGCAAAGATGGTAATGAGATTTTATTTTATGTGCATCAGAAACGGTGGCCATGTCTGGGAAGGAAAATCCATTTCCTTATTGTTTTTAATTTGATAATTTCTCATTTGTTTCCAAGTTAATTTACACTTACTGATTTTTGGTTAACTTGGCAAGATTCATAATATTTCGGCGGAACCATTATTAAGAAATGTAGATGTGCTCATGGTGGCCTGTTTCACTTGCTTCATCTGTATCGCGACAATCTTTTTTGTTGGAACAAATATGATTGTATGATTGTTAATAGAGGAACGAGCAATGTTCGAAGCCGTATATTGTTCTACCAAGTATAAAACGGTGTGACTGTTGGTTGTTGTGGTCGATCCGTTGCACTGTAGAGTACGAAATGAGGTAGTCTAAGTCTGCGTGATTTTCTACTCCTGTTTCGAGCTTAAAATTTGCATGATTTTCTACTCGTTCATTGAGACTAAAATCTTCTTGACTTTCTATTCATTTATCAGAGATTAAGTCTAAGTGACTTTCTGCTCATTTTGGAGATTAAAATCTTAGTGATTTTCTACTCCGACTTATTACTCGATTTGAAGATTAAAAACTTCACCATTTATTAATTTTGGTTGTGTCAAATATTACTCGATTTGAAGATTAAACTTCACCGTTTATTAACTCTAGTTGTGCCAGATATTATTCGGTTGAAGATTAAAAACTTCATCGTTTATTAATTCTAGCTCTATCATGACACAAACTACAATTCATGTGGTTGGCTCTATAAAGTAATAGGGGTAGCAAATATAAATCTTGTTTTGAAAAAATATGTCTAGAATATGGTGCTATTCATCAAACAACTGATACGTACATGCCCCAATCCAATGGGACCGTGGAAAGAAAGAATCAATTATTAAATGAAATGATGAATACTTTGTTGATAAGTTCTAGTTTACTCCAGAACTTATGAGGAAAGTTATTCTTACAGCTAACCGAATAGTCAATCGAGTTCCCCATAGAAAAACACAATCCATTACATATGGAAATGGAAAAAAAAGAAGCCCAACTTGAAATATTTCAAAGTGTGGGGATATTTGACTAAAATGCAAGTCCTAAACCTAAAAGGGTAGATATAGGATTGAAAAGCGTTGATTGTGTTTTCATAGGATATGCAACAAACAGTAAAGCATATCGATTTCTAGTTCACAAATTAAAAAATTCGGAGATTTATATTTATATAGTGATAGAATCAGATAATGTTGGATTCGTTGAGAATATTTATCCGTATAAAAAGGAATGTGAGTCATCTAGTGAAAAATCTAAGCGACACCGGGAAGAATTAAAAGGGAAGTACACCTAATAAGGTGAATCCAATACGTAGTAAACATCAAAGGACAACTACTTCCTTTGGACCTGATTTTTTGACATTCTTTTTAGAAAATGAGCCTTAAACATTTAAAGAAACAATGTCTTGCTCTGCAAAGTCAATAGTAAGATATAATCCATATTAAGTAATCATCATTGAGAAATGGTCGACCTTCCTTCAGGAAATAAACCTTTGGGTTCTAAGTGAATTTTCAGAAGGAAAATGAAAGTTGATGGTACTATTGGCAAATAGTAGGCAAGATTAGTTGTCAAAAGGTTTAGACAATGGGAATGTCTTGACTATTTTGACATATACTCGTCGGTTACGAGTATTGCATATATATGAATGTTAGTAGCATTAGCTACAATATACGGTCTTGAAATCCATCAAATGGACGTGAAGACACCCTTTTTAAATTGTTATTTGGAGGAAGAAATCCACGTGGAACAACCAAGGGTTGGTGGTTCCTGAAAAAGAAAAGAAGGTGTGCAGACGTGTTAAGTCTCTTTATGGAGTAAAATAAGCACCCAAACAATGACATGTAAAATTTAACCAAATAATATTGTCAAATGATTTTAAAATTAATGAGTGTAAACAAATATGTTTACATTAATAATACTCCAAGTTATGTAGTCATTATTTGAAATAATAGAAAAGACACATGAAATATTTGAAATGTGAGGGTGTTTAGCTTATGCATGACAAAAGCTAATGTTAGACACAATGTCTATATTATTTAGAAGAACTTTGATATAGTAGTTAGTAAATTCATTACTTGTTCAATCTTAGTGATGACTAGTTGAAGGAACTGCCAATTCGAAGTTGTTCACGTGCCTTTTCAGAAAGGATGTATTATTTCTTGAACATTTATGAAAGGGAGTCACCTAGAAGGTTGTGAGTTTTCATGAAAAGATGTGTTTGTACATTTTTTATAGACATGACCATTCATGAACGGATGTATTAATACATTGGTCTATAATATGGTGAACCAATCGATGAAAATGATAAAAATCCATAGCAAGTTGGATTTGTTTCATAAATGAAGGTGTTATAATTTGCATATCATATAGACTTGTATTTCATTATGGAATAAGAATAAATAGCATATAAATGCTAGAAAAAGGCGAAGTAATTATGAAATATGTTATATATTAAAAGGTTGTGGCCACAACAGATACAAACCATTCCAGCTATTATTATCATAATTGGGTTTGCAATAGAAAGTCGAGATGCATTAGTCTACGACAAAAGTTTGCATTGTGCTATCATGACAATGAAACAAGTCTTGAGATATTTGAAATATACTCAAAATTATGCTTTGCACTACAATAAGTATCATGCGATAATAGAGGGGTATAGTGATGCAAAGTAGATCACCGGTTCAACTGATTCTAAACAGTCGGTGGAGGAGCGATGTCTTGGAAATCATCCAAACAAACGTGCATTGACCGCTCTACAGTGGAGGCTGATTTTATAGCCTTAGACAAGGCTGGTGAAGAAGTTGAATGTCTCCTAAATTTTCTTGAAGATATTCATTTTGGCCCAAATCGATGGCACGCATATGCACATATTGCAACAGTCAAGCGACAATAGGAAGGGCTAGGAGCATTGTGTATAACGGAAAATCTCGTCATATACGACGAAGAATATAACCGTTAGCCAACTACTCTCTAGGAGAATTATCAAAATTAACTACATGAAGTCAAGTGATAATGTGCCGGATCCAATTATAAAAGGCCTAACTAGAAAGGTAGTTGAGAGTTCATCGAAGAGAATGAGACTATGGTCGAGGACAAGTCATTGTGGCGGTAACTCTACCTAGAAGACTGGAGATCCCAAGATATAGGTTCAAGGAGATCAAACAAAGTCATTAGTGACGGTTTAACATAGTCAAATAAAATTTTGGTCCATTCTCGTAATGAAGATAATGTTCAGTACCAAGGATAAAATATTAAGGCTTTTTAATAATTTCTAAGTTTGATACATGGTATATCAAATAGTGTATCTGCGGGATAGCACATTTAGGAATCACCTATGTAAGTGTGAAGTGTAAGCCGCTTCACGGAGGATTCTATAAGGCCAATTCTCTAAGCACTTATGAAACTAGGCGGTGTTCATGGCTGAGAACACAACAATGAGAATCAAAGACAGTTAAGGATTGATTATGTGACTTATGGTTGTCTAGGTATATACCAAAGTTCGACAGTTCAAAGATATTGTCACGACCTAAAATCTCACCTGTCGTGATGGCGCCTATCTCAATATTAGGCAAGCCGAAAATCTAAATAATCCACCATATCTTTTAAATTTGAAAACAAAATAATTAAATTCAGCGGAAGAAATCTCACAATTTCAAATATAACACTCCCAAACCCCTGTGTCACTGAGTACATAAGCATCTAAATGAATACAAAGTCTCACTGATAAATATCATTGTCTGAAGTATAGAACGGTACAATAACTAAACAGGAAGGGAATCAAGTCTGCAGTCATCAAGCAGCTACCTTGATACTCTCCAACAGAAATAACTCTGAATTCTAGCAGTCGTCGTATCCGGGAGTACCTGGATCTACACACGAGATGCAGAGTATAGTATGAGTACAACTAACTCAATAAGTAAATAGACTAACCTTTGGGCTAAAAGAAATGATGAGCTCCGCAGGTACAATCCAGTTAAAATAATGGTACAAAAATGTAGGCATGATTTCAAGTTCAACAGTTAAACTCAATACAAGTGAAATAGATCAATACTGCATGATATGAGGCATATGACATCTCAGTAAAAAGACCTCATGTAAATACTGGTCACAAATTATCCGGTCACTTGGTACTGTTTATGGCCAATCCAGCCCAGGGGTGTTCCAACCCGTATATAAATACACATCGACTGACAGTGAGTCACTCAGTATCGTATAAGGCCAATCCAGCCCTGGGATAATTTATCCCCCAAATATAAATAATTCGATCAAGATCCATGTTCAGGTAAACTCATTATAATACAAATAAGTAAGGCAAGTCCATGCCCTGGGAAAATCCACCCCAAATATATATATAAGCAGTAAGTAAGGCAAGCCCATGCCCTGGGAAGTCCATCCCGAATATCGATGATCATCTACGCTCACTGGGGGTGTGTACAGACTCCGGAGAGGCTCCTTCAGCCCAAGCGTAATACAAAGCCAATATGGCCTACTGCAGGCGGGTAGTCCCGATCCGTATAATAACAAAGCCTATAAGGCCAGCTGCAGGCGGGCAACCCCAATCCATAAAAAAGTAAAGCCTATAAGGACTGCTGCAGGAGGGAAGCCCCAATCCAAAACAATAATAAAGTATAAAGCCATTCTGGCCTGCTGCAGGCGGGCAGCCCCGATCCATTTAATAATAACATATATAAAGTCAAATGGCTTGCTGCGTTGCGCAGCTCAATCCCATAAATATTCTCACAATGGACAATTATTACTGAGTGTGAAATGTATATTTTAGAACAATTAACTCAACAGCATCACGACCCCATGGGTCCTGAAATATCGGCACATAGCCTTAACATGATCTTTATTACTAGCCTCAGCTTAATTCCTATAACACATGCCACATGTTCAGATAATAACATGATTCTTTAATTTTACTACTTCACAGGATTTATTCAAGACACACTTTCTGTGGTGCATGTCTACATGTTCGTCACCTATCGTGTGTGTCACCTCCAAACAATTCATATCATACCCAATTCGGGGATTCATACCCTCAGAACCAAGTTTAGAAGTGTTACTTACCTCAAACCGTGTAATTCTTTACTCCAGTATGCCTTTGCCTCGTGAATTGGCCTCTGAATGCCTCGAATCTAGCCACAAATAATTCGTTTCAGTCAATAAAAATGATAGGAATTAATTCCATAAGAAAATACAAATTTTCCATCAAAATTCGAAATTTCTCCCAAAAGTCGCTCGTGGGGCCCACGTATCGGAACCCGATAAAAGTTACAAAATCTGAAAGCCCATTCAACCACGAGTCTAACCATACTAATTTTACCAAAATCCGACCTCAACTCGACCTCCAAATATTCAAATCTTATTTTCAAATCCCTAAGTTCAAACCCCCGATTTATACCTCAAAAACATGTAACCTAGTCGGATTATTCGATGATAATTTAATATTATGGAGTAGAAATGATTACAAGTGACTTACCTCAAGTTTTCCTTGAATTCTCTCTCAAAATTGCCCCAAAAACTGTGCTTGAAGGTCCAAAAATGGCAAAACTTGGAACTACTCTATTTTTAACATTCTCTCTAGGATTTTCGCGCCCGCGATGATTTTTTTCGCACATGCGGTCTTCGCACCTGCGGCATAACTCTCACGCCTGTGGTGTCCGCACCTGCGATGGATTTCTTCGCACCTGCAGCTTTGTACCCGCGGCAAAAGTCTCGCGCCTGCGATGGATTTCTTCGCGCCTGTGGCTTTGCACCCGCGGCAAAAATTTTCGCATCGTGGTGCCTGGCCAGCCCATGCATTTTTTGCTTCCGCGACTAATTCCTCGCATCCGCGAGCCACACCTGCGGCCCTTTTTCGAGCAGGTGCGATCACACCAGATGCCCAACTACTTCAGCTCCTCCTCCAAATCCAAATTCGATTCGTTAAGCATCCGAAACTCACCTGAGGTCCTCGGGACCCCGTCCGAACATACTAACAAGTTTCATAACATAACACGGACCTACTCAAGGCCTCAAATCATATCAAACAACATCAAAATGATGAATCGCACCTCAAATCAAAATCTATAAACTTTGAACTTTCAAATTCTATATCTTGTGCTGAAACATATCAAATCAATCTGGAATGACTTCAAATTTTGCGCACAAGTCATAAATGCCATAACGAAGCTATTTCAATTTCCAGAATCAGATTTCGAGCCCGATATCAAAAATTCAACTCCCCGGTCAAACTTCCAAACTTAACTTTCTATTTTAGCCATTTAAAGCCAAATTCTACTACGGACTTCCAAACAATTTTTCAGACACACTCCTAAGTCCAAAAATACCATACGGAGCTATTGGAATCATCGGAATTCAATTCCGAGGTCGTTTACTCATAAGTTGACATCCAGTTACTATTTTAAATTAAGCTTTAAACCTTGGAACTAAGTGTTCCAATTCATTCCAAAACCTCACCGGACCCGAACTAATTAACCTGGTAAGTCACAAAACAATTGTAAAGCATAAATTGAGCAGTAAATGGGGAAACAGGGTCGTAATACTCAAAACGACCGGCCTGGTCGTTACATTCTCCCCCACTTAAACATACGTTCGTACTTGAACGTGCCAAGAGTTGTTTCCAAGCCACCAAATCCATTATTCTATCTTATCACGCACGTACCCGGGGGTGATCCTATGTCACCCTATTCCACATAGGCATGACAACACAATACAGCTGAAAATCCTTAATTTAACCTTACCCCAAAAACCTTGGAATTCAATTCCCAACCTTCAGAATTTCTTTTCAAGACACAAATCTTACATTTACACACTGTATGAGTCTGAACAAGCTGTATCAGCTATAACTATAATCATGAATATAATCACTTAACATACTACACAACTCGCAACCTTGTACCCAAAAATGAAAAAATATCTCAAAGTAGAGAACCGTATTGTAAGTTCAACAAGCACCACCACAGCTGTAATGCTATAAGCTCATTATATATAGTAGAACCAATACACACAAGTTTAATAACAGTAACCAACTCTTCTAGAGCTCACATTAACATCACTCGCACGGACAACTCACGTGCTACAATATCAATATCTGAACCTGCATGGACAACTCACGTGCCAATAATATCAATAATTTGAATATCAACAGTCTATCAACCAGGAGAGTACCGCAATACCAATGAACATGTGTAAATCAAAACAAAATGCCTCTTTCAACCGCATACCCTTCTCATGGATTACCGAGCAACTATAACATTCATCTAAATGTATAACACTGACCATTCCGTTCAGAATTTGTGATATTCCATTCAAGAATGAATTGCCATCTCGTACCTATAAATCTAAAAATCCCTCACAACACACCACATCTATCACGTGAAAAGCACGAGAATCTCATTATAAACTCTGAGTCACTAGCAAATTACCTACCCTATTAGTTGGAAACTTTTCTCTTGCTTCTTCCCAGGAGAAAATCACAATGCACAACACGTTTCCCACACCGGTAAAAAATATCCGGTCCAAACTATGGTAGAAACCATTACGACACTTTGGAATCCATTTACACATAACCAAGTTATCAGAACTGAATTCCTCTAACTCCACCAAACCACGTAGGTCACCAAAATCCAAGAATATTGCCACCAAAACATCTGTAGAGTCTTACCACATCATAATTACCCCTATAAATACCACAACCGAAACACACTCTGAAAATACCTTATTTGAGTCTAAGGCCATTCCATTCACCTTCCTGATACCGAAATATAAAATCCATAATGATATACAAAAATGCCACAAGTCTCGATACCATCCAACTTAAATCTCATATTTTAGCCATAAACAAATTCGCCAAAAATTCTCAATTGTTACATATTAATCTCGAATCCATTAAAATTTTCTCGAGAGTCACCCCCTTTGTTCAGATCCACATTACACCGCCCAAATGGGCCAAAAGACACGTGCCTCATTTGCACAATAACGCTCAAAGAAGTAACTCTACTTTAATACCACGTATCAAATTCATACTCCGTGCGCGCTACATCATTCACAAATAACAACTCACTCATCCCATAATTTTCATATACTCATAAAGCATAATAAAACCCGTATCCAGAAATTTCCTTACTCGAGTCATTCTCGAACTCCACCTCTGCAAGTCATCATTGATTTCCAAGTATACTTCAGACCAAAACAAAAATTTGACACATAACCATGAATTGAATTGTCAATAGCAGGCTCCCCCACTTGGCTCAAAGCCATAGATTAAAATACTTGATAACTCACAATACCCATACTTTATTATTGCCTTAATACAGCAGTCAATTCAACGAAAATTCTTCTCAAGCTCAAGACACACCAACCAAAAAATATCTCAATCATCTGCTAGTCTCGCATTCATTCTCTTAACACTCAAGTCAACTTTCTCAACCAGATTCAATTTCAAGTCTCAACACATACACACCGCTGGCAGAAAAGAAACTCTCTATTCACATCATAAGGAACACACTTATATAAATTACTCCGCAGGAGATAAACCACCTGCTTAGTCTCAATTTGGCATCTTGTTATACCCTTTTGCAGCCACAATTACTATGAAATCACTTAATCTTTCTGAGTCCAAACTCATTAACCATACACGAGAATTAATTTGCCCCAAAATTTAACAACGTGAAGGATCTTTCAAAACATTCACACTCGAGATTGTACGTCACATTAAAATAAAAATAAAGCACCCAATGGCCTTTCTTTACATTTCAAGGAAATACTTTTCGTCACATTCAAATCATCTTAACATATCCCGCATTCACATCATATTCATCACAAAGCCATTCCACCGCTCATCGAGCCACAAATTCCACTCGTAGGGACATTACCGGACATAAGGGTCTAAATATATAGATTACAACTGAAGCTACCGAGCCTAAGCTGCGGTCTAAACCTGGCCTCAAGTCATCCAGACTGGCCCAACACCAAAACACAGAATACACATCTTGAACCTCGTTCATAGAATCACAAGCCGATGATGCACAGCTGATACCGAGCGCTCATAGCGCATACGGAATGCGTGGAAGGAATTCAAAGAGTTATGTTTCAAGGTGAATCAATTCCGAACGATAGAATACAGAAAGTGAAATTTTCCTAAGGGTTCTGCAACCTCTCGAAGATAAGTACAGACGTCTCCATACCGATCCACAAGACTCTACTAAACCTGCTCATGACTCGTAACACCTATGTTACCTAGGCTCTGATACCAACTTGTTACGACCCAAAATCTCACCTGTCGTGATGGCGCCTATCTCAATACTAGGAAAGCCGAAAATCTAAATAAACCACCATATCTTTTAAATTTAAAAACAAAATAATTAAATTCAGCGGAAGAAATCTCACAATTTCAAATATAACACTCCCAAAACCCGTGTCACTGAGTACATGAGCATCTAAATGAATACAAAGTCTGACTGATAAATATCACTGTCTAAAGTATAGAACGGTACAATAACTAAACAGGAAGGGAATCAAGTCTGCAGTCATCAAGCAGCTACCTTGATACTCTCCAACAGAAATAACTCTGAATTCTAGCAGTCGTCGTATCCGGGAGCACCTGGATCTGCACACGAGGTGCAGAGTGTAGTATGAGTACAACTAACTCAATAAGTAACAAGACTAACCTCTGGGCTGAAAGAAATGATGAGCTCCGCAGGTACAGTCCAGTAAAAATAATGGTACAGAAATGTAGGCATGCTTTCAAGTTCAACAGTTAAACTCAATACAAGTGAAATAGATCAATACTGCATGATATGAGGCATATGACATCTCAGTAGAAAGACCTCATGTAAATACTGGTCACAAATTATCCGGTCACTTGGTACTATTTATGGCCAATCTAGCCCAGGGGTGTTCCAACCCGTATATAAATACACATCGACTAACAGTCAGTCACTCAGTACCGTATAAGGCCAATCCAGCCCTGGGATAATTTATCCCCAAATATAAATAATACGATCAAGATCCATGTCCAGGTAAACATATTACAATACAAATAAGTAAGGCAAGTCCATGCCCTGGGAAAATCCATCCCAAATATATATATAAGCAGTAAGTAAGGCAAGTCCATGCCCTGGGAAGTCCATCCCGAATATATATGATCATTTACGCTCACTGGAGGTGTGTACAGACTCTGAAAGGGCTCCTTCAGCCCAAGCGTAATACAAAGCCAATATGGCCTACTGCGAGCGCGCAGTCTCGATTTGTATAATAACAAAGCCTATAAGGCATGCTGCAAGCGGGCAACCCCGATCCATAAAATAGTAAAGCCTATAAGGCCTGCTGCAGGCGGGCAACCCCGATCCAGAACAATAATAATGTATAAAGCCATTTTATCCTGCTGCAGGTGGGCAACCCCGATCCATATAATAATAACATATATAAAGCCAAATGACATGTTGTGTTGCGCAGCTCAATCCCATAAATATCCTCACAATGAAAAATTATTACTTAGTGTGAAATGTATATTTTAGAATAATTAATTCAACAACATCACGACCCCATGGGTCCTGAAATATCGGCACATAACCTAAACATGATCTTTATTACTAGCCTCAGCTTAATTCCTCTAACACGTGCCTCATGTTCAGATAATAACATGATTCTTTAATTTTACTACTTCACATGATTTATTCAAGACACACTTTCTGTGGTGCACGTCTACATGTTCGTCACCTATCGTGTGTATCACCTCCAAACAATTCATATCATACCCAATTCGGAGATTCATACCCATAGAACCAAGTTTCGAAGTGTTATTTATCTCAAACCGTGTAATTCTTTACTCCGGTATGCCTTTGCCTAGTGAATTGGTCTCCAAATGCCTCGAATCTAGCCACAAATAATTCATTTCAGTCAATAAAAATGATAGGAATTAATTCCATAAGAAAATATAAATTTTCCATCAAAATCTGAAATTTCTCCCAAAAGTCGCTCGTGGGGTCCACATCTCGGAACCCGATAAAAGTTACAAAATCCGAAAGCCTATTCAACCACGAGTCTGACCATACTAATTTTACCAAAATCCGACCTCAACTCGACCTCCAAATATTCAAATCTTATTTTCAAATCCCTAAGCTCAAACCCCCGATTTATACCTCAAAAACATGTAACCTAGTCGGATTATTCGATGATAATTTAATATTATGGAGTAGAAATGATTACAAGTGACTTACCTCAAGTTTCCCTTGAATTCTCTCTCAAAATCGCCCCAAAAACCGTGCTTGAAGGCCCAAAAATGGCAAAACTCGGAACCACTCTATTATTAACATTCTCTCTAGGATTTTCGCGCCCGCGATGATGTTTTACGCACCTGCGGTCTTCGCACCCGCGGCATAACTCTCGCGCCTGCGGTGTCCGCACCTGCGATGGATTTCTTCGTACCTGCGGCAAAAGTCTCGCGTCTGCGGTGTCCGCACCTGCGATGGATTTCTTCGCGCCTGCGGCTTCGCACCCGCGGCAAATTTTTTCGCACCCGCGGTGCCTGGCCAGCCCATGAATTTTCTGCTTCAACGACTAATTCCTCGCATCCGTGAGCTCGCACCTACTGCCCTTTTTCGAGCAGGTGCGATCACACCAGATGCCCAACTACTTCAGCTCCTCCTCCAAATCCAAATTCGATCCGTTAAGCATCCGAAACTCACCCGAGGTCCTCGGAACCCCGTCCAAACATACTAAAGAGTTCCATAACATAACACGGACCTACTCGAGGCCTCAAATCATATCAAACAATATCAAAATAATGAATCGCACCTCAAATCAAAATATATGGACTTTGAACTTTCAAATTCTATATCTTGTGCCGAAACATATCAAATCAATTTGGAATGACTTTAAATTTTGCACACAAGTCATAAATGACATGACGAAACTATTCCAATTTCCAGAATCAGATTTCGAGCCCGATATCAAAATGTTAACTCCCCGGTCAAACTTTCAAACTTAACTTTCTATTTTAGCCATTTCAAACCAAATTCTACTACGGACTTCCAAATAATTTTTCGGACACGCTCCTAAGTCCAAAATCACCATACGGAGCTATTGGAATCATCAGAATTCAATTTCGAGGTCATTTACTCATTAGTCGATATCCGGTCACTATTTTAAATTAAGCTTTAAACATTTGAACTAAGTGTTCCAATTCATTCCAAAACCTCACCGAACCCGAACCAATTAACCCGGTAAGTCATAAAACAACTGTAAAGTATAAATTTAACAGTAAATGGGGAAACGGGACCGTAATACTCAAAACAACCGGGCGGGTCGTTACAGATATCAAATCTACAGATTGACCGAGTATATCTGACATAAGTTCACTATGAAAAGTTCAAAGGGAAACCTACTTATCCAGATGCGATTAATCCTTACATGAGAATTACACAAGTTTTTGCATGTTTTAAACATATTTCCACTCCCCATTCATATGGATAATTGTTGGATTCTTTCTAAAAGGTGTGAATGGAAAATGGAAGAGGCACCTCTGGGGTTGCACCTCTTCATCTCACCCTTTCATTGTCTATTAATTTAGAGGCTTGGCCTCATTTTTAAAATATGAAAAAAATCTGAAAACTTCTCTGATATTGAGTTCACTGATGTTCTGTGATTTATAGTGCCGCTATCACAGAATAGTTATTTTGTTCTATCCTGGGAGGAATTAATCCATAACCTTGGGCAACAATGAGGGGATTAAATTCCTTAAGGATACACAAGAAACTTGTGCGCTCGGAATTTTCTGTTTTTGTTTTCTTAAACTAACATTTTCTGATCTTTTGGTTTCGAACACAAAATTATTAACAGCCAAATCCCAGTGAAAGTTGAATTCCATAAAAAACTAAATTCTTGGGGTACAAGCAAAATATTAGTTGGAGGAATTCATATTGGAAAATGATTCAATAAATGGAAGTGCTTGCATTAAAGGAAAATGTTTGAAGTGGGAAATAAATAAGAAACCAAATCCTTAAAGAATTCTTTTTCTTAACCGATTTCTTTTAGATTTTGGAGCATAAGTTGAAAAAGGATTTCGTCCAACCTCATGCATATATAAAGCATCAAGTTGTTGCTATTGAAGTTAATGTTATTCTGCACAATACAGAAAATCATCTAAAGAAAATAACATTTATAGGAAGAAGGTGGTTTCAAGGATTCAAGCTGCTCAACTGAAGGACTAAGTCATGAAGACAAAACTACTAAAGTTATTTAGTTGTTTAGGGTGAGTCAATTATTCTTAAATTGTAACCTATTTTGCTTTTGAAGAAGTGTAAACATAGGAGAACAATTCTAAAGAGTTATGTTTCGCTTTCTAAGCTAGAGTTATTACAGAAAGGGATAGCTACAATTGTGTTAATTGTATGAGAAGGATACTAGAGTTAGTCTCCTTGGTTATAGAGTTGTAACCTAAAACTTAGCTACAATTGGGTTGATTGTAGGGGTACGGTACTAGAGTTAGTCCCCTTGGTTATTGAGTTGTAACCTAAATTTGCTCTTTGAAGTTAGTGAAGTTTTGAAGGCAAATCCTATGAGGGTAAGTTATATTTTTTTACTCCCTTGAGCAAGTAGTTTTTCACGTAAAAATTATTGTGTTGTTTATATTTTCGCGTTTCACTTTCAGTTTTGTGTCAAAATAGTCCAGTCAAAGAACCAAGTTCTTTGGCAAGCGAAAATTATATGACACAATGCACCCCCTCCCCTCTTGTGTGTAGGTGCATGTCATGACCCAAAATTCGCTAAAGGTCGTAATGGTGCCTAACACCGTTGTCAGGCAAGCCACAGTGATTTATCAATTTAATTACTCCTTTTAGTATTTTGAAATCATAATTTTTCTTAAATGAACAATATAAAACAAGATTTACAGAGTAAATAAAAATATTTATAAAAACCACAGTAATGAATAACCTGAAGGAACCCCCAAAATCCGGTGTCACAAGTGCATGAGCATCAACTAGGAAATATAATAAAATTCAACATTTGTCTGAAATACAAATTAGACAAGAGAATATAAATAACTCTGATAGAGACTCTGTAGACTGCAGATCGTAACATAAAAAGCAGCTCACGGTAAAATCCCTGCAGTAGCCACGCCTCTGCGCCCAAAAGACCACCAGACATATATGTACCTGCACAAAAAGTGCAGCAAGTGTGGCATGAGTATGTATGTCAGCGCGTACCCATTAAGTATCTAGCCTAACCCCAGAGAAGTAGTGATGAGGGGTCGACATCAACATTACTAGTGGTCCAATAAGACAGATACAGTAGAAGTAAACAGGTGTGAGTCAGAGTAAATAAGAGAAATAACAAGTATAATACGTGCTACAATCCTCCTCTCAGCAATAACTCAAACTCTCAGCTAGTAGCTACCTCCTCTATCGGAGTATATATGTATAATGGACCTTAACAAATAGGCCGTCACAGTTCAATCAGGAAAAGCTCACGGATATGCTGGCTTCTTTCCAATTATTACGCACGATTTCATAAGAGTATTTTATAGAAATGCCGAAGCGTACGACCTGATCCATTATAACATTACCAAACCATAAATACATCTATTTTATGGCCGAGGCAAACAGCCCGCTCCCATGAGAGTGTGGTATATATAATGTGCGCATTGTCGAGGGTTGAACGGCACGAACTATAGATATATCTATCTTGCCAAGGCGAACGGCTCGATCCCATTAGAATAAGAAGCTTTGATGGGTCCTCGGCCCCACTCACGAATAGTTAGGTGGATTATAGATTTTTAAGGAACTTTTCGATGAGAACGCACAACGCGGGAGAATTTCGTAAGGAGAGTACAATTAATCTGCGGCTTATCATGAAGCCATCAAATCCCTACAATAGCAGGTCTATCACTTCACGCAAGCCTAGTCTCAAGTCGTAATGTAAAATAAATGAATTTAATAGGTTAGAGACAACTCAAATAGTATAGTTATAGCATGGCGGGAACCTAAATCTACCCGAACATAACATGAATCTAGCTACGTACGGACTCTTCATCACCTCGTGCGTACGTAGCCCCCACAACAAGTAGCACATAACAAATACATCACCTAGGGGTAGTTTCCCCTCACAGAGTTAGACAGGAGACTTACCTCGCTCTGAAGTTCTATAACCGGCTCCAAATCCTCTCTAACACCTCAAATCAATGCCCGTCAATCCAAAACTATTCAAACAAAGGTGCAAACCAATCAGAATATATTCTAATACCCATAATTAATCATTTTAAACAACTCCCAACTCCGCTCGAAAAGTCGATAAAATCAACCCTCGGGCCCACGTGCCCGAATTCCGAAAACTTTCGAAGATAAACTTAACCCATAACACCACGAACTAAAATATATAACTTATTCCAAATTCCATATCCAATTTCGTGGTCAAAATCCAAAAATACCAAATTCTATGTTTTCTACCAAAAATCCCAAATTTCTACTAATTCACATGTTTAAATCAATATACAAACCATGTATTTAACTTGTAATAGGTGGGAATCACTTACCTTGTGTTGCTTGATCAAAATCTCCCCTTGAAGCTCTCCAAAATCGCCCCAACCAAGTGAAAATGGAAGAAAAGGAGCCAAACCCCGTTTTTATAAAACCTCACTGCCCAGCGACATCTCCTATCCGCGGAACCTTAGCCGCTTTTGCAGCTCCCTTCATGCCCCTCAATAACTGCATCCGTGACCCCTCCAGCGCTTCTGCGACTTCTCATGCGCAAGTGTGGTTCCCCTTCGCGGAACTTGACCGCATTTGCGGTCCCAGTCTTCCCTAGCCATTCCACTTCTGCGCTCAAGGACGCCGCATCTGCGTCATCGCAGATGCGGACATGGTCTCGCACCTGCTCCACTGCCCTGCTCACCCAGGACCGCTTCTGCGACCCTCTTGGCCACTTCTGCGGCTTCGCACCTGCGGCCAAAACCTCGCAAGTGTGGTTATACCAGATATGCTGCCACCATCAATTTCATAAGGCCAAATTCAATCTATTAACCATACGAAATCCACACGAGGCCCTCGGGGCCTTAACCAATTATACCAACACGTCCCAAAATACAATACGAACTTAGTCGAAGCCTTAAACCGCGTCAAACAACATCAAAATCATGAATCGCGCCTCGAATCAAACTTATAAACTTATAAACTTAATCCGAAATGACTTCAAACTTTGCACACGAGTCACAAATGACATAAAAAAGCAATTCAAAGGCTCGGAACCCCGAACGGACATCGATAACCCCAAAACCCACTTCAAACCAAACTTAGAAAATTCTTAAACCTTCAAAATGCCAATCTTCCATAATAAGCGCTAAAATGCTCCCGGGTGATCCGATACTCAACCTGAACATACGCCCAAGTCCAAAATCATCATACGAACCTAATGGAACCTTAAAATCCTGATTCCGAGGTTGTTTACTCAAAAGTCATATCTTAGCCAATTCTTCCAACTTAAAGCTTCCGATATTAGAATTTTCTTTCCAAATCAATCCCGAATTTCCCGAAATTAAATTCCGACCACACGTACAAGTCATAATACCTGAAGTGAAGCTACTCAAGGCGTCAAACTGCCGAATGACATGCTAGATCTCAAAACGACCGGTCAGGTCGTTACATTCTCCTCCACTTTATCATATGTCTGTCCTCGAACGTGCTATGAACTGCTCCGGAGTTGTCCAAAACCACTGTGCAAAACCTTGTGTACCTCCCCGTGCCACCATAACCTAGTTGGGCACATTAGCTCGAGTCGGACTAAAGGTCCTCCCTTTTATTTAGTCAACAAACCTTAGAACCAAATTCCAACCTCCGAATTTCTCTACAAGACCTGATTCTAGCATACGAACACCTTACCGATCACCACACACCGTACCAAAATACGATTGTACACCTTTTGCTGAATTCACACCATGCTTTGCAAAATTCACATGCCCATAATAACATCCTCCGACCAACATAGCTGAAATTTCACAAATTTGATGCCCGCAATACATCTCATGGCATATATAAATCCTGTTCCAACTCTCACAATACTACCACGACGAAAGAGATGTGTAGAAACTAATAACCACCTTCCAAATTAATAATTCATGGAGTCTCTCCTCCTGACAAGAACCATTACCTCATTTAGAACTAAATAACGATATTTTCCCTTTAATGTACCTTGTATAAACCTGATTGCACAAATTTCAGGTCCAATAATCTCATCTGACCCAGTACAAGCTGCTCAGGCAACAAGCTATTTCAAACACTGAATCATATCTCATATGACATCATTAATGTGCTGACAAGATACAACTCGAATATGACTCGTAAGGAGAAACAAACTCTAGAAAAGAATTACCCAACCTGCGTAACGAAATAAATAGTCGAACAGATGTTATAAACCCTTATTAGAGGATGAGAAACAAAATATGCAGGAATAGATATAGGGAACCGTACCCAACATATCATTGTTGTAGCGTGCAACCTGATTGAAACATGATATCGTTGCGGCTCGCAACCCGATCGAAACATGATACTGTTACGGCGTGCAACCCGATCCAAATAACGCACCCGTAGCAGCGTGCCACCCAATCCACTCATAACAATAAATAAGGACATACTAATCAAGACATAATGCTTCTACTTACAGAATACCGAATATCGGCCATAAGCACGCTAAGTGCAAAAATACAACTCTGGGGAGACAGATAGCGCAATATGCCACAAACCCAAGCACGTCTAAGGTGCGATAACGGATCAGCATCTCGAGAGCCATGTTGCTCATCTAATACCACAAGCTACACGGGACCACAACACATGTGCAAATAATCAAGCCGTCTCAATCCGCCACAACCCTCACAGTTCACAGCCAAAGGTATAGAGTGCCTTCCAGGCATAAACTCTTACATTAACGATAGTACCAAAAATCTCCGTACTTGGTTTTGATCTTTAACAATTAAGTGACTAGCATGTCACACTCATACAAAATCCCCGTATGGTATGCTCTAACAACCTTCCACCCAGGTAGCAAGGTCCGTACATCCATACCACCAACTATACTAATTCTGTAAAGCCGATCAAGAATCCGCAAATCAATACACAATGCTCCTTCCAAAGAACACCATTCCCAGGCGACACAAGGATAATGTCATCTTACTCTGAACATCAAATTCTTCCCGGCTCATCCAAGTTCGTGACATTCTTGTCAACACCGAACTGCAACCTTGGTCCTCAACTTTTAAATTCTCATACCGCTCACTGCACCTATCATGTCGCTACGCGAGATTACATGAATTCATCATAACCCCTGAACTACCAGTAGAATAACACTTCATTGGCTAGAAACCTTTCACTTAGCTCATTGCCGAAGAGCCCATGCAACACGCAACTGAAATCCCAAATCGCAGAAAATACAAACCTCAAGTCATGATCTAAACCGCCATGACTCCTCCGGAGTCCATTTACACCACAAGGCCACTTGAATCAAGTACCTCCTAAATCAATAAAGTTATGGTGGCTATCAAGCCCGCACGTGCAACCATAACCACATGTATAACTTCACACACTAAAGGAACTGATCTTTGTGTCACGCCCCGAACCTGGGGAGTGAGACCGGCACCCGGTGCCTCACCTAACCTTGCATACCCACTTGTGACTAAGGGACTCTGAACATATAATATCATACTTTGGCCATGGGGCCACATTGCAAGACAATTTGCGAAGCAAAATATAAAAGTGAACGGAAACTAACGCTAACTAAACATCAATATAACGCTGGGCCGATAGGGTCGTCATAACTACTACACCTGACAAACAAACAAAATATACATACAAGGCCTACAAGCCCAACATACTGCACTAACTGACAGGATATGTCTACAAGCCTCTACTGATGGATGTATTATGATTGGAACAGGGCCCCGACCTACCCATAACATATATATATATATACATACATACAAAAGATGTACATGAAACCCTAGACCTGATAACTCCGAAGGACGTGGAGCTTACCGATCAGCTGAACTCGGGAAACACCTACTGAGGAGGTCTACCCGTCTGTCTATCTGAACCTGCACGCATAAAATGCAGCATCCGCGGTTAAAGGGACGCCAGTACGAAATAATGTACCGAGTATGTAAGGAAATAACATAACTGAAAACTGAAACTGAAATGATAATATAATAACTGAAAGTAACTGGGAGTCAAAGATGATCTGGAGATATATTTACCTGCTGATACTGACTCAACTCCTTCAATATAGTAAGTAAAATAAATGTCCGGCCCTATAAGGCTCGGTACGTGTAACTGCTCGGCCATAGTAGGCTCGCTCATAGGCGCTCGGCCATACTAGGCTCTGTATCTCGGCCATCCTGGGCTCGCTCATAGGCACTCGGCCACAGTAGGCTCGGTATACAACTTACCATCTAATCAGAGGTTGCCTAATAGGGCCTGCCCACCGATTATAGCTCGATGGTGGTGAAAATACTGTAATACTGTATATATAAATGTATAAACCCTCTGCTCTCTTGACTGAATAAAGACAATACTAAACGGAATATAAAGTCCCGATAAGGGAGAATACTGTAACTTATGAGACTAGGATAGTGTATATAAATTCTGGAGTATGAACTTCTCTTTATGCCTCATTATCAAACACATGTAATTACGAGATTATGCCAAAATGGAGGAAAGGCTTAGCCTTAACATACCTTATCACAATCTTTCCAATCACCAAGTCTAACTCGCCTCTTCGTACCTTAATCTATAATAACAATAATAATACTATCATTAAGTTACAAAAGGTACAACTATCACACAATGAACGACAAGCTTATTTTGTATTAAAATGGGCAGCATCTCCCCTATAATCCTTACTTCCTCCAAATTCAAGATAACACCAACAACACAATAACACAACAATAACATGTATACATTATTTTCCAGCCTTATATACACCATCAAATACTACTAAACAGCCCAACACATCCCAATCTCTTCATACACAAAACGACCACCGTAGTAGTGTCAAACGACCCAGAAATGTTACGACGAACGAGGAGCCCACCACCCTACATTTATATGGTGTTTCTCCACCCCCTTACTCCTCCAAAATCCCACAAAATAGTGGTAAAACACGCAGCCCAACAGCAACACAAAACAGTCTACAAAACAGTCCGCTATAAGTGAATAACTCGAACTCACGGCTTCCGATCACCGTCCCGTGAGTTCTTACAAGTATAGAATGACTAACCATGAATTTACAGCAGAAACAATAGATGAAAGAGATCAAAAAATGCACCTTATTTGTCGGATAACTCAGCTCCTATCTTGGTTCTTCAAACTCTAGGTTTTACCTCCAATTAGAACTTGAAAGGGAGAGAAAATCAATTAGGGTTTGTGGGAAACTTTTGGGAGGAGTTTTGCAGAGGTTATGTCTGGTTATTATTCCCTATTTCAGTCTAATATATGAAGAAAATAGGACTTTAAAATGCCTCTTTGGACGACCCGAAATGGCCCATTTTTGGGCTCTCATTTAAGCAAGTAGGTGACACACCTACTTGTCACCTAGCAGCCTGCGCATTTTTGCAAAAATGCTCATATCTCTCTACTCCAATGTCGTATTGATAAACGGTTTAATGCGTTAGAAAGTAGACTCATAGATATTTAATTTTATGGGTGGAACACCCCATACTTCTAAGTATATTGGGAGAAAATTCCGGTTACATTTGACCCAATGTTTCAGTAAATTTTATGAACGTAACTTGTGATGACTTTCATCGACTTTTGTTCCACCACTCGCTTGACTTCAAAACATAACACACGACTACTATAAGACTAACATAACTCATAAAATAACCTCATTATCATGTTAAACACCCTGATCTCACCCCAAAAGTACATGCTATAACATTCCCAACTTGTCGACTTTCGACGAAATATTATTTTCTTCAATTCCTTTAGCTTCTGAACCTTCCAACCCTCTTTGTACTTGTTGTTCATTATCTTAAATATTTGTAACCTCTAAGGTAACATGATTAACTTACTTTATATATTTTCAAATATGATCTCATTTTTGATCCTACATTAGTATGCTCACAACACAGTTTACGTACGAAAATTTAGGGTGTAACATCATTCCCCCCTTGGGAATATTCGTCCTCGAATGTTTACTCTTAGAGACTTTGGAAATTTTTTGCTAGAGTATCCTCCATATACTAGACTATAACCAACTTGCACGCAACCAGAAAACATACTATGCATGCCACACATGGCCAATGTCTATAAATAGCAACACTTTTCCTCACACAATCGTAAATCATAAATACTAAAAGTCAGGAAATAAGAGCTTACCTGATGACCTACTAGCCTGAATAGAGTTATGATGTAGCATCCCATCTCGAGTCATATCTTCAGTTTGGAATAGGTGGCGGTATTTATACTTCATTTCTTCCACCGCTTTCCATGTCATCTCTTCCACATTCTTGCTTCTCCATAAAACCTTCACGGAGGCTATCTCCTTATTTCGTAGCTTGCGGATTTGTCGGTCTAGGATGGCAACTGGAATTTCCTTGTATGACAAGTCCTCTGTAATCTGTACATCATCCGTGGGCACCACTCTGGTAGGATCACCAATGCACTTTCGTAGCATAGATACGTGAAAAACCGGATGGACTGACTCCATTTCTGAGGGCAATTCTAACTCATACGCTACTTAGCCCACTCTCCGAATGATCCTATAAGCCCAATATACCGTGGGCTAAGCTTGACTTTCTTGCCAAACTTTATCACGCCCTTCATAGGGGATACCTTTAAGAATACCCAGTCATTAACCTCAAACTCTAAGTCTCATCGCCGCACGTCAGAATATGACTTCTGACGACTCTGAGCTGTCAACAGTCGCTCCCGGATAAGCTTTACTTTCTCTACGGCCTGCTGAACTAGGTCTGGCCCATGTAACCCAGATTCTCCAATATCAAACCACCCTATAGGAGATCTGCACTTACGCCCATACAAAGCCTCGTCCGGAGCCATCTGGATACTGGAGTGGTAACTGTTATTATATGCAAACTCGACAAGAGGTAGATGTTTATCCCAAATTCTTTTAAAATCCCACATACATGCTCGTAACATATCCTCGAGCGTCTGAATTGTGCGCTCGGCTTGTCCATCAGTCTGTGGATGAAAAGTTGTGCTGAGATTCACCTGAGTCCCTAGACCTCTCTGAAATGACCTCCAAAAATGTGTTGTAAACTGGGCCACACGGTCATATATAATAGATACTGGTACTCCGTGTAGCCACACTATCTCCTTAATATATAACTTTGCATAATCTTCTGTTGTATATGTAGATCTGACCGGTAGGAAATGAGCTGATTTCGTGAGTCTATCGACTATCACTCATATAGAATTGAACTTACGATGAGAATGAGGTAAACCCGTGACAAAGTCCATGTTTGTCGCCTCCCATTTCCATGTCGGGATCTCTATAGTCTGCATTAGCCCTCCGGGCTTCTGATGCTCTATATTCACCTGCTGGCAACTAGGACACTGGGCGACAAACTCAGCAATGTTCTTCTTCATATCGTTCTACCAGTACACATCCTTAATGTCATGATACATCTTCGTCGACCTAGGATGAATAGAGTACCACGAATAATGTGCCTTTGACATAATCCTGTCTCGTAGCCCTGCTACATCTGGAACACACAAACGACCCTTGTATCTGAGAACCCCATCTCCCTTGAGCTCTAACAACGACTTCTTCTACTGCGGAACTCGCTCTCTCAACTCGACCAACTCTGGGTCCTCGTACTGCCTTTCCTTGACTTCAGCTATGAGAGATAATTTTGCAGTGTTTTGGAGTACAAATCCACCATCATCGAAATCTACTAACCGAACCCCTAAACAAGCCAAATGATGAATCTCTCTAGTTAATTATCTTTTCTCGGCCTCTACATGTGCTAAGATACCCATCGATCGGCGACTTAAGGCATCTGCTACAACATTAGCTTTCCCTGGATGGTAGAGAATGTTAACATCGTAATCTTTCAATAACTCAAGCCATCGCCTATATCACAAATTCAATTCTTTTTGCTTGAAGATATATTGCGGGCTTTTATGATCTGTAAATACATCAACATGAATACCATATAAATAATGTCTCCATATCTTAAGTGCATGGACAACTGCAGCTAACTCAAGGTCGTAGGTTGGATAATTCTTCTCGTGCTTCCTTAACTTCCTTGAAGCATATGCAATTACCTTCCCATGTTGCATCAGGACACATCCTAACCCGACACCTGAGGCATCACAATACACGGCATAACCCTCTGGACCCTCTGGAAGTGTTAGAACTGGCGCTGAGGTCAACCTGTTCTTAAGATCTTGGAAACTCCACTAGCAAGCCTCCGTCCACTAAAACTTAGTTGGGTCTTGCGTCAACTTCGTCAATGGTGCTGAAAGGGAAGAAAAACCCTCTACGAACCTCCGGTAGTATCTTGCTAAGCCTAGAAAGCTACGAACCTCTGTCGGAGTGGTAGGTCTAGGCCAAGATTTCACAGCCTCGATCTTCTGAGTGTCTACCTTTATACCTTTATTGGATACAATATGCCCTAAGAATGCTACAGACTTCAACCAAAACTCACATTTAGAAAACTTAGCATACAACTTACGATCATAGAGGGTTTGGAGTACCGCCCGCAGGTGGTCCATATGCTCATCCTTTGAATTTGAATAAACCAGAATATCATCAATAAATACTATCACAAACAGATCTAAAAATGGTCGGAATAGGTTATTCATCAAGTCCATAAATACGGCGGGTGCATTCGTCAACCCGAAGGACATGACAAGGAACTCGAAGTGGCCATATCGGGTCCTGAAGGCTGTCTTCAGAATATATTTTTCTCGAACTCTGACCTGGTGGTACCCCGACCTCAAATCTATCTTTGAAAAGCATCTAGCCCCTTGCAACTGATCAAACAAGTCATCGATCCTTGGAAGTGGATACGCATTCTTAATAGTTACCTTGTTCAGCTGCCTATAATCGATACACATCTCAGCGAGCTGTCTTTCTTCTGCACAAACAGTACTGGTGCACCCCAAGGTGAGGTACTGGGCCTGCTGAAACCTTTCTCCGGCAAATCTTTTAACTGCTCCTTCAACTCCTTCAATTCGGCAGGTGCCATTCTATATGTAGGGATGGATATTGGTTGAGTTCCTAGAAGCAAATCGATGCAAAAATTAATCTCTCACTCTGGAGGAATACCTGGAAGCTTATCAGGAAACACATCTACATACTCTTTGACTACAGGAATAGACTGAAGTGTAGGTATCTCAACATCTGTATCTCTAACTCGCACAATATGATAAATGCACCCTTTTGCGATTATTTTCCTTACCCTCAGATAGGAAATAAATCTATCTCTAGGTGTCGCTGTATTACCTACCCATTCAAGGACCCGAAAAATAAAATTTGGATGCCTTTGCTCGGCAATCAACTGTGGCATGGCAAGCTGCCAATCAGTCCATGCCCATGATAGCATCAAAATCTATCATCTCTAGCTCAACTAGGTCGGCTGAGGTCTGACGACTACAAACTGTCACCGTACAACTTCGGTAAACCTCTCTAGCAATAATCGGTTCTCCGACCAGTGTAGATACCGCAAAAGGATCACTTAGTATTTCAAGCACTATACCAAACTTCCTCGCGACATATGGGGTAATATATGATAAAGTAGATCCCGGGTCTATCAAGGCATAAGCATCGTGAGAGCAAATGGTCAATATACCTGTCACAATGTCTATAAGAGACTCATGGTCCTGTCAACCCGCTAAAGCATAGATACAGTTCTGATTAACACCTGAACTGGAACCTCGACCTCTACCAGCCGAAGAGTGAGACTTGCGCCCTGAAGGATGTACGGACATAGATGATCCCGTTGCTGAACTTGCTGGTTGTGCCATACCCCCAGAATCTCTATTTGGGCAATCTCGCTTCATATGCCCCGGACGCCTACATGTATAACAAGCATTAGAACCTGCTCAGCATTGGCCCAAGTGTCCTCTACTACAGATGCCACACCGCGGCGGAAATGACCCTATCTGCCTTGAACCTCGCTGTTAATGCAAACCTGACGCCTGTGAGCTCTCACCTGGTCCATGTATAACAAATATTAGAACCTGCTCGGCATTGGCCCAAGTGTCCTCTACCACAGATGCCACACAGTGGTGGAAATGACCATATCTGCCTTGAACCTTGCTGTTGATGCAAACCTGACGCCTGTGAGCTCTCACCTGGTCCTGACTGAGTATAGCGGTCATACCTGTAACCCTCTAACTGAGGTGGCGGAGGCCTAGGTGGCCGTCCGAAGTACTGGGGCCTATAACTACCCTGAGACTGCTCCTGAGACCTGGGAAATCTCATCTTCTTACGCTGCCCTTGCTCAGTCCTCTTTGTACCCTGCTGTCGACGCCTACCCCTCTCTGTATTCTGAGTGAATGCCTGAATCCGGGAGAGCATAGTGGCAACTATGGATGGTGCATATCTAGCCAATGAGTCAAAACGGAGACTATACTCTCGAACACTCATATTTCCCTGCTTGAGGGCTAGAAACTGATAGACCCGAGCCTGTCGGATCTCCCGCGGTAAGTACTGGTCAAGGAAGGCATCTGAAAAATTCTCCCAACTAGCTGGAGGTGCATCACGTGCCCTGGACCTCTCCCATCCCTCGTACCAAAGGATGGCTATATCTCGGAGTCAAAAAGTTGCTAGCTCAACTGCCTCTTTCTCTATGGCATGCATAACCCGAAAAATCCTGTGAAGATGATCTATGAAATCCTATGGGTCCTCCCTCTGATTTGTCCCCGTGAACTCTGGGGAACTCAAAGCAATAAATTCTTGGACTCTTGAACTCCTAGACCCCTCAGAAGATCATGCACTAGTTTTGCCCTAGCTTGTTACTGGGTAGCTACCAATTGTGTCAACAAATGCACCGCACTCCTCAAGTCCTGATCTGATGGAAGTGGAAGGGGAACTGGATGTGTAGTATCCGTAGGAATCTCCTCAGGTGGTGGAGGAGCCGATAATGGTTAAGTAGGGGTCTCGCCCTGGGCCTCAGACTGGGACCCATCTACTAGGGGTACCTGTTGGCGCCCCCAACTGCTGCTGTATCTCCCCTCTGGCTAGCCGTAATCTTTCTAGTCATCGTCATCTATGTATGCAAATACCAACACATAAGTTTAACTTAAATTTCCTATAACTCAGCTCTACAACACGATTTAGATTTGAAAGTAGGGTAAGCAACTCCTAAATGCCTTGTAGCTCCCTGCTTATATAATGTGGTGCACAACACATCTATAAACAAGACCCTACCAGACACGGCTTGTAGACTCCCTAGGACAGAACTGCTCTAATACCAAGTTTGTCACGCCCCGAACCTGGAGGGCGAGACCGGCACCCGGTGCCTCACCTAACCTTGCGTACCCACTTGCGACTAAGGGACTCTGAACATATAATGTCATACTTTGGCCATGGGGCCATATTGCAAGACAATTTGCGAAGCAAAAATATAAAACTGAACGGAAACTAACGCTGACTAAACATCAATATAATGCTAGGGCGAGAAGGTCGTCATAACAACTACAACCGACAAACCAACAAAATATACATACAAGGCCTACAAGCCCAACATACTGAACTAACTGACAGGATATGTCTACAAGCCTCTACTGATGGATGTATTATGATTGGAACAGGGCCCCGACCTTTCCATAACATATATATATATATATATATATACAGGGCCCCGACCTACCCATAACATATATACATACATACAAAAGATGTACATGAAACCCTAGACCTGATAACTCCGAAGGACGTAGAGCTTACCGATCAGCTGAACTCGGGAAACACCTACTGAGGAGGTCTACCCGTCTGTCTATCTGAACCTGCACGCATAAAATGCAGCATCCGCGGTTAAAGGGACGCCAGTACGAAATAATGTACCGAGTATGTAAGGAAATAACATAACTGAAAACTGAAACTGAAATGATAATATAATAACTAAAAGTAACTGGGAGTCAAAGATGATCTGGAGATATATTTACCTGCTGATACTGACTCAACTCCTTCAATATAGTAAGTAAAATAAATGTCCGGCCCTATAAGGCTCGGTACGTGTAACTGCTCGGCCATAGTAGGCTCGCTCATAGGCGCTCGGCCATACTAGGCTCTGTATCTCGGCCATCCTGGGCTCGCTCATAGGCACTCGGCCACAGTAGGCTCGGTATACAACTTACCATCTAATCAGAGGTTGCCTAATAGGGCCTGCCCACCGATTATAGCTCGATGGTGGTGAAAATACTGTAATACTGTATATATATATATATATAAACCCTCTGCTCTCTTGACTGAATAAAGACAATACTAAACTGAATATAAAGTCCCGATAAGGGAGAATACTGTAACTTATGAGAGTAGGATAGTGTATATAAATTCTGGAGTATGAACTTCTCTTTATGCCTCATTATCAAACACATGTAATTACGAGATTATGCCAAAATGGAGGAAAGGCTTAGCCTTAACATACCTTATCACAATCTTTCCAATCACCAAGTCTAACTCGCCTCTTCACACCTTAATCTATAATAACAATAATAATACTATCATTAAGTTACAAAAGGTACAACTATCGCATAATGAACGACAAGCTTATTTTGTATTAAAATGGGCAGCATCTCCCCTATAATCCTTACTTCCTCCAAATTCAAGATAACACCAACAACACAATAACACAACAATAACATGTATACATTATTTTCCAACCTTATATACACCATCAAATACTACTAAACAGCCCAACACATCCCAATCTCTTCATACACAAAATGACCACCGTAGTAGTGTCAAACGACCCGGAAATATTATGACGAACGAGGAGCCCACCACCCTACATTTATATGGTGTTTCTCCACCCCCTTCCTCCTCCAAAATCCCACAAAACAGTGGTAAAACATGCAGCCCAACAGCAACACAAAACAGTCTGTTACAAGTGAATAACTCGAACTCACGACTTCCGATCACCGTCCCGTGAGTTCTTACAAGTATAAAATGACTTACCATGAATTTACAGTAGAAAAAATGGATGAAAGATAGCAGTAAACTCACCTTATTTGTTGGATAACTCAGCTCCTATCTTGGTTCTTCAAACTCTAGGTTTTACCTCCAATTAGAACTTGAAAGGGAGAGAAAATCAATTAGGGTTTGTGGGAAACTTTTGGGAGGAGTTTTGCAGAGGTTATGTCTGGTTATTATTCCCTATTTCAGTCTAATATATGAAGAAAATAGGACTTTAAAATGCCTCTTTGGACGACCCGAAATGGCCCATTTTTGGGCTCTCATTTAAGCAAGTAGGTGACACACCTACTTGTCACCTAGCAGCCTGCGCATTTTTGCAAAAATGCTCATATCTCTCTACTCCAATGTCGTATTGATAAACGGTTTAATGCGTTAGAAAGTAGACTCATAGATATTTAATTTTATGGGTTGAACACCCCATACTTCTAAGTATATTGGGAGAAAATTCCGGTTACATTTGACCCAATGTTTCAGTAAATTTTATGAACGTAACTTGTGATGACTTTCATCGACTTTTGTTCCACCACTCGCTTGACTTCAAAACATAACACACGACTACTATAAGACTAACATAACTCATAAAATAACCTCATTATCATGTTAAACACCCTGATCTCACCCCAAAAGTACATGCTATAACATTCCCAACTTGTCGACTTTCGACGAAATATTATTTTCTTCAATTCCTTTAGCTTCTGAACCTTCCAACCCTCTTTGTACTTGTTGTTCATTATCTTAAATATTTGTAACCTCTAAGGTAACATGATTAACTTACTTTATATATTTTCAAATATGATCTCATTTTTGATCTACATTAGTATGCTCACGACGCAGTTTACGTACGAAAATATAGGGTGTAACACTTTGCCACAATCATGTTGATTCAGCCATTACTAACTGACCCAACTTCTTTCAATTTACTCTTAACCTGTCTTAGAAATAATAGCTCCATTCATAACATAATCAACTCAATCAGCACTAGTCCCGAGTGACCCTCGTCATGAGACCACATCGTCTCAATACTCATGAACCATCTCATACCCTCTTTATGCGCACAATAGCATCTCCAACTGGTACACCCATTCTGCAAGACCTTCCGCGAATCCGATATTATTTCTTCCTTTCCCCTAATATTGTACCGCATACCCGATGATAACATAGAACATTCAAATCCCACTCATAATCCACTGTGAAAACTCGATCCTTAACCACAACACGGACCCGAAACCTTTAGGCATTGCACTTTAAATTCTTGAACCCACTAGGTCAGTTGTTGAGAGTCACCCACTCTGACTTGATTCCGAATATAACCAAGCTTCAACACTCTGCTATCACATAAACACCCTATCAAAGAAGCAATCGGTTGAATTCCTTTCCTTGTACATCACATCCACAAAGCATAAACTCGGAGTCTTCAAAATTCTGCACCTCAATCGATAAGGCGAGGTATAGCACACATTCATCAAGTTCCTTGCTCGAATTACCCCTGATGTTTTCTTTTCTTAGTCGTAAATAATCTACTAGCCCATTGATAACCAAAAACCGCACAAGCAGACAACCACGCTATCCAATCGTAGACGGTGCGGCTCTCCCACTTAGCTTTAAGCTACATTACATAAACCTGGAACCCACGAGGATTCCTCCTTCTCAGTTACCATGATATCGCACCTCTAACCCGTCAAATTTAACAAAATCTCTTGTTAAACCTTTCATGAACCTTCTGAATCATCAGTCACAATCACATATTCGGCCTCTTAGTGGCTAGTAGGTAACATTCTTCACATAAGCTTTATCAACATCACGCAACCACTTAACTACTCACAGGAGATAACCCACTTGTGGAATTCCTTACCCATATCTTCCAATGACTCCTTCCCTATTGACATCGATTGAAAGTTCAACAACACCTTCCGAACTCAAGTCATATTGCATCTGAAACGATAATCAAATTTTTACACCCTTCTTCATTTCAAGCAAACTCCTTTCTACCATATTCAATCTTTCTTCGTACAGTAACCACCATTCCAATTATAATCTGTGGGCCTAGTCACAATCCACCATGCCTCCCAAATCGCTCTAATCTTCCTCAAGGTACGTGACTATCCTACCACAGAATCCATGTGCTACTCTGCCACTCCAACTTCGGTCAAACCATCTCTTTTAAGCATCTTCTCGACCTCCGCTTCTCATGCTCGACTTGTTAGTAATTCATCTGCCACGATACACCTCTCGCCATGTTCTTCCTCATACTTCGCCGCCGAAATGTTGCCTCAAATCAAATCCATACATGTAGCACCCGAACTAAGGAATTGCTACCAACTCTAAACCTCATAGAAGATCATCTTCCTCGAGTAATCAACATTAGAAATACCAATTCGATTCTGAACCGCTGCACACCGCTATCTCTGACAACTGCCCAGAAGGCACCATTTCACAACACCCTGTCCCGAAGGAAAAATCCAAGAAGACCGTAACATTGGTGAACTGTAATGCATTCAAACAAGGACGGTGACACCGCATCACAATAAAAATCCCACCACGCGCGAAAATATCAAGTCTGGTTACTTCATCAACCAAACGTGGGCACCTATAGTCCGATTGCCTTTCCTCCGCTGGAATTAAATGTTGAACCCAAAATCCGCTAAAGGTCATGATGACGCCTAACACCGCCATCTAGGAAGCCAACAGTGATTTACCAATTTAATTACTCATTTTAGTATTTTGAAATCATAATTTTCCTTAATTGAACAGTATAAAATATGATTTACAGAGTAAATGAAAATATTTATACAAACCACAGTAATGAATAACATGAAGGAACCCCCCAAACCTGGTGTCACAAGTGCATGAGCATCAACTAGGAAATGTAATAAAATGCATCATCTATTTGGAATATAAATTAGACTGGAGAATATAAATAACTCTGATGGAAACTTTATAGGCTGCAGATCATAACATGAAATGCAGCTCACAGTAAAGTCCTTGCAGTAGCCGTGCCTCTGCGCCCAAAAGACCACCAGACATATATGTACCTACACAAAAAGTGTAGCAAGTGTAGCATGAGTACGTAAGTCATCGCGTACCTTGTAAGTATCTAGCCTAACCCCCATAGAAGTAGTAATGAGGGGTCGACATCAACACTTACTAGTGGTCCAATAAGACAGATATAGTAGAAGTAAACAGGTGTGAGTTAGAGTAAATAAGCGAAATAACAAGTATAATACGTGGTACAATCCTCCTCTCGGCAATAAACTCAAACTCTCAGCTAGTAGCTACCACCTCTATTGGAGTATATATGTATAATGGACATTACCAGATAGATCGTCACAGTTCAATCAGGAAAAGCTCATGGATATGATGGCTTCTTGCCAATTATTACGCACGATTTCATAACAGTATTTTATAAAAATGCCGAGGCGTACGACCTGATCCATCATAGCATTGTCGAACCATATATACATCTATTTTATTGCTGAGACGAACGCCCCGATCCCATTAGAATAAGAAGCTTTGACGGGCCCTCAACCCCACTCACGAATAGTCGGGTGAGTTATAAATTTTTTAAGGAACTTTTCAATAAGAACGCACAACGCAGGAGAATTTCGTAAGGAGAGTACAGTTAATCCGCGGCTTATCATGAAGCCGTCAAATCTCTACAATAGCAAGTCTATCACTTTACAAAAGCCTAGTCTCAAAACTTAATGAAAAATAAATGAATTTAATAGGCTAGATAAAACTCAAATATACCGTTATAGCATGGCGGGAACCTAAGTCTACCCGGACATAACATGAATCTAGCTACGTACGGACTCTCATCACCTCGTGCGTATGTAGCCCCCGCAACAAGTAGCACATAACAAATACATCACCTAGGGGTGGTTTCCCCCTAACAGAGTTAAACAGGAAACTTACCTCGCTCTGAAGTTCCATAACCGGCTCCAACGCCACTCAAACACCTCAAAGTAAGACATGAGACTTACCTAGCTCCAAAACCTCTCTAACACCTCAAATCAATGCCCATAGATCCAAAACTATTCAAACAATGGTGCAAACCAATCAAAATATATTCTAATACCCATAATTAATCATTTTAAACAACTCCCAACTCCACTCGAAAAGTCGATAAAATAAACCCTCGGGCCACGTGCCCGGATTCCAAAAACTTTCAAATATAAACTTAACCCATAACACCACGAACTAATATATATAACTTATTCCAAATTCCATGTCCACTTTCGTAGTCAAAATTCAAAAATATCAAATTCTATGTTTTCTACTAAAAATTCCAAATTTCTACTAATTTTCATGTTTAAATCCATATACAAAACATGTATTTAACTTGTAATAGATGGGAATCACTTATCTTGTGTTGCTTGATGAAAATCTCCCCTTGAAGCTCTCCAAAATCGCCCCAACTAAGTGAAAATTGAAGAAAAGGGGCCAAACCCCGTTTTTATAAAACCTCAATGCCCAGTGACATCTCGCATCTGCGGAACCTTAGCCGCTTCTATGGCTCCGAGTCCGCTTCTGCGGCTCCCTTCAGGCCCCTCATTCTCCGCATCTGTGGCCCCTCCCGCGCTTCTGCGTCTTCGCTTCTGCGACTTCTCATGCACAGGTGCAGTTCTGCTTCTACGGAACTCGACCGCATCTGCGGTCCTAACCTTCCCTACACATTCTGCTTCTGCGTTCAAGGATGCCGCATCTGCGCAATCGTAGATGCGAAAATGGTCTCACACCTGCGCCACTGCCCTGCTCGCCCAGAACCGCTTCTGCGACCCTCTTGGCCGCTTCTGCGACTCCGCACCTGCAGCCAAAACCTCGTAGGTGCGGTTACACCAGATGTGCTTCCACAAGCAAATTCATAAGGCCAAATTCAATCTGTTAAGCATCTGGAATCCACCCGAGGCCCTCGGAACCTTAACTAGTTATACCAACACGTCCCAAAATACAATACGAACTTATTCGAAGTCTTAAACCACGTCAAACAACATCAAAATCATGAATCGCGCCTCGAATCAAACTTATAAATTTTCAAATTCTATATCCCGTGCCGAGACGTATTAAATTAATCCGGAATGAATTCAAACTTCGCACACGAGTCACAGATGACATAACAAAGCTATTCCAAGGCTCGGAACCCTGAACGGACATTGATAACCCCAAAGCCCACTTCAAACCAAACTTAGGAAATTCTTAAACCTTCAAAATGCCAACCTTCCATAATAAGTGTCGAAATGCTCTCAGGGTGATCCGATACTCAACCCGAACATACGCCTAAGTCCGAAATCATCATACAAACCTATTGAACTTTCAAATCCCGATTCCGAGGCCGTTTACTCAAAAGTCACATCTTAGCTAATTCTTCCAACTTAAAGCTTCCGAAATTAGAATTTTCTTTCCAAATCAATCCCGAACTTTCCGAAATTAAATTTCAACCACAAGTACAAGTCATAATACCTGAAATGAAGCTACTCAAGGCCTCAAACCGCCGAACGATGCGCTAGAGCTCAAAACGACCAGTCGGATCGTTGCCGTGCATCTTAAAATAACAAAAATATTTTAATTAAAACGTACGCACATTTTTGTGCTAACACCCATTTGATGAGTGTATGACATATGTTATTACTATATTATACTCTCTCTATTTTAATTATTTTGGACCTTTTCGGAGTACGAAGGTTAAATAGACTAATTTTCGGTATGAATCAAATGTAGATATTTCAAGATTCTTAATTAAAAAAATTACATATTTAAAATTTATAAAAGGTGTACTATAAGATATAATAGTAATTATTCAAAATATTTAAAAATTATTTGTAAAAAATATGATAAAAGAGAATTTTGTGTGACTCCCCAAATAGAAATACGTTCATTCTTTCTGAAAGGGAATAGTTAATTAATATATATTTACACCTTAATTTGTCATAATTAAATTTACTCACTTACTAAATTAATATTGTTTGAGGTACACATGTTTCACCCCCTGTGCATTGGCGAATATAGTACCAAATTAATAACCTCTTTGGTTAAGCTTCTAAAATTCAATTTTTTTGAGAATTATTTTTTCTTAAAAGTGCTTTTGAAAAATTACTTTTGATGAGAAATAGTTTGTGTTTGACTAATTAATTGAAAAAGTACTTCTGAGCAACAATTAATGTTTGTCCAACCTTTTAAAAAATATTTTTAAGTATATTTTTTTAAAAGTACTTTTTAAAAAAATACTTTTTAAAAAAAGTACTTTTGTAATAAGATTTTCAAAACTTACTTTTACTTCTACTCAACAATACTTTTTTTTTTCCCTAAAAATTTGGCCAAACATTTCAACTTTAATTTTTTTTTTAAAAAGATGTGCTTCTCGCCAAACAGGCTATAAGAAAGGTTCATTTTCACTCCAGAAAACGCAGCGTTCGAATGTAAGAAAGGTCGTTGCTACCTCCACCCCTTTACCCCGAACCCCCAACAAACTGCTTGATCCGTTCAAAGCAGCTTATAATTAAACCCAAATCTCTGTTAAATCTCATCCAAATCCTTCACAAATTTATAGGGTTTCGATTTCAATCCACTCTCTCAGTTTTTACGCATTTTGATATACATAAATGCATACCTATACGTATACGTATACCTATACCTATAAGAAGACGCATAGTAAGAATTATTCAGTTGATTGATTTTGAATCGTACGAGGACCTGTGAAGAGGATTTGACTATAGTATCAAATCTACATGTAAATCTCTTGAACATTTATAACATGGTGAATGTGGGATTGGAGAAGGATAGGGAGAATAATGGCGGATTAGCCTCTATGGATTCGATTGAATCTCGGTGGGTGTTTCAGGATGAGTATGATTCGGATATTAATAGTGTTGACCATCATACTGTCAATGGAGATGATGGTTCGACGCCGCGCAATGTCTTGGATTTGGACTCTGAGGATGAGGATGATAATGCCGTGCGTAAGCTGATCCGCACTGGACCTCGGATTGATTCCTTTGATGTTGAAGCTCTTGAAGTCCCTGGTGCTCAGAAGAACGACTTTGATGTGAGTTTCTCTAGTTATGAATTTGCTGAATTGTGTGACCCAACTTTTATTTTCTTAATTATGCATAATTTAATTTGGTAAATTATTATATTTACATTCTAGAACCTCTTCGCCTGTTTCAAACCTCCCATATAAACAATTTTTTTTGGTTGAACTTTCTTGACGAAATTTGTGCATTAATTTCACTTGGTTACGTAATCAACATGTTATAGAATATGTCTACTGTTAGATAATATCTGCACTGTAAGGAAAGAATTGAAATGCAGAGGGTTGTGAAGCTTATTCGACCCCAAGAATGGTAACACTGATGGACAGAAAGGGAGAAAAAACAAAGAGGAGAGAGGGTAGTCAAGGTTAGAAGAAAGGAACAAGAAACTGAAGTATTTTTGAAGCAAAGAAGGAGGGTACAAACGAAGTTGTTTGAACAGGTGCCAAATTAGTGTGAATTTAAGTTTTCTGTAGGTAATGATAGAAGCAAAATACTCAACCAGGTTTTTACTTTTTTTTTTTGACAAGTAAAAGTTACATTAAACTCTATACAATATCTAATATAGGACGTATGTTATCTCTTTTCCTCAGTTCTATTTAGTACCATGTCCTCTGCCCAGTTTGTAAGCTAACATTTTCCTTAGCTTTTGAATTTCTGTTATCCTCCCAATAGTAGTTATTGCATCACTTTTTGATGTTTTAGGTCATCCTTGAATGCTTATGCATCTCCAATTATTGCTAATTGCCTTATCTTTGATGCTTGTAACTCTAACCATCTTAAAGAAAATGTGTTCATTTTCTTGTTTTGTCTTCGCATGTGGTTGTTGTACCAAGAATGAAGAATGAATGCTCTTCTATAGTTTGCCTTAGCCAATATTTTTTTTTCCTGATCAATAGTTCATCCTTGAATGCTTATGCATCTCCAATTATTGCTTATTGCCTCATCTTTGATACTTGTAACTCTAACCATCTTAAAGAAAATGTGTTCATTTTCTTGTTTTGTCTTCGCATGTGGTTGTTGTACCAAGAATGAAGAATGAATGCTCTTCTATAGTTTGCCTTAGCCAATATTTGTTTTTCCTGATCAATAGTTAATAATTTAGTTTTAGCTAACATTTTACTAAGAGGGAATTGCACTTGATAAAACTTAAAATTGGAAGAGAACTATAGCCAAATAGACTTCATCCTTAAAAAAGTGACAGGGTCACATGTAAAGACTGCAAGGTTATAGGTGGAGAAACACTAACCATTCAAGATGGACTGGTAAGCAGATATGAAGCAAAGAGAGGAGCGAAAAGAGAGAAAACTATCATGCAACTGAGATTCTATGGTGAACACTAAATGGCATAAAGCAAATAGCACTTAAGGACAATTTAATGAAGGAGGATCCGAGATTTAGAAGCTAATACAGATATCCAATTGAAGGAAATGACAAGTGCATTTAGAAAGTTGTAAGTGAAGTTCGTGTGTCTATGACTTAGGACCTTGACCACAAGTGTTCTATTGTTGAAATGAGGAGGTGCAAAAAGTTGTTAAAGCAAAAAAGAGTGGTACGGAAATTTGCTCATAACAGAAAATAGAGAAGCCTTTTAAGAGTGTATGAGCACAGTCCCATTATGTTCTTGCACGGGAAAATAACATGGACGTTATGGAATATGTTCCTTTAAATTTTTAAGATCAGCCGGGCCATCTCTGGGAAGTTGTTTCAAGAGTTGCACTGGAATGAAGCTACAGGAGACTCCCAAAAAACAATGGCAAACAATCTCATTATACATATTTTGGGTCATATGGAAGGAGAGGAATAGTGGATGCTTTGAAGGAATTGGTTATCCTGTACATCAATTGAAATATTTGTGTACCTCTTTTCTCGTATTGATCAAAGTACTAATCTATAAATACTCCATCCTTTTCTATTTTATATGAAACTCTTCCGATTGTAGTGTGTTCCAAAAAAGAATGACGCTTTTCTATACTTGAAAACTCTTTAAATTTGAATTTTAGTTACCCTTAATGACATGCTCTTATAGCTATAGAAATGTAATGATATGTTTAGGACCTAAAAGTTCAAAGGGTACTTTGTCAGCAGTCTCTCTTTCTTAAGCTTTGTGTCGAGTCAAGCACTACCTAAGAAAATGAAATGAAGGGAGTATCATAGGTCAAATGATAGATTTACTTAACTTTATGAGTTGCTGGTAGAATAGTATCATCATGATACTATCATGAACAATTTGTATATATTGTGATCACACACCTTTTTGGTGCTATCGTCATCAGTGAAATACCCTTACCTTTTCTCAGTAAAGTGTATAAACTATAAGGAGTGTAGTGAGAAGGTAAAAAGTTACTTAGTAGAGCTCGAGGTAAAGACTCTGATGACTTGTACTATAATGTAGGGACGCCAGGATGGAGAAAGAAATGCAGAAGCTAGCACGACTAAGAGAGAAAGGGGTAAAGACTCTTCTTTATAAGTGAAGAGAGGACTTGAACCAAATTAAGTGTATTAAAATGATTCTCAACCAGGTTTGATCAGGATATTGAGATCAAAGAGAGATGGCATGCTATTTCGATATCTTCATACATTTGTGACAAATAGCCTTAACTACACTTGTACAATCAAATCTACTAAAGTAGAGGATGTCATAAAAAGTAGGAGGGCTAGAAAAGCCTCTGGTTCAGTTCGTATCCATGTAGAAGTTGGGGTAGTATGACTAACCAAGCTATTCAATGTTGTATTTAGGACTGGAAAATGCCAAATGAGTGGAGAAACGATATTTTGTTTTGGAGAAGTGACAAGGTCACATGTAAGAGTTGCATCTTATACTAGAATGAGCTCTAACTACCTAACATAGTCTGGTTGTCTTGGACATGAAGTGAGAGAGAAGCTAAAAAGGAGAAGAGTTATATATAGTCAAGGATTCGATGGTGGACACTAGAAAGGCACCTAACAACGTTTAAGGATAAATAATTGCAAGAGGAACATGAGAGTTAGAAGCTATTTAGGTATCCAAGGGAAGGAAATGACAAGTTGTATTAAAAAATGGCAATTGAAGTTTTCCTTTTTATAACTGTTGTTTCCAGGGCGGTTGCAGGCACCTCGAGTAGTCCACCAGGTGCTTGCTATCTCTTGCCAGTACATGTACCAAGTAATGCTGCACGACAGTGCTCAAACAGATGCGGTGATATCTAAAGTTGTTGATTCGTTACTTAATGCGATAAGAAGCGAAGTGCTGTCACTTTATGGACGAGGCCGTGCACTTTACAAAAGCGTGCAATTCAAACAATGATGCGCAAATTGATCAGTTCTTTAAATCTCAACTTTGAGGAGTGAAATTAATATTGAAGTTTGGATTATAAATTTTTTTATTTTAATTATTCCTTTTTAATGACTATTTTTTTATATTATTATAGTACTAAATTCAATATTTGTTTTTTTTATAATTTTCATAATTTCGCGCTTCACTTCAAATGTTGGTTAGCTTCAAGTCCCATGAAACTTGTCATTTTTTTTGTGATCTTCACTTCTAATAGCTTGTTTGGCCAAGCTTCTTTTTGGCCAAAAGTGCTTTTGAGGGTGTTTGGCTAAGTTTATAAGTTGGTCAAACCAGCTTATAAGCACTTTTTGGCTTATTTACGTGTTTGGTAAAATTAAAAGTGCTTATAAGTTAAGTGCTTATAAGCCAAAAATAAGCTAAAAGCCATAAGTTGGTCGCCCCCAACGTATGATTTTTCAACATATAAGCACTTTTAGTTTGACCAAAATTTTTACTATTATATCCCTAAAATACTTTTATCTTTAAAAGAAAATTCCTAACCCATCAATTGTTCCGTCACCTTCTTACCATTAACAATAATCAAATTTTTCTTGGCATTATCTGGAGTGAGCAAGTTTGCATATTCTCATATAATGAATATTTGTTTCCTAGTAGAAATAAAGAAAATTTGAACACTTCTATTTTCTATATGAATATTTTGTGCACTATTTAAGTATATTTTATCTAGCAAACTTTAGTCAAGTTACAATTATTTATGTTAGTTTATTATCAAATAATTTATATTTATATAAAATAATCTTATCTAATAAAATTTAAACTAAAAAATAAAATGAGACATAAAATAATTTCTATTTGAAACAATGAATTTAAATCTTGCAATAATCAATTTCTAATTAGGGTAGATTGCTTTAAGGACATTTGAGTCATTTTAACAGAAAAAAGAGTTTTACAGCATTTTTTACCTAAAACTTCAGCTGCTTATTATTAGTGTCAGCACTCTTATCCAAACACGTAACTGTTTATTTATTAAATCAACTTCAACACTTAATGCTCATTAACTACTTTAAATCAGCTTAGCCAAACGAGTTCTTTTTTTGGTGTAAAATGCTTTTTTCCAAAGTTAACATGTTAGGCCAAGCTTTTAGAAGGAACAAAAAGTGCTTTTGACTAGAAGAAGAAGCAGAAAAACCAATTTCTTCCAAAAACACTTTTTGAAAAGCACTTTGGAGAAAAATGTAGTTAGAAGCACTTTTTAAAAGCTTGGTCAAGCACTAATTGTTGCTTAAAAGTGCTTTTCAAATTAATTAGCCAAACACAAATTGCTTCTCACAAAAAGTAGTTTTTTCAAAAGCACTTTTCAAAATAAGATGATTTTAGAAGCTTGGCCAAGCAGGCTATAAACATTGGAATGGAAAAGTATTCACCTGGTGTTGCCAATGCTAGGATTAGATCCACCCTTTTGGAGGCAATCTCAATTGACGTTTGGGCATACACAAGGCCTAGGACTTGGATGCAATTGCTTGGTGGTGGAATGAAGAGGTGTAAAGAGCTATTAAAATTAAAAGATTTTTTCATGGAAAGTTACCAATAACAGAAGATGGAGAAACCTTTGAAGAGTATAAGAGGGCAAAGAGAGAAGCTAAGAAGGCAATTAGCAAAGTTGGGGATAAAGCCTTAGACGACTTGTATGGTGTACCAAAAGTTAGGGATGCAGAAAGGGAGGGAAAAAATGCATAAGGTAGCAGGTCTACAAGAAAACATGGATAAAGACTTGAAATAAGTAATAGTAGATGGAAATGCTATTTCGATCAATTGCTCAACACAATTTACGAGGATAACATTTCAGATTTCCATACATCCACGACAAGAAAACTTAGCTAAAAATAACTACTATGCCTCAATCCAAAAAACGTTGGGGTCAATAGAAATGTCTGTGGTCCGTAGTATCCCTAAAAAGGTTTGGAAGTGTCTTCTAGAGGTTGAGCAATATAGATGGTCAAGTTAATCCATATCATATTAATGTATGAATAAATACAAAATGATTGAAGAAAGGGTATCTTAGATTCTTAGTTCTGATATACAAGAACAAAGCAGATATTGCAAAGTTTATATGAATTGTCATAGTATTGAACTTATAAGTCATATAATAAAACTTTTGGAAAGAGTAATAAACAATAGACTTGAGCTAGCTTGGGCTTATTCTTGACAGATCCACTGCAGATTTTGTTAAGAAGATTGAAGACTTTTTTTTGATGTTTCATCAATGGCATCAAGAAGATGCTAAAGGTTACAAAATAGAAGCAAATATAGTCGTGGCTGTTGGCTCCAGTACAGATGATTAGCTTAAGACTAGGGAGCTAACAAAGTTAAAAAACTATCAGGAGAATCTACAGGGATAGAAAATCTTTTAGGGATAGGAAGAAGGATATCCACACGATATTCATTGAGCTAGAGTTTACACAAATCAGAAATGTGCCTTGAGTCCATACTTGTTACACAAGGTATGCATGTGCTAATCAGATGTATAGCCAACTTAAGAAAACTCTGGCTACAATGTGGTTTTAGCTTTCTTGTTTTGCCAACCTTCATTTTATGGTTTCTCTTTTCTTTGACCTCATTTGGTGGAGGTCCTTTCCTGAGGGTGAATACTAAATGAACCTGTGTTCATAAGCTATCCTTAGACTTTTGTTTTGATTTGTTTTAGTAGGCATTCTTTTTAGAATACAGAGTGAATTATTGACTAATTTTCAAGTGTATTTGCAGGATGTCTCAGCAGGTAGGAAAATCCTATTGGCCTTTCAGACTCTTGGAGTTGTGTTTGGTGATGTGGGGACGAGTCCCTTATATACCTTCAGTGTGATGTTCAGCAAGGCCCCTGTCAATGGCAACGAAGATGTTCTTGGTGCATTATCCTTGGTTTTGTATACCTTAATCCTCATTCCTTTGGTTAAATATGTTCTTATTGTTCTCTGGGCCAATGATGATGGCGAAGGTGAGCTGACGTTTGAAATTTGGCGAGCTGTTTTACATCATTATGTTCTATACTTTGTATTTTCTGATTCCTTCAATGAGTTTGGTTAATAACTGCAGGTGGTACATTTGCTTTGTACTCATTGCTTTGTAGGCATGCAAAGGTTAATCTTCTTCCAAACCAACTTCCATCAGATGCTCGAATATCAGGCTTCAGACTGAAGGTGCCATCTCCAGAACTTGAGAGGTCTTTGAGAATAAAAGAAAGACTTGAAGCATCACTGACATTGAAAAAGCTTCTTCTGATGTTAGTTCTTGCTGGTACTGCTATGGTGATAGCTGATGGAGTCGTTACACCTGCTATGTCAGGTATCTATAGCCTTTCTTTACCTGTTAAATCTGTTGGTTGAGAGAAACAAGTCAGTACTGCCTTTTGGCCCTCTAAGGTCCTTTCTTTTTTTAATGAATAAGCTATTCTTTCCTATTTAAAGTCTTAAGTTCTTTCAACTATGCTGATGCAGTAATGTCTGCTGTTGGTGGTTTAAGAGTTGGAGTTTCTGGGATTAAGCAAGGTAATGTAATCTTACTTCTTCCTTTTCATTTCCTTTTTCTTTTTCTTCTCCTTTCGTTTCCTTGTTCTCCTTCTTCTTTTTATTCTCCCCCTTCTTATTTCTTTCTCTTCTTCACCTTCTATTGAGCCGAGGGTCTACCGGAAACAGCCTTTCTACCTTACTAGATAGGGGTAAGGTCTGCATACACACTACCCTCCCCAGACCCCACTTGTGGGATTAGACTGGGTCTGTTGTTGTTCTTGTTGTTGTAGTAATGTAATCTTACTTATTGGCTGGGGAACCTTTACAGAATTGTTCACTTCTTGGAGTATCTGTCATCTGCAAGTGTGTTGATCACTTAATTCTCTTCAACATGCCTCTCTGTAAACTGAAAACAGTATTCTGGTAACTCTTAATTTCTGTTATACCATTCGTTTGGGACATCCATTACAATTGGAATGACACAAGGATGATTAGTGTGATATGTTCACGGATGACATGCACAAACTGAGGAAATGGTCCGTGTTTTTCTTACGTAAAAGGTCCAAAAATGGCATTATACTATGGGAAATAGAGCAATAATACCCCTCGTTAATAGTAGGGTTAAAAAATGCCATTGCCCTGATTGAGTTGGCCCAAAAATGCCACTCGGGGCTAACGGACTCAGATTTGACTTAATTAAGCCTTTGAAATCTGATTTAAATGTAAAAATTTTACACCTATCATAATTAAATTCCCCTACCCTCTGTTTTCACATATCCCCTCCCCACCCCACCCCACCCCTTTTTTACCAAACCCCCACGTAATTAAGGACCCAAAGTCTCTACTTTTAATCACCCGCTCAAATCTCTTTCCCTTATCCCAATTGTGTCGGCTAGGTTTCCGGTGACCCTAAAAACTTTTTTGGCTTCTTCAATTCTGATTTAGTGTTAGAGTTTATTTTCTGATCATCTTTCTCAATTTCTTCTCTGAATTATTGCTGGTGCAGATTGGAACCACAAAAATGGAATGAAACTATTTGCCCAATTAACTTTTCACTCCTTCTTGTACTTGTCTGTTTTTCCAATGTATCTACTAGTTGTTTTGTATTTACATTTGTTGATTCGCTTGCCTTCAACAAATTAAGGCCAATTGAAAAGTTACTCTACCACGTACAAGAAAAGCAAGAGGAAATTTTTCAGCAAACAAGATAATTTTCATTCAACCAAGAAAATGCCTTTACATTGCATTACATATCCAACATGAACCAACGGTAAGTCCTAAGATAACTAAACAATAGTCTACAATTTGGTTCATTTCATCATAAATGCTACCATGAACACACCAAAGCAACCCAACAACAGAAAAATGATGACCAACTAAAGGAAAAATTTTGTCCTCAACTTTGCTACTCTTCCAGCATTAACAATAGCAACGTACAGTCTTCCTCGAAATATTCCTTCCAATCTGAAGAGCATCGTTTACTTTTTTAATTCAGAGAAGAAATGGAGAAATTGAGAAAGTTGATCGAAAAATAATTGAAACAATCAGATATTTTCTTGTTTAATTCAGAGAAGAAATTGAGAAAGATGATCAGAAAATAAGCTTTGAGTCTTTGAGATTGGGGTAAGGGAAAGAGATTTGAGCGGGTGATTAAAAATAGAGACTTTGGGTCCTTAATTACGTGGGGTTTGGTAAAAAAGGGGTGGGGTGGGGAGGGGGATATGTGAAAACAGAGGGTTGGGGGATTTAATTATGATAGGTGTAAATGTTTTACATTTAAATCAGATTTCAAAGGCTTAATAAGTCAAATCTGAGTCTGTTAGTGCCGAGTGGCATTTTTGGGCCAACTCAATCACGGCAATGACATTTTTGAGCCCTACTATTAACGAGGGGTATTATTGCTCTATTTCCCATAGTATAATGGCATTTTTGGACCTTTTCCGTTTTTCTTAAATGCAGTTTGCTTATGTGCATATGAGGTATAAACCTCATTACATTGCCTAGCTCAGTAATGAAAGGAATTTCTGGTTATATTACATTCTGTATCATTTTGGTCATTGAGAATTCGTACCATTTAATAGTTCTGCTGCTCAAAATTGCTAAGGAAGCTCAGTCGTGTGACCTGATAGTTTTAGCCTGACAAGACTGATTTGTTGATGCACCTTGTATGAGGTGTTAGGTTTAACCTATGAGAATCAGATGATAGGATGGATATGATATGCCCTTTCTACCATATGTGATATCATTATGCACTCGAAGTCCATTTAGTTGTAAGATTCTTATACTCTAATGTCTTTTGCAGATCAAGTTGTGATGATCTCAGTGGCATTTCTTGTAATTCTGTTCAGTGTACAGAAATATGGGACAAGCAAAGTGGGGCTTTTCGTGGGTCCTGCTTTGTTTATATGGTTCTGTTCCCTGGGTGGAATTGGCATCTACAACCTCATTAATTATGATTCCAGGGTTTGGAGGGCATTTAATCCAGTTCATATATACTATTACTTTAAGCGCAATCCAACGAAAGCGTGGTACTCGCTTGGGGGCTGTCTTCTTTGTGCAACAGGTAAACTGTTGACCATGGATGTTTTTGATAGTTGACACTGAGCTTTTAATTGGAATCACACAAAAAAATGCACTGTTATATGTTTCCTTTTTTCTTTTGTTTGTTCTTGGTTACTTGAGTGCACCGGGCTGCCCTTTTTGGTTACTTGCGTGAAACCAGGTGTTTTTTTTCCTTTAGTAAGCAGATTTTGAAACACAGGAAACCTGACTTTTATGTTTGGACTTCTCTATTTATGTGCATGTACTGTTACAACGTCAGATGCTTTTTCAACCTCACTTCACTAACTTCTTTCTACAAATTTATTCTCTTCTGCCGAAAAAAAAATTAAGTTATAGAACTGAATCATACCTATTGTGGCATCATCGGATAATCATTGAGTTGCTATTTATCCCTTGAAAATAGGGCTGTGAGATGAACTTGTTTCAGCTTTAAAAAGTGAACAAAGGACTTGAACTTACCCTGGATACCGCCTAAGTTGCTTCCTCTAAGAAAGATGGTTCTCAGTTGTAACGGCCCAGGTCCAACTGTCACAGTTTGTCCCCTTGGGCTTTGATAGTAAAGGTGCCTCAACAGTTGAATCTTGAACTCGCCCTTTTATGGCCCCTAACTTTTTCCTCCCATTTCGATGTGGGATTTATCTAAGACAAGCTTCATTGCAAACCCCCTTTTGAGTTCGACTACCAACGGTCTGTGGGCTGTACATCTGTTGCACATTTCAATAAAAAGGAAGTAATTGCGGTCTTTGAGTTGCCAATCATAAGGCAATATGGGAATTGATTTTTGTCAAAGAATTGTAGAGGAAAATTACGTTATGTACCATAAATTAAAACTATTCTTGAAAATATACCTTTGAAGCATGAATGTATGGAAACATCATTTGAACTAAATAGTCCTTTTGGATCCTCACTTTTCCAGCCTTTCTGAGTTCTGATCTTGAGCAATCAGGGCTTTTCGCATATACTTATTTTCTTCGTTCTTGTCCTAACCCAAGTTTCAAGTGCGCCTTTTATTTGTCCTCTATCTTTTGGAAGGTTAAATTCCATTAAAAGTCTTGAGTAGTTTTGATTCATTATATGCAACAGAAGGGGATTAAGCTTGTCTCTGAATCAGTGTGTTGTCATGGGTTACACCACAACTGAATGCTACTCTGCGTTTGTTCTTGCATTATCTGTTAGTGATTGTGTCCTGGTAAACTTGTTTATGTTTTAGGATTTTTATGTTTCAAGAACTTAGTTTTGGGGTTTGGTCTAACAAAGTTAGGTGCAGCTCTTCCATTTTCTTGGTTAAAACATGCACTTGAATTTTTTAGGACAAGTACTCAGATGAAATATATGTACAATAGGTTTGACGCTTCTCCTCTCTTTTGAGAGAGAAATATCAATGGCTTAAACATTTCCATTTGGTATAGATATCAGCCCATGGTAATTTCTTGATGTTTTTTTCCCACTTGAATGAAGACATCTTATCCTCACCTTCTATGTCACCTTTTTTTTTTCTTTTTTTAACCGGATGTCCCCAAGGGGGCACCTGTTTTTCTCCACTGTTGACGTTTTCTTGGCCTTCTAAAGAAATATACTTCAGTGTGTGACTGTGTCTGTAAGCAGTTTTCTCTATTTTCTTATTCTTTTTTCTCCATTAATTCATTTAAGAAACTTATAACTCTTCAATCTTCTTCCTCTTTTTTTGGTAAAGTTTGTTGTTTTATATTTTTTTGTCTCTATTTTCTGGGATGTAGAGCTGATCATCATCATCATTTCTAAAACCCAGGTTCCGAGGCAATGTTTGCTGATCTTTGCTATTTTTCTGTGAGATCAGTCCAGGTATGCAGCAGCAGATCTGATCATAGGATTTGTGGCTAGGGGGGAGTGGGGTGGGGGAAGGTGTATAGATATAATTATACCTACCCCTTTTGTATTTTTGATAATTCTTTTTTCCGATTTCATAGACAATTATTGAGTATCAGCCTTCTTGTTTACAGCTTACCTTTGTGTTCCTTGTGCTGCCATGCCTTCTCTTGGGTTACCTTGGTCAAGCAGCTTATCTTATGGAGAACCATGCTGACACAACACAGGCTTTCTTCTCTTCAGTGCCAAGTAAATTTCTGCATCTGTTCTTTCCCTGATAATCCTTGTTTACTTAGTATGAAAATAAGGATGAGACATTTCAATATACTTTCTACTTGGAACTGATCTATAATCTTCTATGCTTTTGATGATAAAAGTTTATGAATCCAAAAGGAGCAAAAAACCAAGTCTTTTAGTTAAAAATTTCCAATCATGTTGCAGGTGGAGCTTTCTGGCCCGTCTTCTTGATTGCTAATGTAGCTGCATTGATTGCCAGTAGGGCAATGACTACAGCAACTTTCTCTTGCATTAAACAATCCACAGCCCTAGGCTGCTTCCCTCGCCTTAAAATTATTCACACGTCTCGAAAGTTCATGGGTCAGATATATATCCCAGTGATGAACTGGTTTCTTCTCGCATTGTCCTTGGTGATGGTCTGTTCTATCTCAAGCATATATGAGATTGGAAATGCTTATGGTAATGCCTGGTTCCTTGTTCTTTTAGAACTTATTTATGTCTTTGCTACTTCATTTGGTTCTTTTCTTTTGTTTCTTCCTATTACTGCTGGATGTATGCTCTCTGGTGCATATGGCGAATAGGGAAGGTCTTTTTTTTTGAGAAGGTAACAATTTTGTATTATTAATATAAAGACTTCACTGAATTTGTGAAGTCACCCATAATTACAATGTAAGTGCCCATACAAAACTAAACAAAAAGGACACTATTCACCCTTGTTCTTCTTACAATGAATCTAGGGCATCTAAAATGGATTCATGATACTCCAAAAGTTTTCCTTTACACCAAAAATAAAAAAGAGCTAAACATTTCATCTTTATCTTATGGATGTTGCTGAACTTTTCTTCAAAGCATCTTTGGTTTCTCTCTTCCCAGACTGTCCACCATATACAAGCTGGGACAATTCTCCATCTCTCTTTGTCTCTCGAAAGTGCACCCTCTTTATTCCAGCTAGCTAGAATATCAAGGATTCTTCCCGGCATTGCCCATGGAATTCCCCTTAGACCGATAAAAATCCTCCATATATGTATAGTGAAGCTGCAATGCAAAAAGAGATGACTAATTGTCTCTGCCTTCTCTCCACATAAGTAACATCTAGAGCACAGGTGGAATCCTCTTTTGATTAAGTTGTCTTGTGTTAGTACTGCTTCTTTTGCCAATAACCATGTAAAGCAAGCAACCTTGTATGGAATTTTTACTTTCCATATCATCTTCTATGGCCAACAACCAACCCGATTATTTGACAAGTTGAATTCCTTTAAGCAGATCTAATAGAAAACTTCCCCTGCCTTTTTCAGCAAGTGTTCAAGGTCGTCCAATACAAAATTTAAATTCCCTGTTCATCTAAGATCTTGTTCGACCTTTGATTTGACCAAACTAATGTGAGATATGTCAAATCTCTTGGAAAGCTTAGTTCCCTTACTTTTTGTTCTTCTCAGAGTAGGATTTTGCTCATATCATTTGGATTGACTCAGATCCTTTCATGTAGGAGAGGTTTTCGACGGGTTTTGAATTTGCATTGATCCAGGGGGCCGTCTGCATGCACTTGGGCTTGCTTATTTATAATCTTTTTTGACTTTTGATTAAAACTTAGAAATTATATTATTGATTGGTCTGGTGTTTGAAAATATAAACCCTCAAAATTGCAGCATGTTTTCTAATTATTCATGAATGCTACAGTTTGATCCCTTTAGTGGTTATTTTATTTTATTTTTTTCAGTTATTAATTTTTATCATCACCAAGTTTCAATTAGTTAGGATATCAGTGTTACGTAACTAGAAGCTGCCACGTAGATAAATCATTGGGGATCATTCCAAATCCAAGTAACTAATTGAAAGATTAAAGCTACTGCATCTTTTCAAGAAATAGAATTTTGTAGAGTGCATTTACCAGGACAGAAAGACCAGATGAATAGGTGTATCTTAGAAAAAGAAACATAACTTAACATCCAATTTCTTGTCCTTCATTATTTTTTGTAGTTTGAGTCTTGAAATGATAAAAGTATGCATTTGATCTTGATCAGTTTATGATCCATGTTCAGTCAAATGTTGTTATGTAAAATGGGATGAATTAGTATTCAATTTTGTAGTTCGTGACTCTATACTTTCCATTTTTTGACAGGCATCTAAATATAGCAAAGTGTATTGTACTAATCAGTTCCACAGGATGTAGCACATTTTTGACAGGCATCTAAATATAGCAAAGTGTATTGTACTAATCAGTTCCACAGGATGTAGCACATGTAATGACACTGATTTGTTCGTGATGAAACTGAATATATTTAAGATATTAGGCTTTTGGCCTGTTAGGCAAGATAGCAGAAGAATATTCATATGTTGCTTGGATAGTTGGATTTCAATTTAGAGGTCCTGATCAGTTTGACTAGGAAAACAGTGGGGTGCTTCCAATTTTAATTAACTGATTTCTAGGCTGCATTATTAAATGAAGGCTTATACTGGCTTGTTCCTGTGTTGTCAAAGGCGCGCTTAAGCCCTAAAGTGAGGCTCAAAACATGTTGAGCGTTTTACCTCGCTTAGCAGGCGCTTCAGTGTTGTCATCAAGGCTCTATGCCATACTTTTTCTTGTTAATGAGCGTAATCCTCAAGAGTTAAACCTAAACAATTGATATTTTACATAAGAAAAAATCCAATTTCTTTATCCATATATTTGTTATTAATGCTTATAATTATTAGTCTTGGACTACACATACATATTTGTATTTTTTCTCCATTTGCGCTTTTATTCATTAAAGCCCACGCTTTACTTGCGTTTTGCGCTTAAAGCCCCAATTTACCTTAGAGCTTTTTTGCGCTTTTCGCCGTTGATAACAGTGGCTTGTTCATGTCTGATGCATATCCTGTCTGACAGGAATAGCGGAGCTTGGTGTGATGATGATGACAACAATACTAGTCACTATTGTTATGCTTCTGATATGGCAGATCAACATCATTGTTGTGCTTAGTTTTGTCGTTATCTTCTTGGGGTTGGAATTAATGTTTTTCTCATCAGTTTTATGGAGTGTGGGAGATGGAAGTTGGATTATTCTGGTTTTTGCAGTAGTCTTGTTTTTTGTTATGTACATATGGAATTATGGAAGCAAGCTGAAGTATGAAACTGAAGTCAAGCAAAAGATGTCTATGGACTTGCTACGTGAACTTGGCCCCAACCTTGGAACAATCAGAGCTCCTGGAATTGGCTTGCTTTATAATGAACTGGCAAAGGGCATACCGGCTATATTTGGACATTTCCTCACCACTCTTCCTGCTGTTCATTCAATGATAATTTTTGTTTGTATAAAATACATTCCTGTTCCTGTAGTACCTCAGAATGAAAGGTTCCTGTTTCGGCGAGTCTGCCCGAGAAGCTACCACATATTTCGTTGTGTTGCCAGGTGATCATGCTAGCTTCTTTCATTTTCTGTTGGTACATTCTCTAGACTATCTGGTGTGATTTCTGTGGCCAAGGAGAACCTACTATAAATTTTACACTTGCATAGCTTTTGAATGACCTAATAAAGACTGCTGCATGACAGTTGAACTTGTAAAAGAATGACTGCTGAATGACAGGTGATATCTGTAAATAGTTGTGGCATTTGGACAGTAATTTCTGTGATAAACCGGGAACAGTTATGTCTTCAAGTGAACACCTACATTGTGATTCCTAATTCTTGTTTGCAAACAAAATTTGCTAAATTGCCTAACTCTATGGGTAGTTCTTCAGTCATGATTCTGTTGGACCCATGCTTTGGATACAGATGAATTTCGACAGTTTTTCTTGGATAGATGCTTTTTCTTTTCTGCATTTGCTATGTCTTTTTATGTGGAACCTGGCTACTAATATTTCAGCCCGAACTCTTTGAACTGACAGATATGGTTACAAGGATGTTCGCAAAGAAAACCACCAGATGTTCGAGCAGCTACTGATTGAAAGTCTCGAGAAGTTCATTCGCAGAGATGCTCAGGAGCGGTCACTTGAAAGTGATGGCAATGGTGAATCAGATTCTGAAGAAGAGCATGCCTTTTCAAGAGTCCTTGTTGCTCCCAATGGGAGTGTTTACTCACTTGGTGTTCCTCTCTTAGCTGATTTTAGGGACACTGGAAAGGCAGTTATGGAGGAAAGCACTTCAGAAGAGCTGAAGGCTGGCCCTTCCTCTGAGTCGCTCTTGTCCAATGCTGATCAGTCCTTTGAGAAGGAGCTCTCGTTCTTACGCAAGGCCAAAGAATCCGGTGTGGTTTACCTCCTCGGTCATGGAAATATTAGGGCAAGGAAAAGTTCCTGGTTCATCAAGAAGCTATTCATAAATTACTTCTATGCTTTCCTTAGAAAGAATTGCAGGAGGGAAATTGCCAGTCTGAGTGTACCGCACTCGCATTTAATGCAGGTTGGCATGACATATATGGTGTGAGAATTAGCTTTCTGGAAAAAGCCATACTGATATATTTTGGCAGAAAAAGGCAGTTTTAGTGTCAAATTGCTGTTATGATGTCCCCCATATCAACTTGATGAGTGCAGACAAGTGTCCATATGTCTTCCTTGCACACACCACAGCTGAATTTGAAGTCCCTCGTCTTATAGCTTGGAAGTCTTTGCGCTGATCCAGTTATAGTAACGAATTTCTCTCCATAGTCGTTTGGGTTTCATTCTAACACTGTCTCGACCCCTTGCCTTATTCAGTGCTTCTCCATCAATTGAAGCTAGAAGAGCAGGGAATAAGGGAAGAATGGACAGGCAGTGATCGCCAAGATAGATACAAACTCATAATATTGTACTCATTCTTTTCAGTTACCCCTTGCCTTTATAGTAACTATCCCCATAGTCGTTTGGGTTTCATTCTGACATTGTCATTCTTGTAATTTTCATGTCGAAACACCTTTTAAATATTGATGAAGTTTTCACTACATTGATAAGTTAATTCATCTTGTGGAATTGTTGCCTTGCTCTTTATTGCTCTCTTTTGTTTTGTTTTGTTTTGTTCTTTTATCTGTATGGATGGAATGTTAGCGTTTTTGATCATGCAACTAATGTGTCTGTATTGTCCTGGATGGACATGTGGGACTGGAAGTTAGATTTGAACAATCAGCCACAAATGGTTGAAATATTTGTGCCAAATGATACTTTGTATATATACTTCGTTTTCAAATATCCTTGTTGAGATTGCAAGCACGTTACAATATTATGCTTATAAAAAAAAGTACGTTACAATATTATCTGTGATTCTACGATGCAGAATGGTAATGCATACGCATAGCATAGGGCATGATTCTTAAGTTACAGAATGGTAATGCACACGCATATTCGTTTTAGGGAAAGCAAAGGAATACTAGGTTGATAATCCAACAAGCTGTGTGTAAAGGAAGCATGAAGACTAGTATCCAGTTTTTTTCACCTATATATGCATAACTCCCAGTTGGTATATAAAATTGTTTTTATTACCACCACACAAAAAAAAATGTCAAATAAGCTTAGATTAACTAGGAAGATAATTGACTCACCCAAATGCAAACGATGTGATGATGATGTGGAGGCCTCTTCACATATTATTAGGACATGTTCAAAGTCTAAACAAATCTGGAATTATTTCCTCACAAAATGAGATTGATGCCATGAACGCTAAGCCTATGCTTGAATGGATTGATGATATTATTAATGATGCCCCCCAACTCCTTGTAGTGTTACACTTGTATTTTCAATTATGTGGTATGTATATACGAAAAGAAGAAAATCGAATTTTGATTGAAAAGAAATGTCTACCTACGGAACTTATAAGCAAACATATTAGAGATTGTGCAAGGAAAGATTAAATTGAATAGTGATGGCAGTGTAAAGACCCTAACCGAAGATGCTACTTTTGGAGGATTTTTTGAGATGATCAAGAAAAGTGGTTATTGTGATATTTAGCTAAGTTGAGACCCACCTCAATCCTCACCACGTAACTGTAGGGCATCTAACAAGGACTATAATTAGCACCCAAAAAAGAAATTGTAAAGAGATATGTGAGAAGGCACGGAAAAAAATATGTTATTGATATTGGATGTTCAATACAATACAAGAGGTCCCTATTTATTGCTATACTATACAAGGACATACTACTCCTATTCCAATGTGGGACAAGACTACACTATATACATAGCTGTAAACTAACGCTCCCCCTCAAGTCGGTGCATACAAATCATATGTACCGAGCTTGTTACATATATAACCAATACGAGGACCAGTGAGAGACTTGGTAAAAATATCTACAAGTTGATCATTCGACCTCACAAACTTTGTAGCAATCTCTCCTGAAAGTATCTTTTCTTTGACGAAGTGACAATCAATCTCAATGTGTTTAGTTCTCTCATGGAACTCCGGATTTGATGCAATATGAAGGGCAGCTTGATTATCGCACACAAGTTCCATCCGACTGATTTCACCAAATTTCAACTCCTTGAGCAATTGTTTGGTCTAGACTAGCTCACATGTTGCCATAGCCATTGCTCGATATTCTGCTTCTACACTAGACCGAGCAACTACATTTTGTTTCTTGCTCTTCCAGGACACCAAATTGCCTCCTACTAAAATACAATATCCAGACGTAGAACGTCTATCAGAAGGTGATCCTGCCCAATCAGCATCTGAGTATCCAACGATCTGCTCATGACCTCGATCCTCAAACAGTAACCCTTTGCTTGGAGCCGATTTCATATACCGAATAATGCGGACAACTGCATCCCAATGACTATCACATGGAGAATTCATAAACTGACTTACAACACTCACAGGATAAGAAATGTCGGGTCTAGTCACTGTGAGATAATTTAATTTTCCAACCAGTCGCTTATAGCTTGTAGGATCGCTAGCGGCTCCCCCTGTCCTGGCAGAACTTTAGAATTCGGATCCATTGGAGTGTCAACAGGTCTGCAACCTATCATCCATGTCTCCTCAAGAATGTCTAAAGCATATTTTCTTTGAGAAATAATAATACCCGAGCTAGACTGGGCAACCTCAATGCCTAGAAAGTACTTCAATCTGCCTAGATCCTTAGTTTGGAAGTGCTGGAAAAATTGCTGCTTCAGATTGGTAATACCATCCTGATCATTACCAGTAATAACAATATCACCAACATAGACTACCAGATAAATATAGAGACTTGAAGCAGAGTGCCTATAAAACACAGAGTGATCAGCTTCACTACGAGTCATGCCAAACTCCTGGATAACCGTGCTGAACTTACCAAACTAGGCTCGAAGAGACTACTTTAGACTATAAAGTGACCGACGCAAGCGACATACAAGGCCACGAGACTCCCCCTAAGCAACAAAACCAGGTGGTTGCTCCATATAAACTTCATCCTTAAGATCACCGTGAAGAAAGGCATTCTTAATGTCCAGTTGATAGAGGGGCCAATGACGAACCACAACCATGGATAGAAAAAGGTAGACTGAAGCCACTTTAGCCATGGGAGAGAAGGTATCACTGTAATCGAGCCCAAATATCTAAGTATATCCTTTGGCAACAAGACGGGCCTTAAGTCGATCAATATGGCCATCGGGACCAACTTTGACTACATAAATCCAATGATAACCAACAGTAACCCGAGGGAAGAGAAACAAGCTCCCAAGTACCACTTGTATGTAAAGCAGACATCTCGTCACTCATATCCTGTCGCCATCCTGGATGAGACAACGCTTTACCTGTAGACTTAGGGATGGAAACCGAGGACAAAGAACATATAAAAGCATAATGGGGAGATGACAGACGATGATAACTCAAACTGACATAATGAGAATTAGGGTTAAGTGTGGTCCGTATACCTTTCCAAAGTGCAATATGTGTACTAGGAGCAGGGTCCGCAGCAGGAGCAGGGTCAGGTGCAGGACGAGAACCAGTTGGGCCTGATGTAGGGCGCGAATGACGATGATAAGTCAAGAGTGGTGTTCATGTGGTTGGGGAACTAGGAGGAACAACACTAGACTCCTCAACGGTTGGTATGGATGAAACCTCTGTGGTCGAAGGCAGAGGAGGAGCTATAGTAAACTCATCAAAGGTCGGCATAGGTAAGACCTCAGATATATCATGGTGGTCAGCAGAAGTAAAGAAAGGTTTAGTGTTAGAAGATGTGGCGTCAGCTGACATAAGGTACCTACGAAGATTTGGAGAATAACAACGATATCCCTTCTGAACACGAGAATAACCAAAGAAGACGCACTTGAGAGCACGGGGAGCTAACTTATCTTTCCCAGGGGTTAAGTTGTGAACAAAACACGTGCTCCCAAAAATACAGGGTGGAAGAGAGTATAAGGGTTACTGGGGAAATAATACTGAATACGAAATCTGATCCTTGATGGGAGAAGAAGGCATCTGATTAATCAAATAACAAGCTGTGAGAACTGCATCACCCCAAAAATACAACGGAACACGAGATTCAATTAGAAGTGTGCGAGCAGTCTCAATAAGGTGCCCATTCTTTCTCTCAGCAACCCCATTTTGCTGAGGAGTATAAGGATAAAATGTCTGATGAATAATTTCTTGAGAAGTCATAAACTGCTGAAACTGAGAAGATAAATATTCTAAGGCATTATCACTGCGAAAAATGTGAATAGAAACACCAAATTGGTTTTTGATTTCAGCACAGAAACTCTGGAATATAGAAAATAACTTAGAACGATCTTTCATTAAGAAAAGCCAAGTACATCTTGAATAATCATCAATGAAACTGACAAAGTAACGAAATCCCAAGGATGAACTGACTCTACTAGGACCCCATATATCAGAATGAACTAAGGAGAAGACAGACTCTGCATGACTCTCAACACTACGCGAAAAGGAGGCTCGGGTATGTTTCCCAAGTTGACACGACTCACAATCTAATGTAGACAAACTAGATAAACTAGGCACCATCTTCTGAAGTTTGGATAAACTCGGATGTCCTAAACGTCTGTGGATTAGATCTGGAGGATCTGTAACTAGACATGTTGTGGAAGGATTGAGTGAGTTAAGATAGTAAAGGCCTTCTGATTCACGTCATGTACCAATTATTTGTCCCGTACTGCGGTCCTGCATAATAAAAGAATCATCAATAAAATATATACCATAATGGAGGCCACGGGTCAAACGACTAACAGATACAAAACTAAAAGGACAGCCAGGGACATAAAGAACAGAATCTAGGGTGATAGAAAATAAGAGATTAGCTTGTCCAGCTTATTTTGCCTTAGTTTGACATCCATTAGCTAAAGTAACAGTGGTAAGAGACTGTGAATATACAATATTTAACAAAAGTGATATATTATCGGAGATGTAATCAGAAGCGCCTGAGTCCATGACCCATGGGCCAAGAATGCTAGACTGGGAAACACAAGCAAAAGAATTACCAGTAACAAAAGTATCAGTCTGAGCAACTGAGGCTACTTGTGGAGATGTCTGCTTACTTGCTCGATACTGAAGGAGCTCATTATATTCTTCTTTAGATAAAGAAAATCCCTGGTTACCTGTAGTCTCGGTCTGAGAAATGTAAGCATTTTTGGGTAGACGATCATGTAAGGAATAGCACATTTTATGAGTGTGTCCAAGTTTGTGACAATAAGAACACTTGGGTCTAGATCTTCCAAAACGACCTCCTCCTCGTCTATGCTCCATAGTTTGAGATTCCCGAACATCCACTGTATGGGATGCAAGAACAAAGGAATCAAGTATCTGTGATGAGATCACTGGGTGACTTGGTGCTGCAGCAAGGCGGAGTAATCGAGAGAATAATTCATCAACTGTCGGGACAGTCGGACTAGCCAAAATCTGGTCGCGTACTGAATCAAGATCATTAGGAAGTCCAGCGAGGGTAAGAACGAGAAACATCTTCTGTCACTGCTCTTGTTGTTTTTCAACACTAGCAGAAACTGGCATCAACTTCTCAAATTCCTCCATGACTGCCTGTACTTGACCCAAGTAAGTAGACATATCTAATTCCTGCTTCTTTAAGTTTGTCATCCGCGATATCACATCATAGAAGCGAGATATGTCATTAGTGTATAAGGTGCGTGCCTTTGCCCAAACCAAATAATATGTCTGGAATGGACGAAACAAGGGCATCAACTTGGAATCAATAGATTGCCACAAGATGCTACATAACTGAGCATCGATTTTTGCCCAAAGTGCTATTGACTTTTCATCTCCTTCGCTAGGCTGTTTGATTAGATGATCTTGAACACCTTGGCCTCTACACCACAACTCGACAGATGAAGCCCAAGCTAAGTAGTTTGAACCTCCCATTAAAGGTTCTGAGGTAATAATAGCACTAGAGCTTCCAGAACTCTTGTTTCTAGACCCAAAAGCATCAAATCCCAAAGACATTATTGCAAATTATTACCAAATAAGAGAAAGAATCAACTATTATCCACTTAAATAGAGTAAGGAAACACAGAAATAGAATAATGAAATACTGTAGTTGCCGGAAAAAACTCAAAGTGGTCGAAATTAAATAAAAACAGTAGGGGTAGGATCGGAATTACCAGACGACCCAACTGTTCTGAAGGAAGTTTTTCAAAAAATGGCCGGAAGTGGTCATACGCGCAGGCGCGTGGAGGCGCGTGAGGAGGCTGCTGCCAGAGATTTTCACTGGGGTTTGGTCGCCGGACAATGACGATTCTTGTGGTAGTGTTGGATTTTGCACAACACTGACGGAGACGAAGCAAACGCAAAACAACCTTAAAAAAGAGTCACCGAAAAAAGACTTTTGCTGACTGATTTCTCTTCCCGGAATTGCTGAAATTTATGCACAGCGATAAATCTCTCACAATTGCTCTGATACCATATGAGAAGGCGCGGGAGAAAATATGTTATTGATATTGGATGTTCAATACAATACAAGAGGTCTTTATTTATAGCTATACTATACAAGGACATACTACTCCTATTCCATTGTGGGACAAGACTACACTATATACATAACTGTAAACTAACAAGTTAGAAGTGGAAACAGACTGCTTACTTGTTGTCAAGCTCATCAAAGAAGACGACATACTATTTCATCTTTAAAGGTTATTATTGAATGTTGGAATACTAATTAAGTTGTAGTATGATACCAAAATTATTTAGGAATTGGTATTTGCTAGTTTATTTCATGTCTAAATAGGATTTGTAGTTAGAATTAATATAGGAATAGGCTTTCCTATTTTTAGTTGAAATATATTTCGTACTATTATATAGGGATATTAATAGCTTATTTTATTGTGTGGAGATTTGTGATAGTTGTAGAGAGCTTTTAGAGATTAATAATAAAATATTTTCCTTCATATTGGTATCAGAGCTTCTACGATCTTGGGAGAGGATCAAATAGCTTCCGCTGCCGACGGACGGCGCTAGCCAATGTGTGCCACCTGTCAGGCCAAAAAATATGTTGTCAAAATCATAGTAGTTGTCAACAAAATTATATTATTCGATGAAAAGTTTCAAGACAGATTCAAGAAAAAAATAAGTTTAAAGAGGTACGAACAAATATAGCACAAGATGAAGAAACTCTTCTCTAAAAGTTGGAGAGAGGTTTAAAAAAGTTGGAAGTTGATTATGTGTTTCAACAAAATTGGATATTGGTGACAAAGTGCATCAACGGGAGTTGAAGACAGGTGCTTCAACAAAAATAGGGTGTTGGTGACAAAGTACATCAACGAGAGTTGAAGACATGTACTTCAACAAAATTGAGTATTGGTGACAAAGTGCATCAACGAGAGTTAAAGACAAGTGCTTCAACAAAATTGGTTGTTGGTGGCACATCAACAAGGGAGTTGGAGACATGCGCTTCAATAAAAGTGGAAGTTGGAGAGAAGTGCCCCAACAAAACAACACAACAAACAAGAGAGACGGATACAACTTTGAATTATGGGAGAATGTTAGAAAACTAATTCAAAGTTGTAGTATGATACCAAAATTATTTAGGATTTGGTATTTGCTAGTTTATTTCATGTCTAAATAGGATTTGTAGTTAGAATTAATATAGGAATAGACTTTCCTGTTTCTAGTTGAAATATATTTCGTACTATTATAAATATGGATATTAATAACTTATTTTATTGTGTGGAGATTTTGTGATAGGTGTAGAGAGCTTTTAGAGATTAACAATAAAATATTTTCCTTCATATTGGAGGCTGTTGGAAATTAAATCAAGATTAATTAGTATTCCTACGTCGTCTAGAATTTGATATTTACTAGTTTATTTTATTTATGTCTAATTAGGATTCACAACCAAAATCATGTAGGAATAAGTTTTCTAGATAACAGATTCCTTATATGTGAGTTTTGTTAGATATGGTTGTTAGTATCTGTATTCGAAAATATATTCAAATATAAAATTAAAATAAAATTAGAAATATAGAAGATTAGAAATTAATCCGAGCCCACTAAATTCACAGTGTTTCCTTAAGAAATTTAATCCTCTCCTAGTACCCGAGGTTTAGGATTATTTTCTCCTAGGATAGAACGAATTACCCTCACTGGTGTAGCGGTACTTCAAACCCCAGTGACCAACGAACTCAAAGAACAGTAGCAAATCACACATACTGCTTTCTTTCTCTTAAAACAATGCAGAAGGAAGAAGGAAAAATAAATTTTTTAATCAATCAATCAGATCATTTGACCGAATCTGAATTCGTCGTAGCCAAAGACGAAGCCAAGCGAACGACGACGGCGACGGCGCGAGGCTTGCCTTCTTCTCAACTCTTTAAGAGTTAGAAGAAGTGTAATCATATATATACTCAATAAATGAGCTTTCCTCCTCCAATATGGGACAATGTTTCTTTGTAGATGAGGGAAAATCAAATTATTATTTTTTCCTCCATTTCTCATTCACCCTCTTTTAAGCTAAACCAAGCTTAAAACCCCAACAATCTCCCATATGAATGGGGAATGTTTATATCACGAAAATATATACTCGGTCAATCGGTAGATTTGATTTCTTTGAACTGTCGAACTTTGGTGTATACCTAGACAACCATACATTATACAATCAACCCTTAACCATCTTTGGTTCTATTATTGTGTTCGTTTCAGCCATGAACACCACTTGATTTCATAAGTGCGTAGAGAACTGGCCTTACAAAATTCTCCTTGAAGCGGCTAACACTTCACACTTACATAGGTGATTCCTAAACGTGTCATCCCGTAGATACACAATTTGATATACCCCGTATCAAATTTAGAAACCATTTAAAAGCTTTAATGCTTTATCCTTGGTATTGAACATTGTCTCATCACGAGAATGGACCAAAATATTGTAGTTGACAATGTTGAACCGTTATTAATGACTTTGTTTGATCTCCTTGAACCTAGATGTTGGGATCTCCAGTCTTCTAGGTAGAGTTACCGCCACAATGACTTGTTCACGGCCATAGTTCCATTCCCTTCGATGATTTCTCAACTACCTCTCTAGTTAGGCCTTTCGTAAGTGGATCCGACATATTATCGCTTGACTTTACGTAGTCAATCGTAATAATTCCTTTAGAGAGTAATTGCCTAACGGTTTTATGTCTTCGTCGTATATGAGGAGATTTACCGTTATACATAACGTTCCCAGCCTTTCTAATTGTCGCTTGACTATCGCAATGTATACATATTGGGGCCAATAGTTTGGGCCAAAATGGAATATCTTCCAAGAAATTTCGGAGCAATTTAACTTCTTCACGAGCTTTATCTAAGGCTATAAACTCAGCCTCCATTGTAGAGCGGGCAATACAAGTTTATTTGGACGACTTCCAAGATACCGCTCCTCTACCAATAGTGAATACATATCCACTTTTGGATTTAGAATCAGTTGAACCGGTAATCCAATTTGCATCACAGTACCCCTCAATCACCGTAGGGTAATTACTGTAGTGCAAATCAAAGTCTTGGGTATGTTTTAAATATCCCAAAACTTATTTCATCGCCATCCAATGAGATTGACCTGGATTACTCGTGTATCGACTCAATTTACTTATAACACACGATATATCTGGTCGAGTACAATTCATGATATACATTAAATATCCCAACACATGAGCATAATCCAATTGTGATATGCTTTGGACTTTGTTCTTTGCAAGTGCAAGATTCACGTCAATTGGAGTCTTTGCAACATTAAAATCTAAGTGCTTGAATTTTTCAAGTATTGTTTTAATGTAATGAGATGGCGACAATGCCAGACCTTGAGGAGTCTTATGGATCTTAATACCCAGAATTAAATCGGCAACTCCAAGTCTTTCATATCAAACTTGGTGGTTAGCATACGCTTAGTCGCATTTATGTTGGCAATGTCATTACTCATTTTCAGCATATCATCCACATATAAGCAAACAATGACTATGTGATTTAGAACATTTTTATTGTACACACATTTATCACATTCATTTATCTTAAAACTATTTGACAACATTATTTGGTCAAATTTCGCATGTCATTATTTGGGTGCTTGTGTTTAGTCCGTAAAGGGACTTAATAAGTCTACATACCTTCTTTTCTTTACTTGGAACAACAAACCCTTCGGGCTGTTCCATGTAGATTTCTTCCTCAAATCTCCATTTAAGAAGGCCGTCTTAACGTCCATTTGATGAATTTCAAGACCATATACCGTATCTAATGCTACTAAAGTTTATATGGACGTAATTCTTGTAACTGGAGTATATGTATCAAAATAGACAAGACCTTCTCGTTGTCTATACCCTTTGACCACAAGTCTTGCCTTATATTTATCAATAGTGCCATCATCTTTCATTTTCCTCTTAAAAATCCATTTAGAACCCAACGATTTATTTTCAGGAGGAAGATCAACCAATTCTCATGTATGGTTGTTCAATATGGATTCTATTTCACTATTGACTGCCTCTTTCCAAAATAATAATTCCGAAGAAGACATAGTTTCTTTAAATATCCGAGGCTCATTTTCCAATAAAAAATTCACAAACTTTGGTCCAAATGAAGTAGACGTTCTTTGACGTTTACTACGTTTTGGATCCTCCTGATTAAACGTACTTTCTTTTATTTCTTCCCGAGGTCGTTTAGATCCTTCACCAATCGACTCGCATTCCTTTTATACGGATATATATTTTCGAAGAATTCAGCATTATCTGATTCTATAACCGTATTATTATGAATGTCCGAATTTTCTGATTTATGAACCAGAAATCGATATGCTTTACTATTGGTCGCATATCCTATGAAAATACAATCAACAGTTTTCAATCCTATCTTTACCTTTTTGGGTTTAGGAACTTACACTTTTACCAAACACCCCCACACTTTAAAATAATTTAAGTTGGGCTTCCTTACTTTCTATTTTTCATATAGAATGGATTACGTTTTGCTATGGGGTACTCTATTTAGTATCCGATTAGTCGTAAGAATGGCTCCCCCTTTCCCCCCATAAGTTTTGTGGCAACCCAGAACTTATCAATAAAGCGTTCATCATCTCCTTTAATGAACAGTTCTTTCTTTCCGCAATCCCATTGGATTGGGTGTGTAAGGGGGCCGTTGTTTGATGAATAATTCCATATTCTAAATATATTTCTTCAAAAGGAGATTCGTATTCACTACCCCTATCACTTCTTATAATTTTGATTTTCTTGTTAAGTTACGTTTCAACTTCATTTTTGTATTGCTTGAATGCATCTATTGCTTCATCTTTACTATTAAGTAAGTAAACATAGTAATATCGAGTATTGTCATCAATAAAAGTTATGAAATACTTCTTTCCACCGCGAAATGGTATTGACTTCATGTCGCAAATATCTGTGTGAATTAAGTTTAAAGGATTTGAATTTCTTTCAACTGACTTATAAGGATGTTTAACATACTTAGAGCCTGTTTGGCCAAGTTTCTGGGAGGCCAAAAGTACTTTTTGGTTTAAAAAGTACTTTTCGAAAAATTTGAGGTGTTTGGCGAAGACGAAAAAAATACTTTTGAGCAACAGTAGAAGCAATTTTTCTGCTTTTGGAGAGAAGCTACAAATTTTAGCTTCTTCCAAAAAGCAGAAGCAGAAGTAGAAAATTAATTTGTCATAGACAAAAATAACTTTACAATAAATTGATATTTTTTAAATTATTCCTCATTAATTTAACATTTTTATTCCTTTTCCTTTTTATTTCTACCATACATTTCTTCTCTTTTTTATTTCAATCATATTTTTATTCTCTTTATCCTATTCCTAAGAGTAAATTTTTAATTTATATTAAATAATATATTTTGATATATTTAAATTATCATATAAATAATAATTAATACTAGATACTCAACGTTATTACTTTGAAATAACTATATTTTATATTGATTAGAGTTTCTAATTTAAAATTTTAATTTACGTTTTATATTTTAATTAATTATTTTATAAAAAATATTTAAATCATTTTAAAAAAAATAATACTAATTGCAAACCGAACATTTACTGTCCTTTTCATAATTTGATACTTAAAAGTACTTTTTGAAAATTGACCAAACACAATGAGCTTGCAAAAAATACTACTCAAATGAATTGGCCAAACACAAAATGCTATTTTGCAAAAAGCACTTTTGAGCAAAAGCGTTTTTCAAAAGAAGTAGTTTTTGGTAGCTTGGCCAAACAGGCTCTTAGATTCCACACATATTTGACATTTTGATTGTCGCATTCAAACTTAGGCAATACTTTTAAATTAATCATTATTCGCAAGGTTTTATAATTGACATGTCCCAAACATATATGCCATAAATCATTTGACTCAAGTAAGTAAGAAGAAGCTGAGATTTTATTATTGTCAACAACCATTATATTAAGTTTGAAAAGGCCCTCAGTAAGGTAACATTTTCCTACGTACATCTCGTTCTTACTTATTACAACTTTATTTGAAACAAACACACACTTAAACCCGTTCTTAACGAGAAGTGAAATAGAAACTAAGTTTTTCCTTATTTCAGGAACATGGCAAACGTTGTTCAGAGTCACCACCTTGCCAGAGGTCATCTTTAGGAATATCTTTCCATAACTTTCAATTTTGGTCGTTGCAGAATTTTTCATAAAAATGGTCTCGTCGGGTCTAGCGGGAGCATATGAAGCAAATGCTTCTTTAACAGCACAAACATGGCGGGTGGCTCCAGAATCAATTCACCACTCCTTAGGATTTTCCATTAAGTTGCATTCAGACAACATAACGCACAAGCCATCAATATCATCATTTGTTTCAACCATATTTGCTTGACCCTTTTTTTTCTCTTTCTTTGGAGCACGACATTCTACAACTTTGTGTCCAAGCTTGCCACAGTTGTGGCAGTTTTTCTTGAATTACTTCTTCCTAGGATAGTTCTTTGGTCCAGAAGACTTCTTCCTCTTTTTCGAATTAGTTGGATCAGTCTCAACAATATTTGCTCCCATAATTGTTGAGTTTCCACGTGTCTTCTTTTCTGCAGCTTTATTGTCCTCTTCGATCCTCAATTGAACGATGAGATTTTCGAGTTTCATCTCTATGCGCTTGTGTTTCAAGTAGTTCTTAAAGTCCCTCCATAAAGGAGGCAACTTCTCAATCATTGCTGTAACTTGAAATGCCTTATTGATAACCTAACCTTCAATAAAAAATTCATAATTAGTAACAAAATTAATACTTTCAACAGAAGCATTAATTCAGATTATACCTTTAGCAAGAAGATCATGAATTATAACTTGCAACTCTTGAACTTGGGTAATGACATGCTTGCTGTCTACCATCTTATAGTCCAAAAATTTGGCTGCAACAAACTTCTTCAAATTGGCATCCTCAGTTTTATACTTCTTTTCTAACGCATCCCATAGTTCTTTCGAAATTTTCACATTACTATAGACGTTGTAAAGATCATCCTCCAGTCCGCTAAGAATGTAATTCTTGCATAAGAAATTTGAGTGCTTCCATGCCTCAGTCACAATAAAACATTCATTTCCAGGAGTTGATTCCGGCGGTACCGGAACGTCCTCCTTGAAGAACTTCTATAGACTCAAAGTAGGCAAATAGAAGAGCATCTTTTGTTTCCAAAGTTTGAAATCAATCCAGGAAATTTTTTCTAGCTTTTCCGCCGGAGTCGGTGGTGACACAGAACAACTGGAAGTAACAACATTACTCGTAGAACCAACCACGGGGGGATGGGGGGAGGGGTTCTGTTTCTGTCATTTCTGTTAGTCATACAACATAAACAAAATTAATTAACGACGAAGTATTTAAAATCTTCGAACCGAATAAACTTTAACAGAAACAGATTAAATACTACAGTGAAGATTTTATATCTTCAAACCGAATACACAACAAGTAGAAAATCACAAAGATTTTAATCTCGTAATTGAGTAGAAAGTCCCAAGAACTTTAATCTCAACCAAGGAGTAGAAATTTCGAAGATTTTATTCTCCAAAATGAGAGTAGAAATCACTAGGATTTAGTCTCTCACAAACAGAGTATAAGATGAATACAGAAAAAAAAATATTAAGTTCCTTAAGCTTGTTAGTATTCTATATTCAAAAACATAAATGAATTCATAGTGTTTTCTTAAGGAACTTAATTACCTCCTAGTACCCGAGGTTTAGGATTATTTTCTCCCAGGATAGAATAGATTACCCTCACTGGTGTAGTGGTACTTCAAACCCCAGTGGCTAACGAACTCAAAGAACAGTAGCAAATCATACTTACTGTTTTCTTTTATGTTAAAAAAAATTATGCAGAAGGAAGAAGGAGAAATAAGAATTTTCATAAGGAAAATCTGAGGAAAAGTTCGTGTATTTATAGCCAAAACATTGGGTAATACCGAAGAGTTGCAACTTTTCATGTAAGGCTGCAACTCAAAATTAACATTACAGAAACAGTTAATTTGGATAAAGTAATATTGTGTTAATATCTTGATATTAACAAATGAATTTAGTCCAAAAAATTAATCAATCAATTGACCGAACCCGAAGCCAAGCGACAACAACGGCGCAAGGCTTGCCTTCTTCTCAACTCTTTAAGAACTAGAAGAAGTGCAATTCTATATATACTCATCAAAACTCTTTTCCTCCTCCAATATGGGACAATGTCCCTTTGTCAAAAAGAAAAATTAAAAAAAAATTTATTTTTCCTTCCATTTCCCATTCGGTCTATTTTAAGCTATAACAAGCTTAAACCCAACACGATTGAGCCCAGCATGCTTGTATGCTAGAGTATAATTTGTACTAATTGTATCCTACACCATATGACAACGTTTTTGCAGTCCATAATGAGATTCTAGCTATATTTTTTGTTTATTAGGTGCTCAGACTGCAACAAGATGAGTTCTTTTGTAGTTCGAGGGGCTACAGGGCATATAGAAATATTTCCCATTTTTCTTTCCTTATCGTGCGGCATTGATTCAGCTTAAAGCGTATCTCTTGAATTCCTTCCACTCACTCGTATGTTATGTGATTGCTCGGTATCAGCTACGCTTCGACGAGTTGTGTTTTTTATGGATGAGGTGTGAGATGTGTTATCTGTATTTTGTTTTTGGGCCAGTCACTTATATGTACTGTAGTATCCCTAGGAGTGAGGTTTATGACTCGGTGAGCGGTTGGATGGCTATATGATGAATATTATGTGATTGAGGACTATGCTTAGATGATTTGGATGGGACGAGAAGAGTTTGCTTTAGAGGTGAAAAGGATTATGGGTGTTTGATTTCTGTCTTGATGTGTTGTACAGTCTCAAGTTATGAGTGTGTTGAGGGATCTATCAGTTGCTCATTTGTGGAGTGAAGTAGATTCTTATGTCTTGTTGACAGGTTTAGGTTCGGGAGGATTTAGCGATTGCATAGTGGTTGCGACAGTGATGGGGGTCATGGAGGGATGCTAGTTTGAGGCTAAGCAGGTGGGTTATCACCTGAAGGGTAGTCTACAGATATGTGGTTCTTATGATGTTTTGTTTAGAGTTTCTTTCTATCAGTGGGTTATATGTGTTGCAATTTGAGTTTAGATCGCTTGAGGAAGTTGGCTTGACTGTCATAAGGATGAATATGGGTTTAGCAGATGATTTGAGGTATTTTATGATTAGTGCTACATGAATTCATTAAGGATTTGGCTGAATTACAATGTGGGATTATGACAGTTAGGGAATAAAGGTATTGTGGGTTATCGGATGATGTGTTTTATGATTTTGAGCCAAGTGAGGGAGTCTACTATCGACGATCAAGTTGCGTGATTATGTGCTACATTAGTTTCGGCCTGAGGCATGTTGTGGATCAGTTATGACTTGAATAGGTTGGTTTTGAGGATGACTTGAGTAAGAAATATTTTGGATGCATGATGTATTACACTTTATGGATATATAGAAATCTTGAAATGATTTGGGTTTTCTATTCGTGATGGATGTAATATGCAAAGAAAAGGGAGTCGCTCAGTTATGTTAAGTTGGGGTTACTTCTTTGGGGTGTTTATGTGCTAATGTAGCACAGGTCGTTCGGCCCATTCGGACCGTACATTTGAGATTAGAATATGGTGGATGACTCTCGAGAAGGATTAATGGGTTCAAATTTCATATGTGGCATTTGAGGAATTTCTGAATTTGTAAATGGCTAAGATCTGAGTTTACATTGGATGGTGTCGAGACTCGCGATATTTCTGTGTCATTATGGATTCTATATTTCAGTATTAGAGAGGTTAAGGAAACAATGTCAGATTCACATAAGGTCTCTTCAGAGTGGGTATCTCGAATGTAGTATTTTTGGGTACCTAAGAGGGTATACAGTGGCTTATGGGCTTTAGGACGATGAGGTTTCATGCTAGGATCTCTTGTAGCGAGCTTTGGGTTAAGGATTGTATTGTACTGCAAGGAGAAGTGTTAACTTGAAGTCAATTCGGAAGGAACTCAGAGAAATAGGACAGCTTGGTGGTAGATTGGATCAGCATGGTAACGGATATGATCGGTTCTTTTGGATCTTATGATGTGATGAGACCTTACCGGTATTTTATGGCAATACTCTTGGGTTTGGTGACCTACATGACTTGGTTGAGTTAGAGGTATGAGTTCTGATGGCTTGGTGTTGTGCTAATGGATTTCGAAGAGTTCTCGATGATTTTGACCACGGCTTGGGGTAGATGCTTTCTACAGGAATGAGGGTTGTGTTGCGCATAGTGATCTTCTCCTGGATGGGGTCAGGTGGAAAGTTCTTGGCTGATGGAATATGTATTATTTGAAAGAAAGTTCACCACAAGAAAAATCCAAGTGTTGTAAGATCTTCTGTCTTTCACATTGTAGCATCCCACCAAAATACTGAACTCTTGCCTAAAATAGTATGCACAATTGAAGCATCTGAAAATTGGATGAAACAGTTGTGTGAGACAATTACTGCAGCTAAATCTCATTTGGCAAAGAGTAACAAATCATCTTCAAAGCTCAAATGAGTGATCTCAAATGTTGCAAATCTAGGATGAAACTTTAACTCTTTATCTGACTCAAGTTCATTCAAAAGTTTACCTAAATACTCCATGGCTAGTGCAAATAAAAAGGAAGACATTGGATCTTCTTGCCTAAAATAAAACGGCTTTTCATGAATGTCTCTTGTGATCGATATTTAAAAGTCAAAATTAGGTGAGATACAAAAAGAAATCTAAGTGAGAAAGATAAAATACAAGAAAAAAGTGATAAAATCTTTTAGCCGTTATAGATATCAATTGGGGATCAAATAGTTGGAAAGTGAAATCAATATATGATATTATTATTATTTTTTTAAAATTTTTATTAAGCCATTCGCTTAAAAAAACCGAGTCGAAGTTTTAAATATTACTCCCTCCGTCCTAATTTATATAAAATTTATGTAAATGTGTTTGATTCGCCATAGAGTATAAGAAAAAAAAAATTTTTGAAACTTACGGTCTAAAATAAGCAATATATATTTGTATGTTATAAATGATCTCATTAAAAAATAAAAAATTTAATATTAAATTATTTCTAAATGTGAAAGTATGATATTTTTCTAATATCGACTAAAAAGAATATGACACATAAATTGGGGCAGGGTAAGTTCAAAATAAAACGCATAAGAAAAACTTTGATTGATAAATACATTCATTTTTAGGACCTTTGATAATGTTTTTATTTAAAAATAATATTTTTTCTTCTCCATTTATGTCTCTCAACTAAAAAAAAAAAAAAAAAAAAGGAGAGAAAGAGAGGAACTCCCACCGATGCAAAAGCTGAAGCTGTGAAAAGGCACCAAGTCCACCGAAACTCTCCAATTTATTGTTCCATTCAAGGTAATTTCATGCCTCAAATCATAGATAATTTGTAGAATTTGTGATGAGTAAGATTTTGACCTAGGTATTGAAATTGGGGATTTAAAAAATTGCAGCAGTTTCTTATGTGTTTATTGACAGATTTTCCTTTGGGTTAGTGATTTTCAAGTTATTTTCTCTTCAGCGAACTTCCATTTGTTTGTTACATGCGAAGAAAATTTGTAAAAGGAAAATTTTAACGGAAATGCCGAATTCTTCCTACCTAAAATTTTATTTTCTCTCTACAGTCTCAAAAAAGTTTAGGCTGAAATCCTTTTACTGGACATACAGAAAACATCGAAAACATGTACTTAGAGAAATAAGACATTTGTTTGTAACAGCATTACTAAACTTGTGGTTTTACAGGTATGCCTAAGAGAAAGAGGTATCCTCCTAAGAGTCGATCTAGGCCAACTCAAATTCAACGTGATACTCAAAATCAATCTGAAGGACAAAGTCTTTCACAAACTCAGGATGAAGCCGAAAATCCTCTGTCCACTTACAAGAGAAAGTCCAATAAGTATTGGATAGTTGATGTGATTGGTATATAGTTTTAAATTTTAAAGTTTTGGTGTAATTGGTTTCATTGACTAATATATTGGATACTAATAATAGATTGATTGACTTTGCATGTTAGATGAGGAGGGAGTTGTAAAGGAAACAAATTTGCGGGTGCAAGACATGTTTGTACTTCCTATGGGAAAGAAGGTTGTCTTGGAGTGGAATAATCGCAACCAACCAGTTGGAGAGTCAGCTGGCCTTTTGGGAGGATTTCTAGGTTCAATTGCAAGCAACTTTGAATATTTTCCCATTGGTTTTGAGAAATGGCCTAAGATTCCAAAACCATACAAGGAACACGTTTGGACTAACACTATAAAGGTAGTATGAGATATAGTTAACTAACTAGATATGATTTATTATTTGTTTTATTTACTAACCTTTATTTTATTATGTTTGTCTTGAAGCCAAAATTTCAAGTAAATGATGAGATGAACAAGAAGTATATACTCGGAAATATTGGGAGGAAATGGAGGGACAAGCGGATTAAGTTATTTGATGAAAATTATGACCCATCACTTGGTAAGGATGCCAATATTGACTTGCCACCGGCTGGGATCAGTAAAGACCAATGGGCACTTTTCTTGAACTATAGATTGAATGAGAAAACTATGGTAATAAGCATACATTGAAAATGTTCTAGTAATAGGTACAACTTTTTTAAACTTTCTTGTTTTTGTTAATAATGCAGGAGATTTCTTGTAAAAATCGTGTAAATCGACAAAAACAAACTGTTCCTCATATTCTTGGGTCGAGGTCAATAGCTAGAACGATGCATGAACTGGTATAGTTAATCTATTCGTTGACCTTTGATAATTTTATAAAAAAAGTTATTTCATGATGTTACTAATTCGATACAAAATGCTAGGAAATTAAAGCCGGGAGACCTTATACTAGAGGGCAAATGTATTCTATTGCCCACAAGAAAAAAGATGGGTCTTTTGTTAATGATGAGGCTAGGCAAAGGAGTGTAAGTACAACATCTTATTTATGGGTTTCTATAGTCATTGGAATAATATTAGTTAATTTGCAAGGACGATTACATTATTAATGATATATGCAGGAACAATTAAATATGCAGGCAGATGGGACTTCTTCTGAAGCAGATACCTATATAAATGTCTGGGGGAAAGAACACCCAGGACGGGCTCGAGGTATGGGATTTGGTGTATGCCCATCTCAGCTCTTCAGATCCACTTGTAGTTCTGGAGGATCGCCAGTGTCTCCATCCAGTGGTGTCCCATCAAATACTGAATGGCAAGCAATGAAATTAGAGTTACAAGAGAGTAAATCAAAGGTTAAAGCGTTGGAGTCAGAATTGCAAAAGAGTAAATCAAGATTTAAAGTTTTGGAGGATCAGATGTCTTATCTTTATCAAAACTTTGTGGGTCAAAGGCCGTTTGGTTTTCCTAACTCTATTGCCAATCAGGTAAACTCATGTTTTGACTTGTTGGATGATTAAACTCTTTAAGTTATTCCTTGTAAATGTTCACTAGTTTTGCTTTAGACTTTTGAGTTATGTGAACTTATGCTGTGTTGAAGTTTGTATTACAATGAACCCATTGGAAGAAGACTCTCAATTAATTGATCTTGAGAAATTATCAGCTCCAGTGAAACTACTAACTTAATTTCATCATCTTACAGAGTAAGACTAAGAAGATTTACTTCAGTATAAAAGAAGTTACTAGAGCAGATTAGTTATTGGCTATTCTCTCTTTTCTTTTTTTTCTTTTTTCTTTTTGTGGGGGGGGGGGGGGGGCACACAACAATGGTGTCCGGCAAACTTGTTGCACACTTCGACTATTCCACCGGGCACATTGTACCTCCCAACCAGCACAAGTACTAGGTAGGTCTGCCCACTAAGAGTTAGGTAGATGGGGAAAAAAATCACCTAACGTATTTTTTTTCCTTTGTTGGGATTTGAATTACGATCTCCAAAGTTTGCAATCACTTCATTGACCACTAGGCCATACCCTTGGCTGCTTAGTTCTCGGCTGTTCTTCTTGAGTAATGAACAATTGATCAGTCTGGCTGCATTCGTGATTTACTGGATGCTATTAACTTTCTGCCGAAACTCCTTGTATATTTGTTCTGTCATGGGTTGATGAGATATGGAGTTTCCAGCCCTATGCGTACTGTAGCAGTGATTTTTGCTGATAGATACCAAATTGGTCTCTGACGAACAGGATTCTTGCTAAAGTTTAAATTTAATCTGAACCTTTTTTCTTTCAAACTCTTCTGTTTTATCTTTTCATAGCGGGGGAGGATTACCAAACTAGATTGAATATCCAGCAGAATGATGTTCTTTAGGTCTTGAGTACAATTTTCTTCCTCTTTTAAACGTCAACCTGAAGTTCCTGTCAACTGAATTGTCTTCTACCATTTTCAATCACATGAAACTCCAAAGGTGGCCGTCAAAATAGCATAGAGGTAAAATAACTTGAATAGAGCAATACGGGAATAAATTTTTGCTTAGTGTTTTCAAGGCATCTCTGGAAGAATTGTAGAAATTAGTCTGATCCTTATTTCTCTTGACATTGCTGAGAAGAGAAATAAGGTTGTGCATGGTTGTTTGTTGGCATCTTGGATTATGTACTAAATACTTTTATTCTTGTTGACAGTCTACAGACTGAGCTTACTTTTGATATTATTGGTAGCTATAGAGATTTGATGCACTTGCTTTTTCAGTTTCAGTTTGCATTTGTGTTATTTTGAGATCTATTCGTTTTTTTGTGAGAGTGCATTAAGATTTAAGGGCATGTTCAATATCTGGTGCTTACATGATAAAATACATGTTTTGATCTGTGGAAGAATTACTGTAATATCAGAGGTGGATCCACAGTGTAAAATATGGTTCACGTGAACCCGTGGTCCTCGGGTTAAAGTATAGATATGATGTACATAATTTGGCAAAAATATATATATATATATATATATATATATATATATATATATATATATATATATATTGGAACCCATGGTCAAAAGAGACAAAGTGGTGCACTGGTTTTGGTCTCTTATTTCCAATAGCCTAAGGTCGGGATCAAATCCCCTACAAACCTTTTTGTTTAATTTTAAAAAAAAAAAGTTACGGTGCACCCATCCTCCGAAAATCCTAGATCCGCCTCTGGGAGAAAAGGTCTAGGCACCAAAGCGCACAGTGTTTACGTTAATAGAGACTTCATTTGATCTATTAAAGTTCCTTTGTGTAAACTGATCGAGGCTAGCTGCCTGAAATATTATCAGTGCCTCTTGTAAATGTAACTCGAATGAACAAAGGGGAAAGCTTCCAGGTTTGCGGGTAGCCCAATTTTATTTGATTGTCTCCCTTTCATGGTTTGTTCTTTCCCGTTTCTTCTGGCAGGTTATGCAATCTCGGTTTACGCAAGGTTTTCTTTTTACAAAAGTCAAAACATACTTGCTAAACTATTATGAAAGTTATTCAGGATGATGGGAATGACATTATTCTACGTGAATATTTAGTTATTCTATACATCAATTCTTTTGAACGCCGCCTTCATAGTTTTGCATCTTGCTTTGCTTGTGCATAGAGGACTCTCTTGAGGAGAATGTCGCTTGAGTGCGGAGCAGGGTATGCCAAATGATTCATTATATTAGCTAATTGGATAGTATATGTGCTCATCTTTCTTCATTTGGTAAGCGCATATATTTATAACCATTGGTCTCCATCATTGCTTTGTGTAAAGTTAAATCACTAGTCTTAAAACACTGTACCGTACATGGTTTAATTTGCTAGACACCTTCTCTGCTTAATTTCTCTGCAGAGCAAATTTGGCATGTCACAGTGACAGATTTTTTTGAACAAAAATCCAATTCCTTCCCATCATCTTTTTGTAGGGTCTAACTTGCCTAAGATTAAGGTACAATGTGTTGCTAATCATGATTAGTTCTTGCTGTGAATTTACTAGCTTTATTATTGTTTAATTTCAGGTTGCTGACTTAAGGTCACCAGTAGAAATACAACATTCATCATCTGCTAGTCACGAACCACAAGGTCGAGGCACTTCAGCTGCGGCCTAGTTCTCTGTTCAGGAACAAGTGAATTGATACCTTAGTACTTTCTGGCAGGATTAGAATTACACTTTCTGTAATGATATTCGATAATGAATTTATGTTTGAACAAGATTTACATTTTAAAATTTAGAGTATTGATTGATCTGACTTTCAACAACAACAATATACCTAGTATATTCTCACAAGTGGGGTCCGGGGAGGGTAGTATGTAGGCAGACCTTACCCCTACCTTGTACAGATAGAGAGGCTGTTTCGGAAAGACCCTGGCTCAGGTAAGCACAATAATCATCGGTAACCAAAAGCAATATATGAAAAATAAAAAGGTTATGGGGGAAGGAAACAAAAGTAAAAGCGATAGTCAAACAAAACGAACCTAAAGCAAATTGATCTGACTTTGTTATTAATTATTATTAATGTTTGTGAATGTGTTGATGGATTAAAAAAAATTATATATGCTATTTCAATCAGGTATAAACTAGTCGTAATTATAAAATATTAAAAATAATTAAGAAATAGTAATAATTAGATTTTTTCAGCGGTTTGAAACAAATACAAGCAAAATAATAGAAAAAACTGAATATATTGCGGCGTTGGCATGATCAATGGGTGCCTTGTAATAACTCTTTAAAAGCTCGTGGCTGGAGGGGTTAGTTGAAATGATTGTCTTTAATTCTTCTATGTTGAGTGAAGCTGAGATTGTTAGAAGAGCGCTGTATATTTGTGTGAATGCTGTCTCATGGTTTGACACATTCGAGGCCTCTAAGTTGCTTTGTATATTTAACTGAATCTCTACTTTAATACTATAAGCTATGTTCGCTGTAAACAAATGTAATATATTTTAGCAGCAGTTGGTAATTGCCGCGACTTCGATGTATAAATTGCTTGCGGTGGTTAATCCGGCGATCAGTTGGAATCCTCGCCCAAATAATCTCTCCCAAATGATCTCTCAACGATTCTAATTGTCAAATTACCTTTTTTATAGCGATTTTAATTATCACTAAACTCTTTTTAAACAGTCACTAATCACCAAACTTTTATAGTGGATGTAGGGTTGGATGAGATTGTTTCATTATTGACCATAGGTAAATTTTTTTTAATAAAGCGCATTTGCTTATATTCTGTAAAGGGGTGGTGGGAGAGGTAGGAGACTAGAAGGTACAGTTAGGGTATGTCCAATTGTAAGGGTTTTTTTTTTTTCATGTAAATATTTTTTCAAGGTAAATAAAATTTTTAATTATAAAAAAGAAAAGGATGCTAGGGATTAGTCGGGTTTTTTGGTTCTGAAATTTAAAAAGAAATTGATTATACCTATGTGAATTAGAGAAACAATGATGTACGACCAAAAAAAAGTATATAGGACAAACATTAATAAAGAAACATAATCCACAAGACAAAGTCAAATTTGGGAAAGCCAAACCCAAACCCAAACCCAAACACAAAGCCTGTCGTCAGCCATTCTTGCCTGCACGGGGAATCCAATCCAGACATAAAAACACAACCTTACAAACTCCATAAATCCCCACAACAATTCATTTCTTTCTCTGTATAATCATAAAAGTTGGTCAACGCAAAAGTCAACTGGTAGGCATACCAACATTTATTATCATAATCCTTGGGCTCTTGGTAAGTACCATAAGTCGAAGTTTCTCCTAATTTTTTTATGATTCTTTGAAAAAAGACTGATTCTTTGGTATGTTTTGATTATTGGGTTTGCCTCTTTGATGATCAAGATTCTGTCTCTGATGCTGTAGGTTGTCAATTTCAAGAATTTAAAAGTAGATGTTTATTACTATAGGAGGCCTCTGAAGAGGGATAACTTTTATATGGATAGTTTATGCTGCTTCAATTCTGGAAACTCTCAGGTCAGGCTTTAAAAGCAGCTTCTTTTACCTTTTGTTTTTTATATACTTATCTTTTCTCCTATTGACTTTCATGCTTACTTTTCAGCTATATTTCAGGTTAGGCTGATGATCCTGTAGTTTTTTTTAGATTGACTTCTCTTTATGTGCAAAATAATAATAGTTTTAGTACTAAATTTTGGGGCTTGTGCATTTCTATGATATTGTTTTATGGTTTTAGCTGAATTATGTGGGTTGAATGTTGTCGTTGACGAATAAGAAGATTTGTCAAAGGTTATATATGTGTATTCCTAGGATGGGGGGACAGTAGAAGTGATGATTATGTCACATACTCGGAGAAAGCCACTGCTTTCCTTTGGTTTCTATAGTTTTATTCAACTATGTTGCTTGGACTCGGGTGCGTGTGTCCGACACGGGTGCGGATCTAGAGGTTGGATCCTTCGTGATCTAAATTTTAAGATTCGATTACGAATACAGGTGTGGGGATTCGGCTTAAAAATGATTCAAATATCAAAGGGATGTTATAGGTTCGCCCAACTTTTGACATATACTTCCTTTAAACATTTGAATTGTAAGCGGCTGGATTTTCTAAATTTGTTGGACACCATTTGATTTTTTGAGGTAAATTATATGATTTTGATCATGCTGGTTAACATTGTTTAATAAACAATTAATAAAATAACCATTATAACTAAAATTATTAATATAATCTTTAGTTCAAATTATTTTTCAAATATTGAGTTAACTGAAATTAGTTTCAATCAAAAAGTCAGCAATTTTAACATCAAAAGGTCAATTTTGGTAGAGGGGAGGAAATCATTTTTAGTCAAGATGGTGAATATTTTTTGCTATTACCTCCCCTCCCTTGTAGGGATTACTGCTGATGTTTCTATACTGGCGTATTTTATAGTATAAGATTCTGTCGGTTCTTTCTAGGAATTTGAATGCACGATTTCTACAATTGTTGACTTCATATCAATAGGAGATTGAAGTTTCCTTTTGCCTTTAGCTTGCAGGAGGACGGTCATCATGTGGCAAAGGAAGAAGCCATCACGGGCCTGCAAAGTATGGGTTCAGCCTCCTTAAGGGGAAAGCAAATCATCCGATGGAGGATTATCATGTTGCTAAATTCACTCAGTTGCGCGGAGGGGAACTTGGACTTTTTGCTATTTATGATGGGCATTCTGGAGATAATGTGGCTTCCTATTTACAGAAGCATTTGTTTTCCAATATCATAAATGAGGTGATTTGTGGATTCAGAAAAGCTTTCTCAGCATATTTAACTGCTTATGACAGATGCTCGTGTTTTCTGTTTCTTCCATCGAACCTTTATTTGTTGCTTTTAGTTACTCTTACCACATATTTTTGAATTTTCCAGGAGGAATTTTGGACCGACCCTCATAGCTCAATCTTAAAAGCTTATGAGAGAACAGATGAGGCTATTCTTTCACATAATCCTGATCTTGGACAAGGAGGGTCAACTGCAGTGACTGCAATGCTTATAAATGGACGAAAGCTATGGATAGCAAATGTTGGAGATTCCAGAGCAGTGCTTTCGAGGAGGGGGCAGGCGATGCAGATGAGTGTTGATCATGAACCACACACTGAGCGGAGCAGCATCGAAAACAAAGGTGGCTTTGTCACAAAAATGCCAGGTGCTTATCCCACATTTAATGACTTATTACTATTAATGTAGTACTTCTCTTTTTAGTTCGTTTTGTAACCGAATTGTGAATGGAAGACATGAATAGTTTCTTCAAGTCCTATATTTGGTTCATTCCATCATTTTCCCATCTCGTCTCATCTAACATCACAGGCCTGTATGTCCCCTCTTCAATCATTCTTAATATTGTCTGTTGACAAGACCCTTTGTTAGGGATATTATGTGCTCTGATTCTAATTAAATCTTGTGAGAATTACTTTAACTTCTCTCACCTGGCTAAATTATGCGATAGATTTGTCCCATGTCTCTTGGGGGCAACGAGGAGTCCAACGTGTCTTCATTGTTGTATTTATTTTGTGTAATTGTATCTTATGGAAAATATTTTTTTTTTAACTTTGTAGAACTTGTAAAGCTTTTTAGTTGGGATGGTGCTTTAGTCATTTACTTAGATCCTATATCTTTTAGAAGTCTTTTAGTCATGTCAGAGATTTATATGTTAGTAGAAAATATAGAGAACTTCTATTACTTTTTGTCTTGTATACTATTAGTTTGAGATGAGTTTAAATGGAGCAACATAGTCAATGAGGATTCATATAGCCTACCCCAACTTGCTTGAGATTGAGGCATAGTAGTATTATTGTTGTAAGTAAAGCTTTTTATGATCACAAACACCGGAAAAGCTTAACAGAGAAGAGTTCAACATTTCTGTTTGAAAAGCTAGGATCCATGTGTTGCGACCATCTTTTCCATTAACGATGAGATTGATTTTGGGCATGAACAAGTTGGAGGTTTGTTTATAACCAGCTTGGTTGGCTTACAACTGATACTACAGTTACGAGCCCATTAATGATATCTCTAGTTAGGTCAAGATATCCTGTTGGCAAGGACTCCACTTGTGGTATCTTGAAGCAGTCCTCAGCAGTAGGAAGTACTAGTTTATTGGGGAATTTGGAAAACAGTTGTGTTAATTATAGAAATGATTGATGAGTTTAACCAAGGTAAATTTAATTTTATGCGTCAAATCCTCACAAGCACATGTTTTCATGTCATTTTTCATTTAATAAGAGTTGTCAGTCTTACTAACAGCATGCTGCAAAGATGTGCTTCTTCTTGATATATAGTTTTACCTCCATTGCTACTGTGGTCTACCATACATTAAGCTAATTATACACACCATTTTTAGATAGTTGTTGACCGGCAATTCGACATTTAATATATAAGGTGTCTGAATGTGTTGTTGACTATTAGTACCTTACCATGAAATTAACCTTCATTTATCTCGGCAAGAATTTTATATTTGGTGGGGAAAAATTTATATAGAAAAATCTTTTTCCATGCAAGAAGTTGAGGGTCTTGTTGCAAATTTTACTTCCAGAAACAGTGAACTATTTTCATTCCAAAAAACCTATTATCTAGATTTAGAAGTTACATACCTGTCCTTGGGGTGCTAGATTATGCAGATGTGATGTAGACGTGGAGTGTGTCTTACCATTACCGTATGTTGGAGACATGCTCATTAAAATGCATATTATCTCAGGAGATGTTGCTAGAGTGAATGGTCAACTGGCTGTTTCTCGTGCTTTTGGAGACAAGAACCTGAAATCACACCTGCGTTCTGATCCTGATGTAAAAAACATCGATGTTGATGGAAATACAGATCTTCTCATCCTTGCAAGCGATGGTTTATGGAAGGTGTCATTTTGCTCCAACATTCAGTTTGGTCCCTTTTCCTTCTTGCACTCTGTACAGTGCACTTCGCCTTTTTCCTTCCTTTAATTGATGATTCTCCAGGTAATGTCTAATCAAGAGGCAGTTGACATCGCGAAGAAGGTTAAGGATCCACAGAAAGCGGCCAAGCAATTAGTCATCGAAGCGTTGACCAGAGAAAGTAAAGATGATATCTCATGCATTGTTGTCCGATTTAAGGCGTGAATCCACGACAAGTTATCGCAGTGTGCAGTATATACTGTCCGTGTACAAAAGTAAAACTCTATAGTAAATAGAGTGATATTTGTAAGATGAGATGCAACTCCTAGATTCACAGAAGCTTGAAATCTTAAGAATCCAGCATAACTATGTATACATGCCCTCTCCCCTGCCCCTTCTTTCTTTGTAATAGTTCTTTACTCGGGTTGTGTGATACTTCTGTTTAATTCTTTCCTACTTATAGATTCTCAGAGTGGATTTTTCTATAATTTGCATAAAGACTTGCTTTTGTTGGCAAAACATTGCTTCGTGTAATCATGCAAATGTCCAAGGGCTTGATTTAAGACAATTTGATTTTGAAGAGAGCCAAGTTTCTGAACCCAAGCTTTGTCCAAAGTCCAAACATACATAAGCTTGATGACTTCTTTTGCCGCAACTTTGGGAAAACCTGAACATTATTTTTAAATCAAACCAAATAATTTAACCTTGAGAGTTACAAGCTAAAGCACATATGTCTTTATTTATTGGTTTAATGTAAACACCAGATGGTGAATATCTTCTGGTACTATGTTGAACTTCAGCGCAAAATTGTATTTGGGCATGAATTATATCTAAAATTTTGGAAAAATTGACATTCACAGTCAATAAATAAAAGAAAGGTTATGAAGGTAAATGAAACGTCTAAGAATTCTGCGTGGTTTACTTTTTCTCTAGTTTTAATTAAACGCATGATACCTAAAAGCAGTAAAATAAATTTCGAAAAGAAAAAGATAAACCAAAAAAAATAAGGGAAAAGGAGACAGAAATAACAAGAACGGAAGTTTTGGACATAAGACTTTGTTGGAGTGGTAAGATAAGGTGCTAAATCATTGTTGGTTTTTTTTGGTTTTATTTCTCTAAAAATTAAAGTGATTTGTTTATAAAATTTAATTGTCAAAAAGAAGATGTGGCGGGGTAACTTTATCATTTGACAATTTGAACTTAAATCATCCATTATAGGAATAATTTCGTAAACTATGTAATTTATACGATTTTAAAAGTATCTTACCAAAAATCATATTTTGCCACATACATTGTAACAATCCGATCGGTCGTTTTATTTTTTAGAATCCCATTCTCCTATTTAAGACTTTTTGTATGTGTTTTTCTATTTTATGACTTGCGGGATGGTTGGTTCGGTATTAGAAGGGTTCGAGTTGCATTCAGAACACTTAATTCCATAAAAGTAGCCTTAGGTGGCAAAGTTTAACTTAAGTCAACACTTTGAGTAAATGACCTCGGAATCAGAATTTGAAGGTTCCAATAGGTTCGTATGGTAATTTTGGACTTGAGCGTATGTTCGGATCAAGTTTCGAGTGATCCGGAAGCGATTAAGTGCTTATTGTTGGAAGTTGGCATTTTGAAGATTTTATAGTTTGCTAAGTTTGACTGGAAGTGGACTTTGGTGATATTGGATCCCGTTGGGTATTCTATTCCGAGGTTCATATTGTCATATTGGACTTGTATGTGAAATTTGGTTCCATTCCTCGTTGTCTAACTATGATTCGCCGCATTCAGAGTTAGTTGAAAGAAGACAGAAGTTCGGAAGATTGATTAGTTTGGTTTGGGGTGCAATTCTTGGTTGTGATGTTATTTTATGTATTTCGAGGCCTCGAGTAGGTCAGGATTATGTTTATGGACTTGTTGGTATGTTCGGACGGGGTCCCGGGTGACTCGGGTGAGTTTCGGACCACCCGAAGCATGTTCGAAATTGGCAGATTTTGCTGGTGCTGGTGTGTTTCGCGAAGGAGGTCCCGCGATAGCGAAGAAGGAATTTTGTAAGGGCAACTGTTGCTCTTCACGAACGCGAAGGAGGCCCCACGAACGCGATTGGGGACTTGGCTCCTCTTCGCGAACGCGAGCGAGCCTACGCAAACGCGAAAGAGGAAAGGAGGGATGTTGGCAAGACTTGGCCTTCACGAACGTGGCAGGTGGGACCGAGAACGCAAAGGGTTGGGTAGCAGTGGACTTCAAAAACGTGGCTTGTGTCCGCGAGCGCGAAGAGGCAGGACTAGGCAGGGGCAGTGTGGCCTTCGCGATCGTGAGGGTGCTTCCGCGATCGCGATGAAGGAGGACTGAGCAGATTATAAGTTTTATTTCGGGACTTAGGCTCATTTTATCTCATTCTCTCTTGATTTGGGCGATATGGGGACTTCTTGAAGAGACATTTTCATCGAATATCACTAGGTAAGTGATTCCTACTTATTGTGAGCTAAGTACATAAATTATATGTGGATTTCAACATGGAAATTAGTACAAATCGTGGGGTATTGGTTGGAAACCTAGAATTAGTAAAAATGGGATTTGACCATGAAATTAGGCATGAAATTGAAAATAAATTATATATTTGAGTTCATAATGCTATTGGGTAATATTTATCTTAGAAAATTTCCGAAATCCAGGCGTGTGGGCCTAGGGTTGAGTTTTGTTGATTTTCCTAGTGGGGTTGAGAATTGATTCTAATAGTTAAATTGTGAGTTTTTGAGTATATTTTGATTAGTTTGCACATTCTTTTGGATAGTTTTGTGTTGCTCGACATCGATTTGAGGTGTTAGTGAGGTGTTGGGGCCGATTATTGAACCTGAAAGCAATGTTAGTCTCTTGTCTAATCTTGCAAGAGCAAATTTATCCCCGTAGATACTCCATTCTCTGTGTGCTTCCGTGCGTAAGCTAGATTCTTGATGATGTCCCGGTAGACTTAGACTTACATCATGCCTCAACTGTACTACTTGAATTAAATCTTGCCTGTTTAAATACGTGGCTTCATGATTGAGACTGGAACTTACGTAGTTGACCGAGCCTTATTTCTCTAAGTTCTGGCGGGATACTTGATTATGGTAGAGTTATGCTTTCTCTTGCCTCCATATCCTCGTGTTGTGCTTATTTGATTGGTAGTTTCGTGATTACTTAAACTCACACGTATCTTCGCGAGTTGGGCTAGTGACCCGTTGAAACTTATTATATTCTTATGGGATTGGGTCGTTCGCCTCGGTAGTATTATGAAATATTCTTATGGGAACGGGTCATTCACCTCTGTAGTATTATGAGATACACTTATGGATCGGGCCAATATGACCTCGACAATATCATGTAGTACTATTCTTATGGGATTGGGTTGTTCGCCTCGACAGAATCATGCATATTATTCGTTAGGGAGTCAGTACATATATGAATTTCCTGACTTGAGCTTTGACATTCGCACCTGATATTGGTCACACATATTCCATTTGAGGCACTGATTGGTATTTGATGATTTCATATTTATTATTTTGTTGAGAAACACATATTCCATTTGAGGCACTATTTTTATTCGTATTTATCTGTTTTGTTGCTACTTGCTATGATTCATACCTGTATACTTTTATGTACACTATTATTTGGACCACTAGTAAGTGTCGATGTCGATCCCTCGTCACTACTTCTTCGAGGTTAGACTAGATACTTACTAGGTACGCATTGATTTATGTACACATACTACACTTTTTCACTAATGGTGTAGGTACTAAGACAGGTACATCTGGTGGTCACTCAGATGCGTAGGCGTACTAGCTCGGAGACTTGGTGGTAAGATGCTTTCTATGGTTCGACCCCCAACACCCGTAGTCTCATTCCCCTATATTTATTGTATTCTGTCTACTTTCATTCCAGACAGTAGTTGTAGTAGTTTTGTATTTTTCATTATATGTTCGTGCACTTGTGACCCCGGGTTTTAAGAATTTTTAGCAGATTTTCATAGTTGTATTTGCTGTTATATCATTCAGCTTTATGTTTTGTTCATATTTCGTAACTCGGTGAAGATGATGGTATTTTACCATGGTTTCTAAATCTTTTTCCGCTTATTTATTTCCATTACTTGATTTAAAAAGTGTTATGAACAATCGATTATGATGATGATTTGTTGTTGGCTTGCCTAATAACAACATTGGACGCCATCACGGCCTAAGGTGGAAATTAAGCCGTGACAGCTTGGTATCAGAGCACTAGGTTCACATAGATTTCACGAGTCATGAGCAGACCTAATAGAGCCTTGCAGATCATTGCGGAGACGTCTGTACTTATCTTTGAGAAGCTATAGGATATTAGGAAACTTCTCTTTCTTCATTTTCTATTGTGTTGTCGATGTTGTTATAAGTCTAAATCTTTCTCTTATTCTCTCACAGATGGTGAGAATGCATGTGATGGCGTCAGCCAGTGGCAAAGGGGATGCACCCCCGGTCGTCAGAGGTAGAGGAAGAGGCCGAGGGAGGGCTAGAGCCCAAGTTGGGGGACGAGGGCATCCCAAAGTAGCCCCAGAATCACCACCAATGGATCCGGTGGTGGATCCTATTATTGAGGAGCAGTATGAGATACCTATAGTTGAGCAGGCCCCGACAGAGTTCATGACCACGTCAGGGTTCTAGGAGGTCATGGGCTGCATGTTGCACCTTATGGAATCTATGACTTGGACCAGACTATTTCCAGTAGACCTGACCATATCTCAGTATGGATGGGGAAATCAGACCCATACTGCTCATGCACCAAGGCATGCTGCTGCTACTTATCAGACCCCAAAGGTACTACCTGCAGGCGGAGTTCAGCCGATTGTAGTGGCTAGAGCAGAGACCAGACCGACTGCAACCATCGAGGAGCAGAAGCGACTGGACATGTTTACTAGGCTTCGTCCTCCCTACTTTAGTGGTGATTCGTCAGAGGACCCACATGATTTTATTGACCATTGCAAGCAAAGGGTGCATAATTTGGAACTAGTAGAGTCCAATGGGATAGACTTCACCACTTTTCAGCTAGAGGGGAAATCCCGTAGATGGTGGCGGTCTTATCTTCTGGGTAGGCCAGTAGGTTCACCTCCCTTGACTTGGGATCAGTTCACGCACCGCTTCTTGGAGAAGTATATTCCATTACCCCAAAGAATGGCATTATGGGATCAGTTCGAGCGACTCCAGCAGGGTCAAATGTCTGTGATCGATTATGAGGCTAGGTTCACTGAACTATCTTGTCATGTAGTCATATTACTTCTTACAGAGGCAACGAGGGTGCATAGGTTTATTGCGGGCCTATACTATGGGATATATGTTACTATGTCCCGAGTGGCAGAGTCGGGGACATATTTCCATCAGGTTGTGGAGATAGCTCGGAGGATCGAGCATATTCGAGGTCAGATTAGAGAGGCCACATCGAGGGACAAACGAACTCGGGATTTTGGAGGGTTCAGTGGCACCCATTATGGGGGTAGAGATCAATTCGGGAGGGGCCATCCTAGCAGGCCCATGTATTCAGCACCACAATCTGTTCGGGGTGCTCCAACACGACCTTACTTTAACGCCCTTTCAGAGAGTACCTATCGTTGACCTGTCATTAAGGGTTCCTCTAGTGGGCACTCAGGCTATCAAGACTAGATACAGAGTCACCACTTTACCATACCTAGAGGTTATTTCGAGTGTGGGGAGCTTGGTCACGTGAAGAGGTTTTGTCCCAGACTTCAGGGCAAAGCAATGCAGTAGGGCCATGATCCCATGATTACCGCACCAGGTGCTGCACCGCCTATCTGGCCGATCAAAGGCAGAGGGAAGGTGGGTATGGGTTTCCCTAGAGGTGGAGGTCGGTCAGGTGGCGCTCCAGTTAGATTCTATGCCTTTCCATCTAGGCTAGAGGCAGTAGCCTCTGATGCCGTGATCGTATGTATTATTTTCGTCTGTCGTAGAGATGCATTAGTGATATTTGATCTAGGGTCTAACTATTCCTATGTATCTTCTATTTTTTATCCTTATCTGGATGTATCTCAATGAGTCTTTGGGTGTTCCTGTGTATGTGTCCATGCCGATAGTTGATTATGTTATTGTGGATCAGGTTTACCGGTCTTGTGTGGTGACTTTCTATGTGTATGAGACTAGAGTTAATATTCTATTGCTCTATATGATTTACTTCGAGGTTATCCTTGGCATGGATTAGTTGTATCCACATCATGCCATGCCAAGACTATTACCTTGGCGATGCCAAAGTTGTCTAGGTTGGAGTGGAGAAGTTCATCTAGTAGTGCATCCAGTCATGTTATTTCTTTTTTGAAGGCTCAACATATGATTGAGAAGGGTTTTTTGGCCTATTGTCCTTTGTTCGAGATAGTGGTGTGGAGACTCCCATGATTGATTCAGTGCCTGTGGTGTGGGAGTTTTTGGATGTATTTTCTGCTGACTAACCAGGTATGCAACCGGATCGTGATATTAATTTTGGCATTGATTTTGCGCAGACACCCAGCTTATATCTATTCCGCCTTATCATACGGCTCATGTGGAGTTAAGAGAGTTGAAGGAGCAGCTTCAAGAGTTTCTCGAGAAGGGATTTATCAGGCAAAGTGTGTTGCCTTGGGGCGCACCAGTGTTATTTAAGAAGAAGAATGATGAAGTATGAGGGTGTGCATTTATTACCGCCAGCTGAACAAGGTCACCATCAAGAACAAGTATCCATTGCCATATATTGATGACTTATTTGTTCATCTTGGGGGTGCTAGAGTGTTCTGGAAGATTGACTTGAGATCTGGATATCATCAGTTGAGGGTTTATGCTTCAGATGTTCAAAAGATGGCTTTTCGAACTAGGTATGAGCACTATGAGTTTCTAGTGATGTCATTCGGCTTGACTAATACCCTGGCAACATTTATGGATTTGATGAATTGGGTGTTCAGGACATAAATAGGATTATTTGTTATTATCTTCATTGATGACATATTATCTACTCGCGTAGCGTGGAGTAGCACAAGCAACATTTGAGGGTAGTGCGAGTTCTGATTAGATTATGTGGCTTTCTTGGGGCATATTGTATCAGGTGAGGGCATTAAGGTGGATCCTAGGAAGATTGAGGCAGTCCAGAGTTGGCCTCGTCCTACCACAACTACTGAGATCAGGAGTTTCTTGGGGCTAACAAGTTATTATCGACAGTTTGTTGAGGGCTTCTCATCTATTTCAGCTCATTTGACTAGATTGATCAGAAAGGTATTCATTTCAAGTGATCCGATGTTTGCGAGGCGAGCTTTTAGAAGCTCAAGACTGCATTAACTAAAACACCAGTATTGGTTTTGCCTTTTGGTTCAGCGATGTACACTGTGTATTATGACACTTCATGCATTGGGTTGGGTTGTGTATTAATGAAGGAGGGGTAAGTGATTGCTTATGCTTCTCATCGATTAAAGCCCCACAGGAAGAATTACCCTGTGCACAACTTGGAGTTGGCTGCGATAGTTTATGCTCTTAAGATTTGGAGGCATTATCTTTATGTAGTGTCGTGTGAGGTCTACACCGATCACCGCAGTTTGCAATATCTGTTATAGCATAAGGATCTTAATCTAAGGCAGCGCATGTGGCTTGATTTACTGAAGGACTATGATATCATTATTCTTTATCATCCGGGTAAGGTGAATATGGTCGCGGATTCCTTGAGTAGAAAGGCTGAAAGTATGGGTAGTTTGGCATTTATTCTAGTAAAGGAGAGGCCATTGACTTTGGACATTCAATCCTTAGCTAACCGACTTGTGAGGTTGGATGTTTTAGAGCCCAGCCTCGTTCTAGCATATGTTATGGCTCAATATTCTTTATTAGAGTGGATTAAGGCACATCAGTATGATGCGACTCTGGGGTTGCTTATGTTTTCCTAATGCTGATGTCTTGAGGGAGTTGATTCTAGAGGAGGAATACATTTCACATTATTCCATTCATCCAGGTGCCATGAAGATGTATTGTAAGCTGGGGCTGCATTACTAGTAGCGACAGATGAAGAAGGGCATAGTTGAGTATGTATCGAGGTGTATGAATTGCCAGCAGGTTAAGTATGAGCACCAGAGGACAGGTGATTTACTTCAGCAGATGGTTATACCAGAGTGAAAATGTGAGCGCGACACTATGGATTTCGTGGTTGGTTTGCCGCGGACGTTGAGGAAATTTGATGTTATTTGGGTCATTGCTGATAGACTAACCGAGTCTGCACACTTTATTCCGGTAATGACTGCATAAACTTTGGAGAGGTTGGCCCAGATTTATATTCAGGAGATCGTCTGGTTGCACATCATGCCTATTTTTGTTATTTCATATCGATGCACTCAGCTCACTTCGCATTTTTGGAGAGTAGTACATAGTGAGTTGGGTACCTGGGTAGAGCTTAGTACAACCTTTCATCCGCAGACCGAAGGACAGTTGGAGCGGACAGTTCAAATTCTGAAGGATATGCTCAGGGCATGTATGATTAACTTCGGAGGGTAGTGGGACCAATTCTTGTCGTTGGCCGAGTTTGTATATAACAACAACTATCAGTCTAGTATTGAGATGGCTCTATTTGAGGCCTTGTACGACCAACGATATCGTTCCCTCATTGGTTGGTTTGATCCCGTTGAGGCTAGGTTGTATGGTACTGATATGGTAAAAGATACCTTGGATAAGGTAAAGCTGATTCAGGAGTGTCATTGCACAACAGAATCCAAACAGAGGAGTTACACGGATTAAAAAACACGTGATTTGTCATTAATGGTGGGCGATAAGGTACTTTTGAAGGTCCCGCCGATGAAAAGTATCATGAGATTCGGGAAGAGAATCAAGTTGAGTCCTAGGTTCCTCAGTCCTTTTGAGGTTTTGGAGCAAGTTGGTGAGGTTGCATATAGGCTTGCTTTGCCTCCTAGACTATCGGGAGTTCATGTAGTATTCCACATGTCTATGCTCCGAAAGTACCATATTGTCAGGTCCCAATTGTTGGATTATAGCACAGTTCAGATAGATGAGAGCTTGAGTTATGAGGAAGAGCATTTACCATTGTTGAGAGTCAGGTTCACAAGTTGAGGTCTATAGAGATTTTAGCATTGAAGGTTAAGTGGAGAGGTTAGCCAGTCGAGGAGACAACTTGGGAGACCGAGGAAGACATGCAGAGCAGATATCCACACTTATTCAGCATTTCATGTATGATTCTAAACCCGTTTGAGGACGAACATTTATTTAAAAGGTGGAGAATGTTACGATCCGATCGGTTGTTTTATTTTCTAGAACTCCATCCCCCTATTTAAGACATTCCTTATGTGCTTTTCTATTTTATGACTTGCAGGGTCGGTTGGTTCGATTTTAGAAGAGTTCGGGTTGCATTCGGAACACTTAGTTCCATAGAAGCGGCCTAAGGTGGCCAAGTTTGACTTAACTCAACCAAGTTTGACTTAAGTCAACACTTTGAGTAAGCAATCTTAGAATCAGAATTTGAAGGTTCCAATAGGTTCGTATGATGATTTTGGACTAGGGCGTTTGTTCAGATCAAATTTCGGGTAATCTGGGAGCGATTCAATGCTTATTGTTGGAAGTTGGCATTTTGAAGGTTTTAATTTTTGCTAAGTTTGACTAGGAGTGAAATATGGTGATATCGGATCCCGCTGGGTATTTCGAGCTAGAGTATAGGGTTGTATTGTCATATTGGACGTGTAAGTGAAATTTAGTTCCATTCCGAGTTGTCTAAGTATGATTCATCTCGTTCGGAGTTACTTGAAAGAACACAAAAGTTAGAAAGATTGATTAGTTTGGTTTGGGGTGCGATTCTTGGTTATAATGTTATTATATGCATTTCGAGGCCACAAGTAGGTACAGATTATGTCTATGGAATTGTTGGTATATTCGGACAGGGTACCGGGTGGCTCGGGTGAGTTTCAGATCACCCGAAGCATGTTCGAAATTGGCAGATTTTGCGGGTGCTGGTATGCTTCACGATCGCATAGGAGGTCCCGTGATTCCGAAGAAGACATTTTAGAATGGCAACTGTTGCTCTTCGCAAATACGAAGGAGTCCATGCAAAAGCGATGGAGGACATGATTCCTCTTTGCGAATGCGAGGGAGCCTACGCAATCGCGAAGGAGGAAAGGAGGAAGGTTAACAGGACTTGGCCTTTGCGAACGCGGTAGGTAGGACCGCGAACACGAAGGGTTTGGGGGTAGTGGACTTCGCGAACGCGGCTCGGTGTCCGCGAACGCGAAGAGGCAGGACATGGCAGTGGCAGTGTGGCCTTCGCGATTGCGATGGTGCTTCCGCGATCACGATGAAGGTGGCCTGGGCAGATTATAGGTTTCATTTCGGAACTTAGGCTCATTTTATCTCATTCTCTCTTGGTTTGGGCGATTTGGGGGCTTCTTGAAGAGCCTTTCACCAAGTATCACAAGGTAAGTGATTCATACTTATTGTGAGCTAAATATATAGACTATATGTAGATGTTAATATGAAAATTAATAAAAATTGTAGGTTTTTGGTTGGAAAATCTAGAATTGGTAAAAATGCGAATTGGCCACAAAATTGGGCATGAAATTAAAAATAAATTATATATTTGAGTTCATGATGCTATGTGTAATATTTATCTTCAAAAATTTTCGGAATCCGAGTGTGTGGGCCCGGGGTTGAATTTTGTTGGCCTTCCGAGTGGGGTTGAGAATTGATTCTAATAGTTAAATTATCAGTTCTGGAGTATATTTTAATTAGTTTGAACGTTCTTTTGGCTAGTTTTGAGTTGTTCGGTATCGATTTGAAGTGTTAATGAGGTGTTGGGGCCGATTATTGGACTTAAAAGTAACATAAGTCTCTTTCCTAATCTTGTAAGAGGGAATTTATCCCCGTAGGTACTCTATTCACTATGTGTTGCTAGCTATGGGATCTAAGTACATACGAGATGACAAGCGTCTGTGCGTAAGCTAGATTATTGATTATGTCCAGGTAGACTTAGACTTACATCATGACTTAACTATACTACTTGAATTAAATCTTGCCTGTTTAAATAATTGAATTCATGATTGAGCTTGAGACTAGAACTTACGTAGTCGATCGAGCCTTATTACTCGAAGTTCTGGCGGGATACTTGATTATCGGTATAGTTATGCTTTCTCTTGCTGCCATATTCTCGTGTTGTGTTTATTTGATTGGTAGTTTTGTGATTAATTAAACTCGTACATAGCTTTGCGAGTTGGGCTAGTAACCCGTTAAAAGTCTCATTATTCTTATAGGATCAGGTCGTTCACCTTAGAAGTATTATGAAATATTCTTATGGGAGCGGGTCGTTCCCCTCGGAAGCATTATGAGATACACTTATGGATCGGACCGTAAAACCTCGGCAGTATTATATAGCACTATTCTTATGGGATCGGGTCATTCGCCTTGGTAGAATCGTGCTTAATATTCATTAGGGAGTCAATGCATATATGCATTTCGTGATTTGAACTTTGACATTCACACCTGATATTGGTCACATATATTCTATTTGAGGTAGTAATTAGTATTTCATGATTTCGTATTTATTCTTTGTCACGACCCAAAATCCAACTAGTCGCGATGACACCTAATCCAACCCGCTAGGTAAGCCAAGTAATATTAAACACAACTCATATGAGAATAGTAAGATTAAATGAGTAAAATAACTGAATTTCTATACAACTCCCAAGGAGTGGTAGTACAAGTCGTGAGCTTCTTAGACTTAGAATTTACAAAGTTGGTACGAAATAAATACATCATCTATTCAAAATATACATAAACATATTTGCAAATCTAAAGCTACCAAGGACAAGTGACAGCTATATCCGGAACGCAGGTACATCTTTAATGCCATCTCCTGCCATACACAGCAACATCAGCTCCAGCATCTGCACGCAAGGTGCAGAAGTGTAGTATGAGTACAACCGACCCAATGTACTCAATAAGTAATAAACCTAACCTTAGGTTGAAAGTAGTGACGAGAACGAAAGAAGGCCAGTGACCAATATCAATAGCCAATAACAGTTTATAAGAGTATACTGAAGACAATAAAGGTATATATAACTTAGGAGATGCAATGCTTAGCTCGTTCACAGATACGGGAAAGTAGACATGCTTTTCAAGTATAACAGTCCAAGTCTAAATCTTATCGCTGAAGTCAATTAAATATGAGTTTATCAAAAGAACTATGTTTTTCCCAATTTACAATATCAGATAAGACTTTTTATTTACCAGTTAGCATGAGAAAAATGCATCTCTATGCCTACATGTCAAATATACATGTCAAGTGATCAGATGTCATGTCACTGTCTAGCATGAGGAAGGCAAGTCTATATGCCTACATGTCAGATATGCATGTCAAGTAATCAATTGTCATGCCACTGTCTAGCATGAGGGAGGTACATATCTATGACTACATGTCAAGAACTCAGTTTCACAAAAAAATCATCAAGTACACACAATCTTAGCACACTCCAGGTGCCTGGCTCAAATTCCTCGCTTCATCACCATGGTTCCATAAAAAAAATACACTTAGCACTGTACGGGTGCCTGACATAACTACCTATCATAGAGCACATGTATATAACACTGCGTCTGCACCCAAAGCTGGCATGTCAGACCCCGTAGGGGCGGATCCTACTCAAGCTCTAATCATAATCACATAGCCCAAATAGTGGGGCCTAGTGCATGCGTAACCTCAAATCAGTGCAGCTTAGCCCAATGTGGGGCCTGGCATACACGTCACCTTAATATCAATATAAATGTTGCGACGTGCAATCCGATATAAGTATCCATGTCAATGTGGCTCTATGACCCACATCAATCATCAATACGCTCAAGTCTCAAATATGCAGACATCTCACTGATCCACGTCCAATCCGTACTCAATAATGAGTGGAAACGGTCGTTAGAAGAATAATACCCAACAAGAGTCGGGGTCGATTTCCACACGGAGTTTAATATGGGTGTTTGGGGTATACACTTGACGAGATAAAATGGAACAACTAGATTGCACTTCCAAACAAAGGGTTTTGATTTCTACTTCTAAATTAACTCTAACAATTATATGCTAACGAGAAGAAACTAGAAAGCTAATGATTGTTTTTGTTGTTTTTCTAATTGATTAAAAAGCCTAGGGATGTGACCTTAACCTAGGTGTTTGCCTAATGAGTTAAGTACTTTAATACTTATTTTATTGATCGGGGTGTATTATAGCTCTCAACTCTAAGTTACCCACTAAATACCTCTTGATCATAGAGTGATTTTGCCCAATTTGGCTTTCTCGAGCCCAAATGGGTATCAAGCTAAATAGTTGATATGAGTTTATATGAGATCAACTCGGGTTCTTACTATCTCTAGTTCAAACCCTTTAATTAGGCTAATCAAACCCCTTAATTAGCCCAATTTCTTGTTAGTCAAGTTATTCTAGACTAGGTCCCTCTTTCTCAAGTAAAGACCAAGTCAAAAAGGCATGAATCAACGTTTGAAACCATTAATTCTAAAATTAAAGCATAAACAAGGCTAAATAATCAACACCCAATCATAAAAAAGTATTAAATTAAATGCCCATAAGGTTTACACACTAGGGTTGGGTTGCAACCCTAGTAAGAGTCTAGCTACTCATAGTGAAAAATGAAGAAAACAATGAAGAAATACGAATTAAACTCATAATCTAAGATTAAAATGATAAAATATGATGTTTAAATCCCAAAATAGTCAAAAACTTCCTAAAATAGCAAAATACAACGGCTACAACAACTCAAACTTCGAAACTTGACCTAAAAATGTGATTCTCATCTATTTATAGTGGCCCAAATTCGCTGACAAAAATGCTCCTCGGGAGGTTCTGCGGCTACACAATTTCATGTGCGGTCCGCAGATTGCTTCAGCTTGCAGGGACTAGGATTCTACAGCTGCATAATTTGATTTGCGGCTGCAATGCATCCTCTATGGCCGCACAATTCTTGTGCAGTCCGCTCTTCAGGCAAGGCTTCAAGTCTTGGTCAATTGCATACTCTCTGAACTTTGAATTATTTGTCAGTGCAGACCTTGTTTTGTAGCCGTACAATTCATGTGCCGTCCCCACATCAGCTTAAAGTTTGCTGGCTTTTTCACTTGTTTTACGGCTGTAGAGGGAATTCTGCGGTCTGCACTTTCTTCTGCGGCCGCAGAAATACCTCTACGGACCACACTTCTTATGTCCTGTGCTCCTTCTTGCCTTGTGAGTCGGAACACTCCTTTTTGAGTCAAATTTCATCACGGGAGCCCAAATTTCCAACATTCCTGCAATTTGCACACTTTCATTAGTGTTGGGAACGCAAATCAATACTTTTGGACTAAAATAGAAGCAAAAACGTGCTAATAAGTGGTCAAAATCCATACTTATCAACTCCCCCAAACTTAAGATTTTTCTTGTCCTCAAGCAAATAAATTAGTTCCCACCTCCTCAAAGCTAAAGGTCATTTAAGCAAGTGAATGGTGAGCCATTTATACATCAGTTGGGGACCAATAATTACCCACACTACTGATGCATTATCAACAAGGTGATAAGTCAAATATTCATGCACATATAGTTCTAATGTGACATTTGAGCTTCAAGAATTGTCTTTACTCGTCATGGACTCTTGTTCTATCGTATAGGTCATGGTGGACGCCAAACTCTTCCTCCTCAACCTTCCATTTTCCAATCTCACTTAAAAAATAAGCACTCAATCTTAGGATTCATGAAAGGTTCACTCTTCTCTCACAAGAAAATGTCACAAGTACCGCTTCAAGTACCATAAGCTTTCCCCTCACGTAGATCACCACTAATGTAAGCTCACTCGGTTCGAAATCATGTAGGACTTCTTTCGGGTTGTAATGAAGGCTTTTGGATTAGGGTAGGATACCATATGAGTAAGTGGTTACCCCTTTCCTTAAGTACTCTACAATTTCATTTCTCAGCTCATAATTACCAACTCTTAGAGGCATTTTCTTTTCATTGAGGGCTAGAGAAACTTGACATCACTCTTTCTTGTTCATTTCATTCTTTTTCTCCCTTTTGATGCACATGTTAGGGATCATTACCTCTTTTTTAATCCATCAACCCTTCCACTTATTCTCTTTTTGCATTTTTCTTTTTGTTCTTTTCTTTTCTTGCCTTCTCTTTTTACAAAGATCATTTATTTTCTCTTTTTGTTCCTTGATACCTTTTTCAAATTCCTCATCTCTCCCCCAAATTCATGCTTTAAGCCATTTCTTTCACAAGAGTGTTAAGGAAAATCCGGGTGCTAAGAGAGGGACACAACAAAATAGGTAAAGGCTTATAACATGGTTATCAAATGAGAAAATTTAGAGGCTCAAATGGGATGACTAGGGATAACGACATTGGTTGGCAATAAAAAGCTTAAACGGGCCAAGGAAAGCCTACAATCACTTCTCAAACCAAGCAAAACTTAGGAGTTCGCCTTGAAGCACATTCGGGGCAAGTTCTAGACCATTCGTATGGATACTTGGACTAGCAAAAATTTATGTCACCCCTCACACAACTAGATTGTAAAGGAAGACAGAGTCAAGAGCCTACAACAACCACATTCAAGTTTAAAGATGACTGTGGTCCAATAAATCACTCGATGATCACCAAAGTCAACTCAAGAGTCACAAAATCACTAACTAGAGTTATTTCTTTCAGAAACCTTGTCTCCAACCATAAGCACGTAGTTAAGTGTGTTGGTACCAAATAAAGCATGATTAACTCTTCGAGAATGACTTGATTAGGCCTTTTTATTCATTACTACTACTACTACTACTACTACTACTACTACTACTACTACTACTACTACTACTACTACTACTGCTGCTGCTGCTGCTGCTACTGCTGCTACTACTACTTCTACTGCATTTATTACCTAAATACAAAAAACTGACTCATTCCCTTAAGAAGGTTGTCATGCCATCCATAGTTGGGACGAGTCACCCGGTTCACACAACAACTACCTTTGGAAAGAACCGTGGCGTTAAGAAAACCAAAGGCTTATTATCTACTAAAGCATAAAAAGAAGCTACTTAACAAAACAAGAACTAATATGGAAAAAATAAAGAAGCTAATGAGCAATAACTACTAAAGATAGATAAATATACATAAGAAAAGAGAGAGAAGATAGATAAATATAAATAAGAAAAGAGAGAGAATCATCAAATTATTACAGATCAAATGTATCCCAAGTGTGTCAATGTATCCAACGTGACTCCACCCCTCCCCCCTCCCCCCCCACCCCAAATAAAAGTAACCATTGTCCCTAATGCTTAGCAAAATAAGAGTAAAAGAAGAGAGGGTGAAGAAAACTCCCTAAGGATCCTTGGACATCTCAGTGTCCCCAGCAATATCATCTCCCTCAGGATCAGCCAAATGTATCTCATCATCATCAAATCTAGGCGTGGCTGGGTTGTCAAACATCGCACGTACTACCTCATTAGTGTCATCAGCAAGGTCTGGCTCCTCAGACTAGCCAGCTGGTGTTACCGGTACAGATGGTACTGAAGGATCTGGGGTGGACTGGTGCGGGTCAAGCAACATATCAAAAGGCAGGTCTCCAGCTGTGGCAAGTCTAGTCACCTCCTTTCGGAGCTTGTCCACTGATTTATTGCTTGCTTGGGACTTTCTCATAATCTTCACTTCCTTTCCCAGCTCCTCAATAACTGACCTATGCTGTACTAAGATGTCCATGATCGTCTTCTGGTTCTCTAGAATCTTCTTCAGCATCTCATCAATGTCAGAAGGAGCATGTGGTTCCTGAGTAGTGGACTACTCTACAACAGTACTAGACAAGTCGGATAGCTTAGAAGTAGCTATCTGCATCCAGTTGTTGAGATTCGCCAATGTCTAGTAGACTCGCAGAGCAGATAGTGGAACTGTGGGCACGGGCACTGGCTTTAGAGCTGCTCTAAGGGCTGTGGTAGGAGCTGAGGATGATGGCGGAGGCATAGAAGTGAGATTGGTAGAAGGCTCAACAGAGGTGGATGGAAGATCAGCTGTCTCAAAGGCTACCACTGTTGGCTCATCAGACTGGCATGTAGTGGTCGAAGGCTGGACTTTCTTCTTTAGGTTGCTCGCATCCATCAGTGAATACCAGTCGGATGGCTTCTTCGACTTCACCTTGGTGTCAAAATCTCTTAGCTCTACCTTTGCATTAGTGAGGTACTCTATGATAGTGTTGGGATAAGGGTATGCCGAGCTATCCTGCCGTGCAATCACGAAAATGTTGGCCGACATCACAGCACCCAAATTGATTGGGTACCCGGCCATGATGGAAGCCACAAGAACTTCCTGAGGAATAGGAAGGTGAGTCTCGCCCTGACATGGATCCAATCTGCTATAAACAAAAGTCTGTCACCCATTTGCCTCAAAACTCAAAGTGCTCCGCTGAATGGGAACCCTATCGATAATCCATGGTGGTGGTGGCTCTGGTGTTGCTAAGATCTCAGCCAGCCATGGTCAGACTTCTTCCTTTATTGTGCATTTTCTCCAAATACTCCTTTGGCTCAACATCCTCGAAGCCCAAATATGCGTTTAGCGTATGCTGATCAAACCTCACCTTGAGGTTGCTCACTTTGGTCACCTTCGTCCCTTTATTTATATGGGCAACATTGGCATAGAACTCTCAGATGAAGTATTCTTTGGCATCCTCCACTCTCTCAGTGGAACACATCCAACCCTTTTGTGCTCTGAATTGCCTTAAGATCGCCAGGTTGTATGTCTCCAAATCTATCAAAAAAAACTGTCTCTCAAGGGTCAACGATCTCACTGGCCACCACATACGAAAACTAGTGAAGGCGGCCAAGCTAACAAATCTATCCTCTCAGACCTCCTTCTTCTTTGATCTCTCCAGACCTGTAGCTTTACCATCTCCATATCTACCATCATCAGGAATCTCATGTATAGGCTGTGCCTCTGGGACTGGTATAGCTTATGGTTCAGAAGCCTGGCTAGCACTCTCTGAGCCCTCGGAGGTGTTGTGAGATGAAGAAGGCTCACCCCTGAACTGGTATCTCCCATGTTGCCTCGACTATGTGGCTGTGTGCTCCTCCTGAACAGAGGCCGAGTTGCCCTCTGACACCTCCCTAGACGGGACATAAGAGCTAGACTCGGAGAGGTCTGCACCTCTCCCTGTATCGGCTGTGGTTTTCTTCCTGATTATCTTAGGCTGGCCAAGGGGTAAGGTATTTCTACCTCGACCCCGTTAAGATTCACCTCTTCCTTTTGAAGTGTCGTCTCGACCTCTTGATCGAACCATTATTTGTATCAAAGAAAAGAAGATTGTTAGTTGCAATCCATTGTTCAACACATTCAAGACTATTGTAGGCAAGGGAGCGACAATTAGACACAGTGGGGTTATGCATGCAATACATGTCTGCAGGTAAATGGATCTGCAGTACCACATTTTTGATGTGCGACCGCAGAAGAGAGTCGCGGTCCGCATAATTCTATTGTGCGGCCACAAAAAGGAAGTGCGGTTCGCATATTTTACCTTGCGGCCGCACTTTTGACTCTAAAATATGTTGACTCTCTGATGACAGAGAAGTGGCTAATCTTCGGCCATAGAGGGAAATCTGCGATCCAGACATTTTAACTTGCGACCGCAGATTCCTTCTTCACTGAGCTGCCAAAATTCAACATCTGCGGACCACACAAATTCAAGTGCGGACACAGATTTCAAAAGTTGTGAATAGACCAATCTTTTCTACTTAGGGTACAGATGGCCTAAATAGAACTAAAAATAAAAAAAATTATACTAACACAAAAATTTAACATGAAATTGAAGCATACCAGATAGAGTGAGTACAATGAGTGGATGATCAAGGTGGTTATGGGTGAGGCTAGTTAAAATCTTCCAAGAAAATCAACAGAGCAACAATATTTTTTTCAGAGAAGGAAACGTGTAAAATGAGGTCTACTGTTCTATTTATACCAACTATTTGAGAAGGGGGAAAAAAGGCGAGTGCGGTCGCACTCTTTCACCTGGGTGGCCTCGTCTCAAAACTCAATATGTGGTCCGCACATTTTCAGGTGCAGCAGCAGATTACACGTGCGGTCGCAGATCGACCTCCACATTGACAAGCTCAAACTTCAGAGAGTTGGTATTTTGACATTTCAAATCTGCGGTCCGCAAAATAAATGTGCGGCCGCAATGCTCTTCTGCTATGGCACATAGAAATGTGCGATCCGCACAAATAAAGTGTGGTCCGCACTATCTTGAACACTTAGCCATACTTTTGTCCACCTTTATTGTAAGTCACACTCATTCCTATAGCACACTTCAAATCAAGTTAGAACACAAATAACACCTAACTACAAAAGAAAAAGGAAAAGAACATGGGTTGCCTCCCCAGAAGCGCCTGATTTAACGTCGCGGCACGATGCAAAATACCCTCAAGTGATATGAATGACTACCACCACGTGGCAATCTCTAACCTTACCCAAATAATTCTTGACCCGGTGACCATTGACTCAGAATACTTCATTGTTTTTGTTCTTTAAGTCTAATGCACCAAAAGGTGTCACACCAACAATTTCAAAAGGACCACTCCACTTGGATTTTAGCTTCCCGGGAAACATCCTCAACCTTGAGTTGAACAACAATACAAGATCACCCACCTTGAATTCTTTGTTCCAAATGTATTTGTCATGAGGATATTTCATCTTTTCTTTTTACAAGGACGAACTTGCATAAGCATGGTATCGGAACTCATCCAATTCATTCAAATGTGCAACCTTCAAGTTTGCGGCTACATCCCAATCAAAGTTCAAGTTCTTTAGAGCCCATATTACCTTGTTCTCTAGTTCCACCAGAAGATGAAAAGCTTTTCCGAACACTAACCATTATGGCGACATTCCGAAAGGTATTTTGTAACACGTCCGATAAGCCCATAATGCATCATCAAGCTTCTTGGACCAATCCATCCGATTAACATTCATTGTTTTGGACAAGATACTCTTTATCTCCCGGTTGGAGACTTCCACTTGCCCACTAGCTTGTGGGTGATAGGGAGTCGTGACTTTGTGAGTAACACTATACTTGCTAAGTAAAGTGTTAAAAGCCTTGTTGCAAAAATGTGACCCCTATCGCTTATAATTGCACGTGGAGTACCAAACCTTGTGAAAATATTCTTCTTCATGAAAGCCACTGCACTTCTCGCCTCATTGTTGGGTAAAGCGATAGCCTCAACCCATTTGGACACATAATCCACCGCGACCAAGATGTAGGTATTTCCATAGAACTCACAAAAGGGCCCATGATGTCAATGCCCACACATCAAAAATATCAATCTCCAAAATAGTCGTGAGAGGCATTTAATTTTTCTTTGAAATTCCACCGGCCCGTTGACATTCATCACATCTTTTGACTAACTCACTAGCATCCTAGTAAAGAGTGGGCTAATAGAAATCATAAATAAGCACTTTGGCCGCCGTTCTTGCTCCACTATGATGACCACCATATGGTGAAGAATGACAAGCTTCAAGAATATCACCTTACTCTTTTTCCGGTACACACCTCCTAATCACCCCATCCGTACAAATCCAGAAAAGGTATGGTTTATCCTAATAATAATCTTAACAATCCCTTTTGAGCTTCTTCTTTTGTCTTGAAGAGAACTCATCCGGAATGATCCCACACACAAGAAAATTTTCTAAGTCCGTGAACCATGGAACCTCTTTCATTAAAATTGCCTAGAGTTGCTCATCGGAGAAGGAGTCATTGATGTCAAGGCCATCATGCAGCCTCCCCTACTCCTCCAAACAAGATAAGTGGTCTGCCACTTGGGTTTCACTTCCTTTTCTATCTTGGATGTCAATATCAAATTCTTGTAACAAGAGCACCCATCTCATCAACCAAGCTTTGGAGTCCTTTTTTCTCATAAGATAACGAAGCGCCGCATGATCCGTGTGGACAATAACTTTTGTACCCATCAAGTACGGGCGAAACTTCTCAATTGCAAACACAATATCAGTGAGCTCTTTCTCCGTAATGGTATAGTTGACTTGGGAATTATTCATGGTCTTACTAGCATAGTAGACCGGATGGAAAATCTTGTTGATACGATTCCCCAAAATAGCCCCAACTGCTATGTCACTTGCATCTCTCATGCAATCATCATTGAAATTAATCTTTGCATCTTTATCAAGAAGCTTTCACAATGGGTTCACCACCTTAGAGAAATCTTTGATGAAGCGCCGGTAAAATCCCGCGTGGCCTAAGAAACTCCGCACACCCTCCACCGAAAATGGGGGTGGAAGCTTAGAAATTACCTCAATCTTTGCTTTGTCAACTTCAATTCCATTCCTTGAGATTTTATGGCCAAGGACAATACCTTCCTCGACCATGAAATGGAATTTCTCCCAATTGAGCACCAAATTTGTTTCTTCACATCTAGCCAACACTTTGTCCAAATTTGCAAAACAATCATCAAAAGAATCTCTAACCACCGAGAAGTCATCTATGAAAACTTCAAGGTAGTCCTCCATCATGTCCATGGAAATAGCCATCATACACCTTTGAAAAGTTGCCGGTGCATCGCACAGACCAAATGGCATCCGTTTGAAAGCAAAAGTGCCATAGGGACATGTAAAGGTTATTTTCTCTTGATCTTCCGGAGCAATGAGAATTTAGTTGTAAACCGAGTACCCATCAAGAAAACAATACAAAGCACGATCGGCCAATCTATCGAGCATTTGATCTAAGAAAGGAAGTGGAAAATGTTCTTTCCTTGTGACTTTATTGAGTTTGCGATAGTCCATACACACCTTCCAACCGGTCACCGTTCTTGTAGGAATCAATTCTTTCTTGTCATTGGTGACCATCATCATGGCCTCTTCTTTGGGACACATTGAACCAGAGAAGTCCATGACTATCGGAGATGGGGTAGACAACCCCGATATCCAATCACTTGATAATCTCCTTCTTAACAACCTCTTGCATAGCCTCATTGAGTCTACTTTGATGTTCAATAGATGGCTTTACGCCATACTCCAACTTGATCTTATGCATGCAAACTGCGGGGCTTATACTCCGAATATTCTCCAAGGTCTACCCAATAACCTTCTTCATCTTTTGTAGCACTGCCAATGTGGAATCTACCTGCACGTTAATCAAACAAGAGAAAAGAATAACCGGTAAGGTAGAACAAGGGCCAAAAAATTCATACCGAAGATGTGGAGGTAATAGATAGTTGACTCTTCAATAGAAGGCTTTGTAGGAGGAGTCTTCCTATTTTCAAGATCCAAGGATAATTTCCGATTACAACCCCATTCCTTGCAAAGAGTTCACACATTCCATGAAGCCATCCATCTCGTCTTCATCAAAGTTGAGCAAAACGGCCTCCAACATTGATTGTAGCATTTGTATCATCAACAATGACATCGGTCACCAAATCCACAGAAGAACACATCTCATTGTTATTTGGTCGCCTCATGGACTTACACACATAGAATACCACTTTTTCATCACCAACCCAAAAATTGAGTTTTCCGGCTTCAACATCACAAAGAACCTTAGCCGTAGAAAGGAAAGGTCTCCCAAAAATATTTGGCACTTCATATTCAACCTCACAATCTAGAATGACAAAATCTGCCGGAAGAATGAATTTATCAACCCAGACCAAAACATCTTCAATCACACCTAACGGCCTTTTCATGGTACGATCGGCCAATTGTAATCTCATAGAGGTGGGTCTTGGTTCTCTAATTCCCAAAGTCTTGAAAACCGAATAGGGCATAAAATTTATACTTGCCCCAAGATCACAAAGAGCTTTAGCAAACTTAGCACTTCCAATTGTATAAGGAATCGTGAAAGCACCGGGATCCTCCAACTTAGGAGCCATTGAATGAACAATTTCACTCACTTGATGGGTGACTTTAATGGTCTCAAAATTCATTGACCGCTTCTTTGGCACAAGATCCATCATAAACTTTTCATAACCAGGCATCTTTTCCAAAGTTTTGACCAATGGCACATTTATTGAGAGACTCTTCATCATTTGAATGAACTTCTTGAATTGATTGTTACCATTTTGCTTGGCAAATCTTTGACGGTATGGAGGTGGAGGCTTAGGCAATGGTGCCTTAGCCTTTTTCACTACCGGCTTCGGTATGTAAATAATGTGTTCCCTAGACAGGTTCACCTTCTCTTGAGTCTCTTCCACACTATCATCAATATTAATCAGAACTTCCTCATTATGTTGCACAACATTGTTCGGGATCTCTTCTTCTTGCATCACTTGATCATCATCAACAAGTTGCCTTCCACTTGAGGTGGGTGCATTCCCGCCTCTTCCACTTCTTGTGATAACCGCCATGGAATACCCTGTATTGTTAACACCCTTTGGGTTTACCACTATGTCGCTTGGTAGCGCCCCCTTAGGATGAGAATTTAGAGCTTGAGAGATTTTTCCTATTTGAACTTCTAAGTTGCGGATTGATGTGTTGTGTGAGGCAAGTTGGGCATCTGGATCGGCATTCTTTTCCATCATTTTCTTGAACATACTTTCAATACATCCCATCTCATTGTTTGAAGAAGCTGAACCATGGAAAGGATAAAGAGGTGGGTTTCTCGGTTGTTGGTACATCGGGGGCCTTTGAAAACCCGACCCCAGTTGCCTTGATTGTTACTCCATCCACCTTAGTTGTTGCCTCCCCAATTTCCTTGATTTTTTCCACTCCAATTCCCTTGATTGTTGTTGTTATGCCAATTCCCTTGATTGTTAGAATTCCAATTGCCATGATTGTTTTATGGTCGCCATTGTTGTTGGTTTGGGCCTTGGAAATTATTTCTTTTCCCTTGAAAATTGTTCACATATTGCACCTCCTCGTCTTGTTCATTATAGGAATCATCTTGCTCAAAACTACCATCATCTTGCATATAATTCTCCACTCGAGTTTGTACTTGTGGACCCTTGGTCCTCCTCTTGTTCACCATTATGTTCACTCCCTATATAACATTGACTTGCTTAGGAGCTTGCACTTGATTTAGTTGGGCCTTTGCTAGTTGAGTCATGGTAGTGGTCAATTTGGCAATGGCTTGCCCATGGTCTTGCAATTCTTTGTGAATGTGGATCATATTCGGATCACCTTGTGGAACATTGACCCGGGATTTCCAAGTCGACGACATTTCCGCCATCTCATCAAAGATTTCACACGCCTCTGCATAAGGCGTAGTCATAAAGTTCCCACTGGCTAGTTGATTCACTACACATTGGTTGGTTGTGTTTATCCCACGATAAAAGGTTTTTTGAATAATGTTTTCTGTCATATCGTTGTTGGCACATTCCTTAAGCATAGTTCTATAGAGCTCCCATATCTCATGTAGTTGTTCATTCGGCTCTTGCTTGAAAGCCAAGATCTCATCTCGAAGTGTAGCCATGTGCCCGGGAGAAAATAATCTTAGCAATGAACTTTTCCACCAACTCATCCCAAGTGTGAATTGAATGGTTCAGTAATCGTTCCAACCAATATAAAGCTTTCCCCCGTAGAGAGACGGGGAAAAGCCTTATCCTCAATGCATCCTCAAAAACATTAGTTTGCTTGCTCCCCAACATATATCCACGAAGCCCTTCAAATGCTTATAAGCATTTTGAGTTGGAGCACCAGTAAAGAAACCTCGTTTCTCAAGCAAAGTGAGCATCATATTGGTTATTTGGAAGTTGCCCGCCCTAATACGGGGAGGGACTATTGCACTAGCATAACCTTCATTTGGAAATATTTGGTGTGGAGCCGCTCGTGGTGGAGGTGGGGGTGGAACAGACACGTTGTCATGAGGTACTCGGCCTCTCTGGTTGGCTTGAGGCTCAAGAGGTACCTCTTCTACTTGCTCCTTCTTGCCGTCCAATTCCACCAAAGGCAAATTTTCGAGATCATTGTTCGCCATGTTTGTACCTATAATTTCTCACACAAGTTAGTAAAAATGGAAGGAAAAGAAGATATTCCAAAAATAAACTCAAATATATAGCTAACACCATTTTGACTCCCCGACAACGGCGCCAAAAGTTGATCCACATCCAATCCGCACTCAATAGTGAGTGAAAACGGTCGTTGGAAGAATAGTACCCAACAAGAATTGGGGTCGATTTTCACTGGGAGTTTAATATGGGTGTTAGGGGTATACACTTGACGAGAGCAAATGGAACAACTAGATTGCACTTCCAAACAAAGGGTTTTGATTTCTACTTCTAAATTAACTCTAACAATTATAAACTAAAGAGAAGAAACTGGAAAGCTAATGATTATTTTTGTTGTTTTTCCAATTGGTTAAAAATCCTAGGGATGTGACCTTAACCTAGGTGTTTGCCTAATGAGTTAAATACTTTAACACTTGTTTTATTGATCGGGGTGTACTATAGCTCTCAACTCTAAGTTACCAACTCAATACCTCTCGATCATAGAGTGATTTTGCCCAATTGGCTTTCGCAAGCCTTAATGGGTATCAAGCTAAATAGTTGATATGAGCTCAAGTCGGGTTCTCACTATCTCTAGTTTAAACCCTTTAATTAGGCTAATCAAACTCTTAATTAGCCTAATTTATTATTAGTCAAGTTATCCTAGACTAGGTCCCTCTTTCTCAAGTAAAGACCAAGTCAAAAAGGCATGAGTCAATGTTTGCAACCATTAATTGTAAAATTAAAGCATAAACAAGGCTAAATAATCAACACCCAATCATAAAAAGCATTAAATTAAATATCCATAAGATTTACACACTAGGGTTGGGTCATAACCCTAGTAAGAGTCTAGCTACTCATAATGAAAAATGAAGAAAACAAAGAAGAAATACTAATTAAACTCATAATCTAAGATTAAAATAATAAAATATGATGTTTAAATCCCAAAATAGTCACAAACTTCCTAAAATAACAAAAAATCAACGTCTACAGCAGCTCAAACTTTGAAACTTGACCTAAAAATGTGATTCTCGTCTATTTATAATGGCCTAAAATTCGCTAACAAAATGCCCCGCGAGAGGTTCTACGGCCGCACAATTCCATATGCGGTCCGCAGATTGCTTCAGCTTGCAGGGACTAGGATTCTATAGCCGCATAATTTGATCTGTGGTTGCAATGCATCTTCTGCGGCCGCACATTCTTGTGCAGTCCGCACTTCAGGCAAGGCTTCATGTTTTGTTCATTTGTACACTCTCTGAACTTTGAATTCTTTGTCAGTGCGGACCTTGTTCTACGGCCGCACAATTCATGTGCGGTCCGCACATCAGCTTAAAGTCTGCTGGGCTTCTCCACTTGTTTTGCGGCCGCAGAGGGAATCTGTGGTCTGTACTTTCTTCACGGCCGCAGAAATACCTCTACGGGCCGCACTTCTTATGTCCTGCGCCCTTTCTTGCCTTGTGAGTTGGAACACTCTTTTTTGAGTCGAATTTCATCACGGGAGCCTTAATTTCCAACATTCTTGCAATTTGCATACTTTCATTAGTGTTGGGAATGCAAATCAGTCTTTTTGGACTAAAACAGAAGCAAAATGGTGCTAATAAGTGGTTAAAATCCACACTTATCACTCATAGGAACACAATCCAATTGTATAACACAGAATATCACAATATGTCTCAATTAGAGTTCAAACTCGTGTTACGTACAAGGACACCAATATCACATGAGACAACATATCAAAAGTGTATAGAGACAGAGATATAACATGCGGATATAACTATCATGAATGTACAATATGACTACAGCTAAGGCAAATAGCCCAACATGGCAAAAATAGCTCTATCATGTCTTATACAATTGAGCAGGTAGCCTAGGCATGGTTTCTAAAATGAATAATATCTCACGTAGTCACATAAATGGAGAACACATGATATCAAAGAAGTATGATAGCAAAACAAGGTATATAATAGCCTAAGAAATGCCCGGATTATGAATACCTCGGTGCATGCACCCACGCCCGTCACCTAGCACGTGCATCACCCCCACCCCATCTCAACTATCATAGCTCTCAGGGATATTTACCCTCAAATCCAAGTTCAGATATGTTACATACCTCGAAACAAGCCAAATCGAATACCGAGCAAGCCAAACAATACTCTAGAAATGCGATCCCGCATAAATTAACCTCCGAACGACTCAAAAATATCAAATAATTCTATAGGAAATAAATCCAAGCGATAAAGGTCAAATCTTTAGTCAAATATCCAAAGTCAACCAAAAAGTCAAATCCGGGCTCACAGCTCGGAACCTGACAAAACTCACAAATTCTGCAAGTCATTCAATTACGAGTCCAACCATACTAATTTCATTGAAATTCGATAACGAGTTAATGTTCAAAACTCAAGAATTCACTTTGGGAAAGTTTAGACAAAACCCCCCAATTTATTCTCTTCAAATCCTTAATTTAGGTGTAATAGTCCATGAAAAAATAAAATAAATAATCAAAACAAAGATAAAATTACTTACCCTCAAGATTTGGGTGTTTATCTCCTCCAAAATCGCCTTGTGCTCCAAAAACTCAAAAAGTGAAGAAAATGAACTCAAAATCTCAAAATTTGATATTTTAATGTACTGCCAGTGGTCCTTTGCGATTGCGGTTGCCAACCTCGCAATCGCGATTCAAAAAAATTCCAGCACAGTTTTTACCCTTCGCAATCGCGCCCATGTCCCCGCAATCGTGAACAAATTCAATTAATCCTTCCTAATTATTTCCAGATAGCCTATAGTATAATAACCATAAATATTTGTACAAAACTCTAAATAACAAATGGTTTGCTTTTCTCAAAACTAGACACAAAGAGCTACAACTTTTACTTTTGGATTATCTCAAAATTCCTTATGGATTGCAAGATATAAGCTCCCGAAGTTAGCTTAGTGAGCAGAAATTTCTTCTTTGCGAACGCGATCCTTCCTCCGCGAACGTGAAGCTTCCTCCGCGAACATGATTCACAGGTCCAATTTTCCATTTTACGCTTCCCGATCGTGGCCCATAGAACCTCGATCATGATGTGCACCCCTGTAGCCAAAAACCAACAGTTGAAAAGGGCTTAAAAATGGTCCAAAACCACTCCGAAACTCAATCGAACTCCTCGGGACCCCAGTCCGAATATACCAAGTCCCAAAACATAACACGGGCCTACTCGAGGCCTCAAATCACACATAATAACATCAAAACTACGAGTCGCACCTCAAATCAAACTTAATGAACTTTTGAATTTTCAACTTCCAAAACTAGTGTCGAACCATATTAAATCAACTCGGAATGACCTCAAATTTTGCACACAAGTTCCAAATGACATAACGAGCCTATTCCAACTCCTTGAACAACAATTCGAATCCGATATCATCAAAGTCAACTCCCGGTCAAACCTATAAACTTTTCAAACTTTCAAATTGCCAACTTTTGCCAATTAGCGCCAAAACCTTCTAGAAACATCCAAATGAAAATCCGGGCATACGCCCAAGTCAAAAATCACCATCTGGACCTAACGGAACCATCAAAACTCCAATCCGGATCAAATATACAAAAGTCAAATTTGGTCAACTCTTCTAACTTAAAACTTCTAAGATGAGAATCATTCTTTCAAATCAATCCCGAATCACCCAAAAATGAAGTTACATACAAGTCATAATACGTCACATGAAGCAACTCATGATCTCGAACCATGGAACAGAATGCAAATGCTCAAAACAAATAACATTCTGCCCCACTTAAACATACATTCATCCTCGAACATGCCAAGAGTCGCTACAAGGCCATTAAATCATTGTATAAAATCACCATGCACATACTCATGGGTGATCCCACGTTACCCTAATCCATATAAGTTCGTTATCACAACATAACTAAAGATTCTTCCTTCACCCTTAGTCCATAAATCTTGGAACCTTATTTCTAGCTTCCAAAATCCATTACAAGACCCGATTCTCATATATATACACTATATAAGTCTGAACAAACTTGTATCAAAGCCATAACCATAACCCAAGATGTAATCACATGATATACCACATAAAAAATACTCATAGCAATAACTTCCGACCACAATAGTTGTTCAACAACGAATCCAGTACTGGTAACAAACCTCATATCAAGCAAACCTTGTTCTAACCCTTCGGACACTGCCAATGATGAAGGAAACACACTGAGACTCATAACCACCCATCTTTTCAACAAGTCGTGGAGATCTCTTGCCCAACAAGAACCATAGACCAAATTCTAAGTTGACTTCCGATATTATTCTTCCAAACATACCGTAATTAAATCCGATAGCACATACTACAGGTCCAATGACTTCATCTCATCAAATACAGACTGCTCTACTAACATGACACACCAATACTATCTAGAGCCACAAATCGTGCAATCTGTGCACCAATAAGCAACCACTCAAATGTACCTAAAAATAGAAAGTGAAACAAATGAGAGAACCTTCTCGCAAGCTCAACATGTACCACCACAAGCGCAATGCTATGAACCCATCACACATAGTATAACCAAGACACACGGATCTAACACAAAGGATCATATCCCAACATAACTCTGCCACAGTGTGTGACCCAATCCAAACACCGGTCCACATGAAATACCTCAAGCCATAATGCGCAAAATCAACAACTATACGCAAATAAATAACAAACACACCAAGTGCATGACCATAACCATAGAGAAATGGATAGCACAATATACCACAACCTGGAAAAGACCATAACCAAGGCACAATCAACCATTCACACACCCAAGAACCATCTCGTTCGAATTTCTCCATAAGGCCCAAACATAAACGCATCTTGTGAGCAAATAACCAACAGATCACAACCCATTGTAACATAGTCGAATAGCACATGGAACCTATCAGAACAAGAACGAGATCACTCTAACCGAATGACACACTGCTCAACAATAGCAGTATTGAGTAAACAAATCCGACCCGATGTAGACTACATATCCTCAATAGGCCTACCTGTGGCTTCCAATCAATTCCGATCCTCCCGAAATAGATAGATAACCTTCCCAAAGATCTGCTGAAACCTATCCATAAAACATTCCATCAGCTGCCTAACTTTGGTCATATCTTTATAGTCCGCAACTAAGGAATAGTCCCCCTCTGAGACTCCAGTCTCCAAATCACGAGAATACAAAAATCACCATATCTGATCCCAAATCCATAACTTGATTGACTAACACCCCCTCACACACAATCATCTCATGAGAAATACTTCTATCATTCTCCGTGCCACATAGCAAAATATGAACATCAATAGTCGATCAACCAGGCGAGTACCATAATACCAATGAAGCATCCGTAAGTCAAAACACAAGGCGCCTTCTGAAAAGCGAACTCTTCTCAGGTGATACCAGATAGTGCAAGCATTCTTCTAAACATCATAAATCGTCCAGACTATTGAAGACTCATGACCTTCCCTTCAAAACTGCACCGCAACCTTGTACATAAAATTCTCAATTCCACATGTCGCACTACATCTATCATGCCATCATATCAAAACACGAGAATCCCATTATCAACTCCGAGTCACAAGCAAAATACACACTCAATCAGCCAGAAAAACTTGATCCCATCCAAGAGAAAATCACAATGCACAACAAACTCCCCATGCCAGTAAAAAATATCCATCTCAAGCTGTGACAGAAATCATCGAGAACTCTTCGAAACCCATTTGCACTTAACCAAGACATCAGAACTAAATCTCTCTAACTCAACCAAACCGCGTAGGTCACCATACCCAAGAGTATTGCCACAAAACACCGGTAAAGCCTCACCACATCATAAGAACGAAAAAAACCAATCATACCATTATAATACTGATCCAACCTACTACGAAGCTGCTCTATTTCTCCGATTTCCTTCCAGATTACCTTTAGGTTAACACTTCTACTTGCTAGTAGACTACGACTCTTAACCCAATGCTCACCACAAAAGATCCTAGCATGAAACCACATTTCCCTAAAGCCCATAAGCCGCTATATTCCCTCTTAAGCACCCCAAAGTGCCACAACCGAGATACCCACTATGAGGAGACGTTCTGTGAATCTAAAGATGTTTCTTAACCTCTTTAATACTAAAATGTAAAATTCATATTGATATAGAAATACCGCGAGTCCCGACACTATCCAATGCAAATCTCAAATTTTTTCCATTTACAAATACAGAAATTGCTCATATACCACATATGAATCTTGAACCCATTAGAACCTCCTCGAGAGTCATCCAACCTACTCTAATCTCGAATGCACCGCCCAAACAAGCCGAACGACATGTGCTCTATTAGCACACCAACACCAAAAGAAGTAACCCCACCTTAACGCAACCGAGTGACTCCTTTCTCTTAGCATATCACATCCATAACAAATAACAACCCAAATCATTCCAAGATTTCTTTATATCCATAGTTTAATACATCATGCATCCAAAAATCTCCTTGCTCAAGTCACCCTCAAAACCAACCTCTTCAAATCATAATTGATCCACAAACAAGCCTCAGGACAAATCTAACGTAACATGTAACCATGCAACCTGATCGTCAATAGCAGATTCCCCCACTTGGCTCAAAGCCATAGAACACAACATCCGATAACCCACGATATTACTCCATAACTGCCATGATCTTGCACCGTAATTCAGACAAATCCTTCATGAACTCATGTAGAACTAATCATAACATATCTCATATCATCTGCTAAACTCACATTCACCCTCGTGTCAGTCAAGCCAACTTACTTAAGCGATCCAAACTCTAATCGCAACACATATAACCCATTGGTAGAAAGAAACTCTCCACAAAACACCACAAGAATCGCACATAACATATCTCACATCATCTGCTAAACTCATATTCACCCTCGTGTCAGTCAAGCCAATTTACTCAAGAGATCCAAACTCTAATCACAACACATATAACCTATTGGTAGAAAGAAACTATCCACAAAACACCACAAGAATCACACATCCGTAGACTACCCCGCAGGTGATAACCCACCTACTTATCCTTAACTGCATTCTCTACGACCTCATCCTAGTCGCAACTGCCATGCAATTGCTAAATCCTCCCGAGTCTGAACTCATCATCAAGACATCAGAATCTACTTCACTCCACAATGAACAACATGAAATACCCCTAACAAACTCATAACTCAAGACTGTACAACACATCAAGTTAGAAATCAAGCACTCCATAGTCTTGCTCACATCCCAATCAAATTCTTCTCATCATATCCAAGCCATCTGGACATATCCTGCAGCCACATCATACTCATCATATAGCTATCCCACTACTCACCAAGCCATAAATCCCACTCCTAATGACACTACCAGACATATAAGTCCAAAAGCACATGCTTACACAACTAAAACTATCGAGCCCAAGTTGCAGTCTAAAACTTGGCCTCAAGTCCTCCAAACTTGCCCATCACGCAAACACAGTAAACACATCTCGCACCTTATCCATGGAATCACAAGTCGTCGATGCACAACTCATACTGAATGCTCAACATGACATACAAGTGAGTGGAAGGAATTCAATGAGATGCGCTTCAAGCTGAATTAATGTCACACGATAAGGAAAGAAAGAGGGGAAGTTTATCCTAGATGCCATGTAACCTCTCGAAGATAGGTATGGATGTCATCATACCGATCCGCAAGACTCTACTAGGAACTTTCTCATGACTCGTAGAACCTATGTACCTAGAGCTCTGATACCAACTAGTAACGACCCAAAATCCAACTAGTCGTGATGACACCTAACCCAACCCGCTAGGTAAGCCAAGTAACATTTAACACCACTCATATGAGAATAATAAGAGTAAATGAGTAAAATAATTGAATTTCTATACAACTCCAAAGGATTGGTAGTACAATTCATGAGCTTCTAAGACTTAAGATTTACAAAGCTAGTACAAAATAAATACATCATCTGTTCGAAATATACATGAACAAATTTGAAAATCTAAAGCTACCAAGGATAAGGGGCAGCTATATCTAGAACGCATGTGCATTTTTAATGCCAGCTCCCTCCATACACAACAATATCAACTCCAATATCTGCACGCAAGGTGTAGAAGTGTAGTATGAGTACAACCGACCCAATGTACTCAATAAGTAACAAATCTAACCTCAATTTGAAAGCAGTGACGAGCTCGAAAGAAGGTCAGTGACAAACATCAATAGCCAATAACAGTCCATAATAGTATAGGGAAGACAATAAAGGTATATATAACTCAAGAGATGCAATGCTCAGCTCGTTCACAGATACAAGAAAGTAGACATGCTTTTCAAGTATAACAGTCCAAGTCTAAATCTTACCACTGAAATTAATTAAACATGAGTTTATCAAAAGAATTGCGTTTTTTCCAATTTACAACATTAGATAAGACTTTTTATTTACCAGTTAACATGAGGAAAATGCATCTATATGCCTACATGTCAAATATACATGTCAAGTAATCAGATGTCATGTCACTGTCTAGCATGAGAAAGCTACTTCTCTATGCCTACATGTCAGATATGCATGTCAAGTAATCAAATGCCATGTCACTGTCTAGCATGATGGAGGTACATATCTATGCCTACATGTCAAATATAAATGTCAAGAACTCAATTTCACAGAGAACTCATCAAGTACACACAATCTTAGCACACTCCAGGTGCCTGGCTCAAATGCCCCGCTTCATCACTGTGGATCTATCAAAATAATCACACTTAAAAATATATGGGTTCCTGGCATAACTACCCATCATCGAGCACGTGTATATAACACTGTGCCTGCGCGCACTGCTGGCATGTCAGACTCTGGAGGGGTGGATCCTACCCAAGCGCTAATCATAATCACATAGCCCAAATAGTGGGGTCTGGTGCACGCATAGCCTCAAATCAGTGCAGCTTAGCCCAATGTGGGGCCTGGCATACACGTCACCTCAATATCAATATAACCGTTGCGGCGTGCAACCCGATCCAAGTATCCATAACAATACGACTCTATGACCCACATCAGTCATCAATCTGCTCAAGTATCAAATATGCAGACATCTCATAGAAACACAATCTAATTGTATAACACAGAATATCACAATATGTCTCAATTACAATTCAAACTCGTGTCACGTACAAGGACACAAATATCATAGGAGACAGCATATCAAAAGTGCATAGAGATTGAGATATAACACGCGGATGTAACTATCATGACCGTATAGTATGACTACGGCTAAGGCAAATAGCTCAACATGGCAAAAATAACTCTACCATGTCTCAAACAATTGAGCAGGTGGACTAGGCATGGTTTCTAGCATGAATAATATCCCACATAATCACATAAATGGAGAAGACATGATATCAAAGAAGCATGATAGCAAAAAAGGCATATAATAGCCTAAGAACTGATCGGATCATGAATACCTCGGTGCACGCACCCATGCCCATCACCTATCACGTGCGTCACCCCCAACCCATCTTAACTATCATAGTTCTCAAGGATATTTACTCTCAAATCCAAGTTTAGATATGTTACTTACCTCAAAACAAGCCAAATCAAATACCAAGAAAGCCAAACAATACTCTAAAAATGCCATCCCACGAAAAATCAACCTCCGAACGGCTCGAAACTAGCCAAAAGCAACTCAAAAATATCAAATAATGCTATAGAAAACAACCCCAAGCGATAAAGGTCGAATCTTTAGTCAAATACCCAAAGTCAACCAAAACGTTAAACCCGGGCCCGCACCTCAGAACCCAACAAAATTCATAAATTCTGACAACCCATTCAATTATGAGTTCAATAATACTAATTTCACTCAAATCCGGCTCTGAATAGATATTCAAAACTCAATAATTCACTTTGGAAAAGTTTAGACAAAACCCCCCAAATTTCTTCTCTTCAAATCCTTAATTTAGGTGTAATAATCCATGGAAAAAAATATATATAATCAAAACAAAGATAAAATTACTTATTGTCATGCCCCGACCTTGGGGAGTGCGACCGGCGCTCAACCGAGATACCCCGGTCAAGAAAGCCTTTACAATACCTTCTACCCCACTCGCCCATGAATAAAGAGAAGATATATTTATATCATTAATTAAACATTGAGTGGATTCCATGAATAATGTCAATTCCATTACCATTAGTCACTTCATCTTATAGTCTCAAAATACATACACAATCATCGTTAAAGTGCAACAAGTGATTCAAATACTACAAGGCTAGTTTGACTTTCCCAACACCCATATACAACCCATACTGTATCTACGGAGCCTCTACGGATACAAAATACTATGATAACGCCGGCAACAAGGCCCCGGCTATACCTCAAAATATAATACACGTGGGACTAAAGTTACACGATCCTGAATGAAGTGGGGCTCACCAAATCTGCTGAGAAAAGGGTGTACTGCTATCAATGATCAATGCCACCTACTGCGGAACCACCTGAATCCATTAAAGATGCAGCGCCCCCAGCAAAAGGAACGTTAGTATATATAGAATAGTACTAGTATGTAAGACTAAACACCCTCTCGTTAGAACAAATGATAACACAAGGAAGGACAATCATAAATCAATGGAAGCCTCAGACAATACTAAAACATCAAATTAGGAGCAAGATAAGTGTCAAGTAAATTTTCATTATTTTAGGTTGGGAGATCTTATCACCGATAAACCATCGTGATTTTAGCATGGAGTCGGATCTCGGTCCGATTTTCTAGGCCGTCTTACTCGAAGACTTCAACCACAATCACAATCACTATCACAATTCTAATCATTATCTCGATCATAATTTTCAACACAATCACCACCATGTGTGCGGCAGGGAGTCCGATCACGACCCGACCGGCTAGGCCGTCTCACCACAATGCCGTGTGGATTGACATCACTCTTTTCTAGCAATCATCTCATCCCAATAAAGGGGAATATTTTATCACATCAATCTCGCCTCAAATGAGGGGAATAATTACAATCCATTCCTACACCGGCATGTGTAGTTTCGGGGTTAGGCTATTTCTAGTTTTTCTAGTAATAACTTTCGCTTGAATCACGACTTGAAGTTATAGCATTTAGACATGCAACCCGTACTTTGAACACATTCAAATAGAATATAACATAACAAGAACATTGGAATACATATTGAACATATATCTTTCGACACAAAGTTTATTTGTAATAATCAATTCATAATGAACAACTCGGGACTTACAAGGATATTATGGGGTTCAATTCTAAGAGATGAGTTTAGCCAACGACCTCACTTTGAGCTTTTCTTAACTGATTACACGGTTCCAGAAATCCTAGCAATTTTGATCTATTTAGCGATATAGCAAAATTGAACATAAATTAGGAATGAGTTCATGTTTACAACTCATGTGAGCATTTTAGCAAACACTAGGCGTGCATTATGATTTCAAGGTCCTCCTATGGTTGATTTCTCTATTTCACTGCCCAAAGTCTACCCAATTGAGCTCAACAATCTTCCCACAACCCTAGATAGTACATGCATGCAAAATGATCAACTCCCACACCTAAGAATTGCTTGGCTTATTAATATTTTCAATTAAATCTCGAAATTGAAGGTTAGGGGATAGAATCTTACCTTTTTGGTTGAAGACCATGTGAGTTACCCTTGTGAAATCTTCAAGGCTTGAGCAAAGATTCATGAACAAATGACTTAGAAATTCCTTTCCTCACTCTAGACCACCTTTCTTTCTCTAAAATATAAGTTTGAACCTTCTAAAATGATCCCTAAGATAATTTTATAAGAATGGGGTTAGGTTTATAAAACCAGAAGAATGAAGCCCGATGCAGATCTGCAGTCACATATGCGACCGCATAACGCTTCTGCGGTTCGCAAAATGGGCCGCATAATGGCCCTCCGGAACTGGGCATTTCTACCTCACTCGGTGACTGGTCTGCAGTTCACAGACCTATTTTGCGGTCACATAATACAACGCAGAACTTTCCTCCGGAAATTTTCATGTTGGGTCTGCGATAGGTTGTGCGGCCCGCAAAATGATTATGTTGTCGCATAATGGACCGCATAATGGTCCAAAAATTTGCCCAGATTTCTGCTTCAATCTGCGACAGATCTGTGGTCCGCAGATCAGTTCTGCGACCGCAGAAACGCCCTGCACTTCCAAAAAATTTTCTTCAACTCCCCAATACACTGTTCAACCCATAAGTCTACTTCGGCACCATGAAACCCCGGGTTTTTAAGTAAATATTTACGGGGCCTTGAACTCAAAAAGGGAATAAAATGAACTCAAAATCCCAAAATTTGAAGTTTTAATGCACTGCTAGTGGTCCTTCTTTGCGATCGCAATTGCCAACCTCACGATCGCGATTGTAAACAATTACAGCATAATATTTACGCTTTGTGATCGCGCCCATGTCCCCGCGATCGCGATGAACAAATTCCATTAACCCTTCCAACTCCTTCCCGATAGCCTTTAGTGTAACAGCCATAACTTTTCGTACAAAACTCTAAATAATAAGCGGTTTGCTTTTCTCAAAACTAGACACAATGGGCTACAACTTTAATTTTGCATCACCTAAAAATTTCTTATAGATTGCAAGATATAAGCTCCCGAATTCAGCTTAGTAACAATAGAAATTTCTTTCTCACAAACACGAAGATTCCTCCGCGAACGTGATTCACAAGTCTAATTTTTCATTTTACTATTCGCGATCGCATCCCAGAGCTCTGCGATAGCGATGTAGCAAAAAACCAGTAGTTGAAAAGGGCCTAAAATGGTCTGAAACTCACCCGAGCCCTCCCGGACGTCATTCGAACATACCAACAAGTACCAAAATATAAAACGGACCTACTCGAGGCCTCAAATCACACATAATAATATCAAAACCATGAGTCACACCTTAAATCAAACTTAATGAGCTTTTGAATTTTCAACTTCCAAAACTCGTAGCGAACTATATCAAATCAATTCTGAATGACCTCAAATTTTGCACACAAGTTATAAATAACATAACGATCCTATTCCAGTTCCCGGAACAACAATTCAAATCCGATATCATCAAAGTCAACTCCCAGTCAAACCTATAAACTTTCCAAACCTTCAAATTGCCAACTTTCACCAATTAGCGCCAAAACCTTCTAGAAATATCCAAATGCAAATCCGGGCATACATCCAAGTCCAAAATCACTATCCGGACTAACGAAACCATCAAAACTCCGATCTGGGGTCAAATACACAAAAGTCAAACTTGGTTAGGTCTTCTAACTTAAGGCTTGTAAGATGAGAATTATTCTTCCAAATCAATCCCGAATCACCCAAAAACTAAAGTCGACATTATACACAAGTCATAATATATCATATGAAGCTACTCATGACCTCGAACCATCAAACGGAATGGAAATACTCAAAACGACCAGTCGGGTCGTTACATTCTTCTGTTGAGAAACATGTTATTCGTATTTATCTTTTTGGTTTCTACTTACTATGCTTCACACCTATCTACTTTTATGTATATTGTTATTTGGAGCACTAGTAAGTGTCGATGTCGACCCCTTGCTACTACTTCTTCAAGGTTAGACTAGATACTTACTGGATACATATTGATTTACATACTCGTACTACACTTCTGCACTAGTGGTACACGTACTGAGACAGGTACATCTAGTTGTCACTCAGGCGCGTAAGCGTATCAGTTGGGAGACTTGGTGGTGAGTTGTTTTCTATGCGTCGACTCGAAGCAACCAAAGTCTCATTCCCCTATATTTATTGTATTTGTCTACTTTTATCTAGACTGAAGTTGTAGTGGTGTTGTATATTCCATTAGATGCTCATGCACTTGTGACACTAAATTTTTGGAATTTTTAGTAGGTGTTTCATGGTTGTAATTGTTGTTATATCATTCAGGTTTATGTTTTGTTTATATTTTGTATATTGGTTAAGATGATAGTATTTTACCATGGTTTCTAAATCTACTTCCACTTATTTATTTTCATTAATTAATTTTAAAAGTGTTATGAGCGGTCGATTGTGGTGATGATCTATTATTGTCTTTCCTAACGGCAGTGTTGGAAGAAGGAACTAATTATTGGAGGAATCCCAGTAGAAATAGAATTTAATATTTACCAAGGAAATGAAAATATTACCTTAGGAATAAAATGGTTAGAAACAGTTAAACCATATAACCTAGGAGATAGACATCTTATAATAACATATAAAAATAAGAAAATAACAATTGAAAGAACCTTAACATGACAAAAATATATATACTAGCAAAAATAATAATAGAAGGATATTACAGCAGATATTATACACCCATGATAGATACAGGAGCAGGAGTAAATGTATGCAGACATAACTGTTTACCTGAAGATAAATGGGAAAAATTATTAACACCTATTGTGGTAACAGGATTTAACAATGAAGGAAGCTTGATAATACCAACATATTACAATAATAATTTTCTTGGGTTTGTGGGTCGGATTTAGCTCCGATTAGCTTTTGTTCATAAATCTTCATAAGTCTGAATATTCTTCTACCAAATCGTATGTATTTTGTGGGTCTTGTGGGTCTTCTACTTCTTTTTCGTATTTAAGTATTTTTTCCCAAATATCTATTTTTATGTCAGTAGGTTTTAATTCTTTGATAAAATATAGGACTAGTATTTTATATTTTTCTAGCATTCTTTTTGTCATGTAAGTAGTTATTCTGTATTTTTCTATCATTCTTTAAAAGTGGTTCAGATTATATTTTTGTTTAGTCTTTAGTGGATTTGTTGTATTTATGACTATTTTTATATTGTAAATATTTTATTGTAATATTCTGTTTGTAACGGTTTTATTTTTAATATTTCCGTTATGTCTTGTTGTATATTTATCAGAAGGTCTATATCCTTTGTTATTAAGTAAGTATTGATTGTTAATTTTAGTTGTTGTTCTAAAGCTTCTATTTTTTCCGTAATTTCTATCCAGTATGGTAAATATTCTTGATTTATCATGCTTAATCATAATATTCTCTTATTATAGATTCTAATTTTGATATTTCTATTTTACAATTTGTTATATATTCTACATATTCTATTTCTCCTGTTTCTATATATTCGTTTATATTAATTTTTTGGAGTTGGAAGAATGTTATTAATTTGTTTATATTTAGTTTTTCTAGTTTATCCTTATTATGTAGTTCTTTTAATTGTTTTATATTATCTCTTATATGTTCTAAAAAGATTAGATCTTTAGATTCTTGATATAATTGCATATTTTGATGTAATCTATGTTCTTGTAATTCTATTATTTTTCGGGTTTCTGTTAGGTTCATCTAGTCTGAATATATATCCTCTGTAAGTATATCAAATTCAGATAGGCTTATTGTATTCTCTTCTTCTAAGTCAGATAATTCTGCTAAATCATACCATTGTTGGGTCATTAGTTCTAGTATTTCGTTCATAAGTAATTTGTCAAATATTATATTTTTGATATCATTATTTAGTGATCTAAGTATGTGTAAAATGGTTATTTTATATTCATCAGTGTTATCTAAGATGTAAGGGTGATCCATTTTTGTTTGATGTTTTGGCTAAAAATATTCATTTAATCTCTTCGTTTATCATGTTTATCGTCATCCTATAACAAGTTATTAAGAACAATTCTTTTAGTCACTACCATGATTTTTTGCTTCAATCGTTTTACCCTAACAGCGCCTCAACTTTGGTTACTTCCCTACCACGGCCTTCTGCCTTACTGGTTTCACCCTTAGGATGGCATAGTCTGGGCTTAAACTACTCTCAGCATAATTATTCATGGCAAACTTACTAAAATTATTCTAAATAACAGTTATAACATGATAACAATTATGATAATCTAGAGATTTCAGGAATATATGTATTTAGCTATACATATTTAAAAAAAAACTTACTTGATACTGTATATCGGGGATTTCTTCTTTCATAGGTTTGGATTGCTCCATAGATTAAAGATGTTAATTTATTTCACTGAATAGATTTTTACAAGAGAGGTTACAAGAGAGTTTTTTCAGAAGGATGTGAAAGGGGTAAGGTAAGGTGTGTCCCTCTAAGCCTTAAGGGCTGTCTATTTATAACGGAAACTAATCCAAACATCGTCCTCCTAACTTTACATTTGGACGGTCTAAAATTAAAGTAAAAGACGCGTTCCCAACAGTTTTTCCACTGACAGTGGTAGTGATAAAGTGGGACTCACAACAACAACTTAAAAACTAAAAGACGGAAAATAATTTACATAAAGTCAAAAGTTGCTTTAATAATTACATAGCTTTTTTCTTTATGTCATTTTCTGCTTCTTCTTGGGTCCTGCCGATCCTGCTAGCTGTCCTTTTGTTTTTGTCTTGTAGCTTTTGTTGTAAGATTCCTTTGTCTCTTTCTTGATATTTTGTTGCGTATCTTTTTAGTTTTCTTCTTCTTCAAATTTGATTTCTGGAACTATGTTTTTCTCTCCTTGACATTTCGAACATATGTGCTCTGAGTAGATTGGACTAATTTGTTTGCAGTATCTTGTCATTAAGTTTTGAGAAATAAATTCTCCTCTAATAGCTCTTGTAATGGGTGCTTCTTCTGGTTGGATTAATGTTTTAATCCATCTCCGTATCTCTTCCATGTCGTTTTCCCTTAGGTTTTTTGAATGGGTGTAGATCATCATGTGTTCTCGGGATTGGTATCCCCAAATAGGTTTTTCTTCTACATAATTGTTGACTAGTTCACTTAGAATGGTTGATAGTCCTATAATTCTTTTGTTTGAGTAGAATGCTGGTATATCAGGTTTGGGTATTTCTGGTTGTATTTGTACATTTTCTGGGATAATCATTTCTCTAGTTAGTCCTAATTTAATAACTTGGATTATTGGTTTTATCTCGTTATAGAGTATCTCTGCTGGTGCTACATAAAATTTTATATAAAATAGGTCTCCTTTGGTGATTCTCTTGTAGGTAGTAAAGGCACTATATAGCTCTGGTATTGTAGCTATTTCTTGTCCGGTTTGTGTGTACACTGTACTTAATAGTCCGTAATTGTAACATGTTTTAACTAAATTTGCATTCGTCCCTGGTTGGGCAATCAGTCGGTTGTATCCTTGTAATGGTTGTATTATATAGTCTGTTTTTGGGTTTTGGGTTGTTTTTGATCTCGGATTTAGGTTTAAAAAGGTTTGAATCTTGTGGATATTTTGTATATAGCTGTTGGTAATATAATCGTAGGTTTGTTTTTCCTGATTTAAGCTTTCTCTATAGCTAGTTGTTTGTGGTGATGGTGTCAAAGGATTTTGGGATTTTGGGGTATATGGCTTGTTGAACATGGCGTTCATATTTGTATTTGTATGTTTTCCTTTTCCTATTGCTGATGTTGATGTACCTGCAGCTGTATGTAAAATAGTGTTAGTTTGTAGGTTTTGGGTTTTTAGGTGTTTCCCAACGTCACCTCCTAGGTCCGCATGTTTTGAGCCATGCTGCTGGCTTAGGTTTTTTGCTTCTATAATCTGCAACCTCTTTTCTACTTCCGTCATTTGTAGTGATAGTGTAGTAAGTATTGAAAATAGGTCTTGTGTAGTTTCTTCTTCATTTGTTTGTGTACTTTTGTCTTGATAAGTAATCTGCAATCACATTCTTGTCAGTAGGAATTATTTCTATTGTAAATGTGAAATTTAGTATATTTAATACGAGTCTTCGTATTTCTTTCGTTGTAACTGAGTCTTGTACCTTTTTGGTTATCCACCATTTAACTTGTGTGTTATCTGTTCTAACAATAAATTTGTTATATACTATATATGGTTCAAACGATAATAAACACTTATATAAAGCTAATAATTCTTTTCTATTTATTTCCCATTTTAACTGTGGTTCCGTAAATGATCCTGAATAATATCTACAGTGATGTTCTATTTTTTCATCCTTATATTTGTATTTAAGTACTCCTCCATAACTATGGTTACTTGAGTCTGTCTCTACTATATATATAAATTCTCTATTTTCATCTGGAAAATATAGTTTTGGTAATTTTTTACACATATCTTTTATTTTTTGTATATATGTTTTGTCTTTTTCATCAAAGTGATATTCTATATCTTTCTTTAATTTTTTCTGTAAAGGTTTTAAATTTTCTGCCAATTTAGGTATATATTCTCTAACTTGGTTAACTAATCCTAAGAATGATTGTAATTTCTTTTTTGTATCTAGGGTTTCATTTAAATTTATTATTTTTTGTACTATATGTGTTTGCATTTTAATTCCATTTTTATCTATTTGAATTCCTAAGAATTCCACCTGATTTTTAAGTATTTCTGCCTTATTTTTACTAAGGCTAATTCCTGAGGATTCTATTATATGTATGAATTTTTCTAATAATTTTATATGTTGATCTTGTGTCCTTGAGTATAGTAGTATATCGTCTATGTAGATTATACAGTTTTCTAATTGATTAAAATAGCTATCCATAAAATGTTGGTATCTTCCTGGTGCATTTTTATATCCAAATGGTAAAACGTTCCATTCATAAAATCCTTGTGGTACTGTAAAAGCTGTTAATTTTTTAGATTCTTCTTCTAATTTTAGGTGATAAAATCCTGATTTACAATCGAATTTACTGAAGTAATTATATCCTTGTACTTGCCTTATTTTTAATATTTTATTTGGTATCGGGTAATTATATGTTTTTGTTTTTGCATTTAAATTCCTATAATCTATTACCATTCTACTTTTACCTCTTTTTTGCTCATTATGTTTATTTACTATAAATGCTGGGCTATTATGTTTACTATTACTTTCCTGTATATAATTATTTTTTAATAGTTCTTTTATATGCATTTTGAATTCTTCTAGATCATTAAAATTATATTTTAATGGTTTCTGTGTTATTATACTATTTTCATCTATTAATTCTATTTTTACTTTCGTTTTATGTTTATCCCATCCTTGAAGGGGATTTTCATTATATAATGATTCTAATTTGTCTTGAATTATTTTTATCTTATTTATAGCAAATATTATTAATTCTATTTGTTGCTCATTTATTTTTTCATTTTCTAATTTTTGGGTTACCTTTTCACTTCCTTTAATCCACGGTGTTGTTTTTCTTATTTTATTTCTTACTCTTTTTGCTCCTATTTTTTGTTTGCATGGTGTAGTAAACCACCAATGAGTTTTTGTTATTATATGTGGGTATAATTTATCTAAAAAGGGCATTTCTATTAATATATCTTTATTTGTAAATTCATAACTATATATTTCATCCATAGTTAGTATTTTATCCCATATTTGTATTTTTATATTTTTTGCTTTTTGCGTTATCAAGCTTCCTTCATTGTTAAATCCTGTTACCACAATAGGTGTTAATAATTTTTCCCATTTATCTTCAGGTAAACAGTTATGTCTGCATACATTTACTCCTGCTCCTGTATCTATCATGGGTGTATAATATCTGCTGTAATATCCTTCTATTATTATTTTTGCTAGTATATATATTTTTGTCATGTTAAGGTTCTTTCAATTGTTATTTTCTTATTTTTATATGTTATTATAAGATGTCTATCTCCTAGGTTATATGGTTTAACTGTTTCTAACCATTTTATTCCTAAGGTAATATTTTCATTTCCTTGGTAAATATTAAATTCTATTTCTACTGGGATTCCTCCAATAATTAGTTCCTTCTTTGTTATTTCTTCTGTTCCTACCAAATTTTTAGGTAATCCTGGGCATATTGTTTCTGTAGTTATTATTTCACTTTCTTTAACTAGTTCTTTAGTTATATAATTGTCTTCTTGTCCAGTATTTATCATTATTAGGTATTTTCTTTGATCTATTACTCCTGTTATATAATAGTTGTGTAACTCCGGTTCTTTTATTAATCTTTGTGGGTTTGTATATTCTAATCTTCTCGAGGTACTTGCTCTTGAAGATGTAGTTTGTGGGGATTCATAATTTATTCTTTTAGATGTGCTTAGTCTTTCTCTTACTATTTCTAAATCTCCTTCCATATCTATATCTTTGTAACTATAATCATTATTGTCTATGACTGATATTATACTATCAAATGGGTTTTCTATCTTTATTTTTTCAATCTTATTTCGTGCTGTTATTTTGTGATTGGTTGTTAATATATATAAATTTTTACATTTTGCTGTAAATATTTTACTTCCTGGTGCCAGCTCTATTCCTGACATTTTCCAGTACAATACTAGTGATTTATCTATATTAGCATCTTTTAATGCTACTGTATAGTTAGCACTAATTATAAATTTAAATTTTTGGTATATCAAATTTCCTTTTATTGCACAAATTATACTCTTTTCTATAGGTTGTACTATTCTATCATCTGCTAAATATATTTCTATTGGTGTATCTATTCCTTCTCTAAAACAGGCTTTTATAAGTATTTCTGTTCCTCCTAAGTGTACATATTTGATCGGATTTTTTGCTTTTATATTCTGAATTTCTTTATTTATTGTTCTTTTATTTATTATAGGTATTTTAGCTTTTCCTCTAGTATATTTACAATCTATTATATGTTCTTTTTGACTTATTACATAATATTCTTCTTTTTTTAATTTTGAACCAGTTTTTTATTGTTGGTACTTCTAATATTTTACCGATGCTTAAATCTAAATCTTTTCCTTTTATTTTTTCAAAAATATCATTATCAAATATTACTTTTTGTTCACTTGATTCTTCATCCTTATATTCTTCTCTGCTTATTATTTGTATATCGTTTTCAGTCATTTTCCTCTATATCTGATAGTTCTTTTTCTGATTCTATTTCTGTTTCTAATTCAGGTTCTAATTCATAAATACTATCTTCACTATCTAATTCATAATCTATATAGTCTAGTTGCATGTATTCTTCATTATCAGTGTTAATTTCTGTTATTTGTTTCTTTTTAGGGTCTCTAGGTAATTTACAATCTTTGGCTAGGTGTCCTAATTTTCCACAATTGTAACAAGTACATTCGGATAATTTTTCTTAATTCTATATGGTCTTTTTCTTTTGTAATCTTTTATATAATATCTTTTCCTCGGGTTTTTATACTTATATTTTAACTTATTTCTTCTATATTTTTTATATTTTCTTTTATAATTTTTCTTTTTATAATAATTATCTGTACATCCAAACTGGGGTGCAGTTTTAATTTTACAACATGTAAGGTTTTTTATCAGTGTTTTTTCCATTTTAATTTCTTCTTTATGTTTTTCACATAATTCTATAAACCAATTCTTTAAATATCTAATTCTAGCTCCTAAGGTATCTTCTAATCCTGCTTTTTCCCAATCTCTTATTATTTTAGAACTAAAAGGTTCTGGTAATTTTGTAAAGTATATTTTTCTGATTTCTTTTCCTTCTTCAACACTATATGTTCCTTTATAGTAATATTCTTTAAATGCACACGTATATTCGTCTATGTAACACATGTTACATATAGCTAGTTTGTTCATTAGATTTCTACTTACTGTTTTTTCCTTTTGTTGCTCTTCTATTTCTGTTGTCATACTACTAAATTCATTTCTTATAGCTAATTCATATTTTACTAATATGTCTATAGTTGTTGTAGCTGATTCACCATCGAATTTTTTATTACTTCTTAATGCTTTTATACTTTCATCATTTAGATTTTGTATCCATAATTTTACTGTTCCTATTATTGTCCTTTCTATATATCCTGGTGCTTCTGGAATTGGTATTTTATTATCTATTAATTGTTTTGATATATATCCTACCCATAGTTGTATTATTTTATTAACGTCTTCTACGCAATCTAAGTCCAAAAAGTTATATTGTTCATTTATTGTTTTTGGTGTCCATTTTCTGTTTAATCTTTTATCCCATAATACTTTACTTCTGTCACTTCGTTCATAATTATTATTGTAATATGTTGGTATTGTTTGTTTGTATTTTCTTTCTTTTGATGTACTTGGTTTTTCGCTTATATCTCCGGCATATATTTCTGGATTTATTACGTTATTTGTTTTAGTTATCAGTTCTGTATATGTTTCACTTATTTCTGAATCTTCTGAACTTTCTGTATTCTGTTCATTTTCATTATTAGTTTCATTTATTTCTTCAAGTTTTACTTCTATGTCCTCTTTTAATTTTTCCCTAAATTTTTCTATTTCTTCCTTCAATCTTTCTTCTTGCTCTAATTCTTTTTTCTTTTCTCTTTCTCTCTGTTTGTTTTCATATAATTCTTTTAATATTGCTAATTCTTTTTCTAATTCCATTATCCGGGTGTTTTTGTTTTCTTCCACTTGCTGTAATTCTTTTTTAGCTTGTTGCCTAATTTTTTCAATTTCATTTTTCCTATCAATTTCTTCATTTTCTTTTATTATTCTTGTCATTGCTGTTAAACTATCTTCTAATCTTGCAGTTTCTTTTTCTAACATTAAATATATGTTTTCTCCTACTTTCTTATATCTTCTTCCTATATTTGAAGTTATTATTTTTATTTTTAATCCATCCAAATTTTCGTATGTTTTTTCGTCTACCGCAAATTCTTCTTTATTCATATTTTATGTTTAATCTTAAGTTGTAAGATATACTTATATTCTAGTTTTGACATTTTGTTTATTAATTTGTCCTTTTTCGTGGTTTTATATTCTTTATATAATTCCTGTAATTTTGTTATTGTTTTCTTTTCTTTTTTAGGATTTTTACTTGTTAATTTTTTATCAATTATAATTGGTATATTGTATTTATTTGTTATGGCTCTGATACCATATCTAAATGGCTCTGATACCATATCTAAACCATATAGGTTCTAATTCATAAATACTATCTTCACTATCTAATTCATAATCTATATAGTCTAGTTGCATGTATTCTTCATTATCAGTGTTAATTTCTGTTATTTGTTTCTTTTTAGGGTCTCTAGGTAATTTACAATCTTTGGCTAGGTGTCCTAATTTTCCACAATTGTAACAAGTACATTCGGATAATTTTTTCTTAATTCTATATGGTCTTTTTCTTTTGTAATCTTTTATATAATATCTTTTCCTCGGGTTTTTATACTTATATTTTAACTTATTTCTTCTATATTTTTTATATTTTCTTTTATAATTTTTCTTTTTATAATAATTATCTGTACATCCAAACTGGGGTGCAGTTTTAATTTTACAACATGTAAGGTTTTTTATCAGTGTTTTTTCCATTTTAATTTCTTCTTTATGTTTTTCACATAATTCTATAAACCAATTCTTTAAATATCTAATTCTAGCTCCTAAGGTATTTTCTAATCCTGCTTTTTCCCAATCTCTTATTATTTTAGAACTAAAAGGTTCTGGTAATTTTGTAAAGTATATTTTTCTGATTTCTTTTCCTTCTTCAACACTATATGTTCCTTTATAGTAATATTCTTTAAATGCACACGTGGTATCAAAGCTTACCAAAACTATATTTTCCAGATGAAAATAGAGAATTTATATATATAGTAGAGACAGACTCAAGTAACCATAGTTATGGAGGAGTACTTAAATACAAATATAAGGATGAAAAAATAGAACATCACTGTAGATATTATTCAGGATCATTTACGGAACCACAGTTAAAATGGGAAATAAATAGAAAAGAATTATTAGCTTTATATAAGTGTTTATTATCGTTTGAACCATATATAGTATATAACAAATTTATTGTTAGAACAGATAACACACAAGTTAAATGGTGGATAACCAAAAAGGTACAAGACTCAGTTACAACGAAAGAAATACGAAGACTCGTATTAAATATACTAAATTTCACATTTACAATAGAAATAATTCCTACTGACAAGAATGTGATTGCAGATTACTTATCAAGACAAAAGTACACAAACAAATGAAGAAGAAACTACACAAGACCTATTTTCAATACTTACTACACTATCACTACAAATGACGGAAGTAGAAAAGAGGTTGCAGATTATAGAAGCAAAAAACCTAAGCCAGCAGCATGGCTCAAAACATGCGGAACTAAGCCAGCAGCATGGCTCAAAACATGCGGACCTAGGAGGTGACGTTGGGAAACACCTAAAAACCCAAAACCTACAAACTAACACTATTTTACATACAGCTGCAGGTACATCAACATCAGCAATAGGAAAAGGAAAACATACAAATACAAATATGAACGCCATGTTCAACAAGCCATATACCCCAAAATCCCAAAATCCTTTGACACCATCACCACAAACAACTAGCTATAGAGAAAGCTTAAACCAGGAAAAACAAACCTACGATTATATTACCAACAGCTATATACAAAATATCCACAAGATTCAAACCTTTTTAAACCTAAATCCGAGATTAAAAACAACCCAAAACCCAAAAACAGACTATATAACACAACCATTACAAGGATACAACCGACTGATTGCCCAACCAGGGACGAATGCAAATTTAGTTAAAACATGTTACAATTACGGACTATTAAGTACAGTGTACACACAAACCAGACAAGAAATAGCTACAATACCAGAGCTATATAGTGCCTTTACTACCTACAAGAGAATCACCAAAGGAGACCTATTTTATATAAAATTTTATGTAGCACCAGCAGAGATACTCTATAACGAGATAAAACCAATAATCCAAGTTATTAAATTAGGACTAACTAGAGAAATGATTATCCCAGAAAATGTACAAATACAACCAGAAATACCCAAACCTGATATACCAGCATTCTACTCAAACAAAAGAATTATAGGACTATCAACCATTCTAAGTGAACTAGTCAACAATTATGTAGAAGAAAAACCTATTTGGGGATACCAATCCCGAGAACACATGATGATCTACACCCATTCAAAAAACCTAAGGAAAAACGACATGGAAGAGATACGGAGATGGATTAAAACATTAATCCAACCAGAAGAAGCACCCATTACAAGAGCTATTAGAGGAGAATTTATTTCTCAAAACTTAATGACAAGATACTGCAAACAAATTAGTCCAATCTACTCAGAGCACATATGTTCGAAATGTCAAGGAGAGAAAAACATAGTTCCAGAAATCAAATTTGAAGAAGAAGAAAACTAAAAAGATACGCAACAAAATATCAAGAAAGAGACAAAGGAATCTTACAACAAAAGCTACAAGACAAAAACAAAAGGACAGCTAGCAGGATCGGCAGGACCCAAGAAGAAGCAGAAAATGACATAAAGAAAAAAGCTATGTAATTATTAAAGCAACTTTTGACTTTATGTAAATTATTTTCCGTCTTTTAGTTTTTAAGTTGTTGTTGTGAGTCCCACTTTATCACTACCACTGTCAGTGGAAAAACTGTTGGGAACGCGTCTTTTACTTTAATTTTAGACCGTCCAAATGTAAAGTTAGGAGGACGATGTTTGGATTAGTTTCCGTTATAAATAGACAGCCCTTAAGGCTTAGAGGGACACACCTTACCTTACCCCTTTCACATCCTTCTGAAAAAACTCTCTTGTAACCTCTCTTGTAAAAATCTATTCAGTGAAATAAATTAACATCTTTAATCTATGGAGCAATCCAAACCTATGAAAGAAGAAATCCCCGATATACAGTATCAAGTAAGTTTTTTTTAAATATGTATAGCTAAATACATATATTCCTGAAATCTCTAGATTATCATAATTGTTATCATGTTATAACTGTTATTTAGAATAATTTTAGTAAGTTTGCCATGAATAATTATGCTGAGAGTAGTTTAAGCCCAGACTATGCCATCCTAAGGGTGAAACCAGTAAGGCAGAAGGCCGTGGTAGGGAAGTAACCAAAGTTGAGGCGCTGTTAGGGTAAAACGATTGAAGCAAAAAATCATGGTAGTGACTAAAAGAATTGTTCTTAATAACTTGTTATAGGATGACGATAAACATGATAAACGAAGAGATTAAAGGAATATTTTTAGCCAAAACATCAAACAAAAATGGATCACCCTTACATCTTAGATAACACTGATGAATATAAAATAACCATTTTACACATACTTAGATCACTAAATAATGATATCAAAAATATAATATTTGACAAATTACTTATGAACGAAATACTAGAACTAATGACCCAACAATGGTATGATTTAGCAGAATTATCTGACTTAGAAGAAGAGAATACAATAAGCCTATCTGAATTTGATATACTTACAGAGGATATATATTCAGACTAGATGAACCTAACAGAAACCCGAAAAATAATAGAATTACAAGAACATAGATTACATCAAAATATGCAATTATATCAAGAATCTAAAGATCTAATCTTTTTAGAACATATAAGAGATAATATAAAACAATTAAAAGAACTACATAATAAGGATAAACTAGAAAAACTAAATATAAACAAATTAATAACATTCTTCCAACTCCAAAAAATTAATATAAACGAATATATAGAAACAGGAGAAATAGAATATGTAGAATATATAACAAATTGTAAAATAGAAATATCAAAATTAGAATCTATAATAAGAGAATATTATGATTAAGCATGATAAATCAAGAATATTTACCATACTGGATAGAAATTACGGAAAAAATAGAAGCTTTAGAACAACAACTAAAATTAACAATCAATACTTACTTAATAACAAAGGATATAGACCTTCTGATAAATATACAACAAGACATAACGAAAATATTAAAAATAAAACCGTTACAAACAGAATATTACAATAAAATATTTACAATATAAAAATAGTCATAAATACAACAAATCCACTAAAGACTAAACAAAAATATAATCTGAACCACTTTTAAAGAATGATAGAAAAATACAGAATAACTACTTACATGACAAAAAGAATGCTAGAAAAATATAAAATACTAGTCCTATATTTTATCAAAGAATTAAAACCTACTGACATAAAAATAGATATTTGGGAAAAAATACTTAAATACGAAAAAGAAATAGAAGACCCACAAGACCCACAAAATACATACGATTTGGTAGAAGAATATTCAGACTTATGAAGATTTATGAACAAAAGCTAATCGGAGCTAAATCCGACCCACAAACCCAACAAAATGGTATCAGAGCCATAACAAATAAATACAATATACCAATTATAATTGATAAAAAATTAACAAGTAAAAATCCTAAAAAAGAAAAGAAAACAATAACAAAATTACAGGAATTATATAAAGAATATAAAACCACGAAAAAGGACAAATTAATAAACAAAATGTCAAAACTAGAATATAAGTATATCTTACAACTTAAGATTAAACATAAAATATGAATAAAGAAGAATTTGCGGTAGACGAAAAAACATACGAAAATTTGAATGGATTAAAAATAAAAATAATAACTTCAAATATAGGAAGAAGATATAAGAAAGTAGGAGAAAACATATATTTAATGTTAGAAAAAGAAACTGCAAGATTAGAAGATAGTTTAACAGCAATGACAAGAATAATAAAAGAAAATGAAGAAATTGATAGGAAAAATGAAATTGAAAAAATTAGGCAACAAGCTAAAAAAGAATTACAGCAAGTGGAAGAAAACAAAAACACCCGGATAATGGAATTAGAAAAAGAATTAGCAATATTAAAAGAATTATATGAAAACAAACAGAGAGAAAGAGAAAAGAAAAAAGAATTAGAGCAAGAAGAAAGATTGAAGGAAGAAATAGAAAAATTTAGGGAAAAATTAAAAGAGGACATAGAAGTAAAACTTGAAGAAATAAATGAAACTAATAATGAAAATGAACAGAATACAGAAAGTTCAGAAGATTCAGAAATAAGTGAAACATATACAGAACTGATAACTAAAACAAATAACGTAATAAATCCAGAAATATATGCCGGAGATATAAGCGAAAAACCAAGTACATCAAAAGAAAGAAAATACAAACAAACAATACCAACATATTACAATAATAATTATGAACGAAGTGTTTCTGTGTTATTATACTATTTTCATCTATTAATTCTATTTTTACTTTCGTTTTATGTTTATCCCATCCTTGAAGGGGATTTTCATTATATAATGATTCTAATTTGTCTTGAATTATTTTTATCTTATTTATAGCAAATATTATTAATTCTATTTGTTGCTCATTTATTTTTTCATTTTCTAATTTTTGGGTTACCTTTTCACTTCCTTTAATCCACGGTGTTGTTTTTCTTATTTTATTTCTTACTCTTTTTGCTCCTATTTTTGTTTGCATGGTGTAGTAAACCACCAATGAGTTTTTGTTATTATATGTGGGTATAATTTATCTAAAAAGGGCATTCCTATTAATATATCTTTATTTGTAAATTCATAACTATATATTTCATCCATAGTTAGTATTTTATCCCATTTTTGTATTTTTATATTTTTTGCTTTTTGCGTTATCAAGCTTCCTTCATTGTTAAATCCTGTTACCACAATAGGTGTTAATAATTTTTCCCATTTATCTTCAGGTAAACAGTTATGTCTGCATACATTTACTCCTGCTCCTGTATCTATCATGGGTGTATAATATCTGCTGTAATATCCTTCTATTATTATTTTTGCTAGTATATATATTTTTGTCATGTTAAGGTTCTTTCAATTGTTATTTTCTTATTTTTATATGTTATTATAAGATGTCTATCTCCTAGGTTATATGGTTTAACTGTTTCTAACCATTTTATTCCTAAGGTAATATTTTCATTTCCTTGGTAAATATTAAATTCTATTTCTACTGGGATTCCTCCAATAATTAGTTCCTTCTTTGTTATTTCTTCTGTTCCTACCAAATTTTTAGGTAATCCTGGGCATATTGTTTCTGTAGTTATTATTTCACTTTCTTTAACTAGTTCTTTAGTTATATAATTGTCTTCTTGTCCAGTATTTATCATTATTAGGTATTTTCTTTGATCTATTACTCCTGTTATATAATAGTTGTGTAACTCCGGTTCTTTTATTAATCTTTGTGGGTTTGTATATTCTAATCTTCTCGAGGTACTTGCTCTTGAAGATGTAGTTTGTGGGGATTCATAATTTATTCTTTTAGATGTGCTTAGTCTTTCTCTTACTATTTCTAAATCTCCTTCCATATCTATATCTTTGTAACTATAATCATTATTGTCTATGACTGATATTATACTATCAAATGGGTTTTCTATCTTTATTTTTTCAATCTTATTTCGTGCTGTTATTTTGTGATTGGTTGTTAATATATATAAATTTTTACATTTTGCTGTAAATATTTTACTTCCTGGTGCCAGCTCTATTCCTGACATTTTCCAGTACAATACTAGTGATTTATCTATATTAGCATCTTTTAATGCTACTGTATAGTTAGCACTAATTATAAATTTAAATTTTTGGTATATCAAATTTCCTTTTATTGCACAAATTATACTCTTTTCTATAGGTTGTACTATTCTATCATCTGCTAAATATATTTCTATTGGTGTATCTATTCCTTCTCTAAAACAGGCTTTTATAAGTATTTCTGTTCCTCCTAAGTGTACATATTTGATCGGATTTTTTGCTTTTATATTCTGAATTTCTTTATTTATTGTTCTTTTATTTATTATAGGTATTTTAGCTTTTCCTCTAGTATATTTACAATCTATTATATGTTCTTTTTGACTTATTACATAATATTCTTCTTTTTTAATTTTGAACCAGTTTTTTATTGTTGGTACTTCTAATATTTTACCGATGCTTAAATCTAAATCTTTTCCTTTTATTTTTTCAAAAATATCATTATCAAATATTACTTTTTGTTCACTTGATTCTTCATCCTTATATTCTTCTCTGCTTATTATTTGTATATCGTTTTCAGTCATTTTCCTCTATATCTGATAGTTCTTTTTCTGATTCTATTTCTGTTTCTAATTCAGGTTCTAATTCATAAATACTATCTTCACTATCTAATTCATAATCTATATAGTCTAGTTGCATGTATTCTTCATTATCAGTGTTAATTTCTGTTATTTGTTTCTTTTTAGGGTCTCTAGGTAATTTACAATCTTTGGCTAGGTGTCCTAATTTTCCACAATTGTAACAAGTACATTCGGATAATTTTTTCTTAATTCTATATGGTCTTTTTCTTTTGTAATCTTTTATATAATATCTTTTCCTCGGGTTTTTATACTCCATAATTTTACTGTTCCTATTATTGTCCTTTCTATATATCCTGGTGCTTCTGGAATTGGTATTTTATTATCTATTAATTGTTTTGATATATATCCTACCCATAGTTGTATTATTTTATTAACGTCTTCTACGCAATCTAAGTCAGATACAAAATCTAAATGATGAAAGTATAAAAGCATTAAGAAGTAATAAAAAATTCGATGGTGAATCAGCTACAACAACTATAGACATATTAGTAAAATATGAATTAGCTATAAGAAATGAATTTAGTAGTATGACAACAGAAATAGAAGAGCAACAAAAGGAAAAAACGGTAAGTAGAAATCTAATGAACAAACTAGCTATATGTAACATGTGTTACATAGACGAATATACGTGTGCATTTAAAGAATATTACTATAAAGGAACATATAGTGTTGAAGAAGGAAAAGAAATCAGAAAAATATACTTTACAAAATTACCAGAACCTTTTAGTTCTAAAATAATAAGAGATTGGGAAAAAGCAGGATTAGAAGATACCTTAGGAGCTAGAATTAGATATTTAAAGAATTGGTTTATAGAATTATGTGAAAAACATAAAGAAGAAATTAAAATGGAAAAAACATTGATAAAAAACCTTACATGTTGTAAAATTAAAACTGCACCCCAGTTTGGATGTACAGATAATTATTATAAAAAGAAAAATTATAAAAGAAAATATAAAAAATATAGAAGAAATAAGTTAAAATATAAGTATAAAAACCAACCTGAATTAGAAACAGAAATAGAATCAGAAAAAGAACTATCAGATATAGAGGAAAATGACTGAAAACGATATACAAATAATAAGCAGAGAAGAATATAAGGATGAAGAATCAAGTGAACAAAAAGTAATATTTGATAATGATATTTTTGAAAAAATAAAAGGAAAAGATTTAGATTTAAGCATCGGTAAAATATTAGAAGTACCAACAATAAAAAACTGGTTCAAAATTAAAAAAGAAGAATATTATGTAATAAGTCAAAAAGAACATATAATAGATTGTAAATATACTAGAGGAAAAGCTAAAATACCTATAATAAATAAAAGAACAATAAATAAAGAAATTCAGAATATAAAAGCAAAAAATCCGATCAAATATGTACACTTAGGAGGAACAGAAATACTTATAAAAGCCTGTTTTAGAGAAGGAATAGATACACCAATAGAAATATATTTAGCAGATGATAGAATAGTACAACCTATAGAAAAGAGTATAATTTGTGCAATAAAAGGAAATTTGATATACCAAAAATTTAAATTTATAATTAGTGCTAACTATACAGTAGCATTAAAAGATGCTAATATAGATAAATCACTAGTATTGTACTGGAAAATGTCAGGAATAGAGCTGGCACCAGGAAGTAAAATATTTACAGCAAAATGTAAAAATTTATATATATTAACAACCAATCACAAAATAACAGCACGAAATAAGATTGAAAAAATAAAGATAGAAAACCCATTTGATAGTATAATATCAGTCATAGACAATAATGATTATAGTTACAAAGATATAGATATGGAAGGAGATTTAGAAATAGTAAGAGAAAGACTAAGCACATCTAAAAGAATAAATTATGAATCCCCACAAACTACATCTTCAAGAGCAAGTACCTCGAGAAGATTAGAATATACAAACCCACAAAGATTAATAAAAGAACCGGAGTTACACAACTATTATATAACAGGAGTAATAGATCAAAGAAAATACCTAATAATGATAAATACTGGACAAGAAGACAATTATATAACTAAAGAACTAGTTAAAGAAAGTGAAATAATAACTACAGAAACAATATGCCCAGGATTACCTAAAAATTTGGTAGGAACAGAAGAAATAACAAAGAAGGAACTAATTATTGGAGGAATCCCAGTAGAAATAGAATTTAATATTTACCAAGGAAATGAAAATATTACCTTAGGAATAAAATGGTTAGAAACAGTTAAACCATATAACCTAGGAGATAGACATCTTATAATAACATATAAAAATAAGAAAATAACAATTGAAAGAACCTTAACATGACAAAAATATATATACTAGCAAAAATAATAATAGAAGGATATTACAGCAGATATTATACACCCATGATAGATACAGGAGCAGGAGTAAATGTATGCAGACATAACTATTTACCTGAAGATAAATGGGAAAAATTATTAACACCTATTGTGGTAACAGGATTTAACAATGAAGGAAGCTTGATAACGCAAAAAGCAAAAAATATAAAAATACAAATATGGGATAAAATACTAACTATGGATGAAATATATAGTTATGAATTTACAAATAAAGATATATTAATAGGAATGCCCTTTTTAGATAAATTATACCCACATATAATAACAAAAACTCATTGGTGGTTTACTACACCATGCAAACAAAAAATAGGAGCAAAAAGAGTAAGAAATAAAATAAGAAAAACAACACCGTGGATTAAAGGAAGTGAAAAGGTAACCCAAAAATTAGAAAATGAAAAAATAAATGAGCAACAAATAGAATTAATAATATTTGCTATAAATAAGATAAAAATAATTCAAGACAAATTAGAATCATTATATAATGAAAATCCCCTTCAAGGATGGGATAAACATAAAACGAAAGTAAAAATAGAATTAATAGATGAAAATAGTATAATAACACAGAAACCATTAAAATATAATTTTAATGATCTAGAAGAATTCAAAATGCATATAAAAGAACTATTAAAAAATAATTATATACAGGAAAGTAATAGTAAACATAATAGCCCAGCATTTATAGTAAATAAACATAATGAGCAAAAAAGAGGTAAAAGTAGAATGGTAATAGATTATAGGAATTTAAATGCAAAAACAAAAACATATAATTACCCGATACCAAATAAAATATTAAAAATAAGGCAAGTACAAGGATATAATTACTTCAGTAAATTCGATTGTAAATCAGGATTTTATCACCTAAAATTAGAAGAAGAATCTAAAAAATTAACAGCTTTTACAGTACCACAAGGATTTTATGAATGGAACGTTTTACCATTTGGATATAAAAATGCACCAGGAAGATACCAACATTTTATGGATAGCTATTTTAATCAATTAGAAAACTGTATAATCTACATAGACGATATACTACTATACTCAAGGACACAAGATCAACATATAAAATTATTAGAAAAATTCATACATATAATAGAATCCTCAGGAATTAGCCTTAGTAAAAATAAGGCAGAAATACTTAAAAATCAGGTGGAATTCTTAGGAATTCAAATAGATAAAAATGGAATTAAAATGCAAACACATATAGTACAAAAAATAATAAATTTAAATGAAACCCTAGATACAAAAAAGAAATTACAATCATTCTTAGGATTAGTTAACCAAGTTAGAGAATATATACCTAAATTGGCAGAAAATTTAAAACCTTTACAGAAAAAATTAAAGAAAGATATAGAATATCACTTTGATGAAAAAGACAAAACATATATACAAAAAATAAAAGATATGTGTAAAAAATTACCAAAACTATATTTTCCAGATGAAAATAGAGAATTTATATATATAGTTTCATCTAGTCTGAATATATATCCTCTGTAAGTATATCAAATTCAGATAGGCTTATTGTATTCTCTTCTTCTAAGTCAGATAATTCTGCTAAATCATACCATTGTTGGGTCATTAGTTCTAGTATTTCGTTCATAAGTAATTTGTCAAATATTATATTTTTGATATCATTATTTAGTCATCAGTGTTATCTAAGATGTAAGGGTGATCCATTTTTGTTTGATGTTTTGGCTAAAAATATTCCTTTAATCTCTTCGTTTATCATGTTTATCGTCATCCTATAACAAGTTATTAAGAACAATTCTTTTAGTCACTACCATGATTTTTTGCTTCAATCGTTTTACCCTAACAGCGCCTCAACTTTGGTTACTTCCCTACCACGGCCTTCTGCCTTACTGGTTTCACCCTTAGGATGGCATAGTCTGGGCTTAAACTACTCTCAGCATAATTATTCATGGCAAACTTACTAAAATTATTCTAAATAACAGTTATAACATGATAACAATTATGATAATCTAGAGATTTCAGGAATATATGTATTTAGCTATACATATTTAAAAAAAACTTACTTGATACTGTATATCGGGGATTTCTTCTTTCATAGGTTTGGATTGCTCCATAGATTAAAGATGTTAATTTATTTCACTGAATAGATTTTTACAAGAGAGGTTACAAGAGAGTTTTTTCAGAAGGATGTGAAAGGGGTAAGGTAAGGTGTGTCCCTCTAAGCCTTAAGGGCTGTCTATTTATAACGGAAACTAATCCAAACATCGTCCTCCTAACTTTACATTTGGACGGTCTAAAATTAAAGTAAAAGACGCGTTCCCAACAGTTTTTCCACTGACAGTGGTAGTGATAAAGTGGGACTCACAACAACAACTTAAAAACTAAAAGACGGAAAATAATTTACATAAAGTCAAAAGTTGCTTTAATAATTACATAGCTTTTTTCTTTATGTCATTTTCTGCTTCTTCTTGGGTCCTGCCGATCCTGCTAGCTGTCCTTTTGTTTTTGTCTTGTAGCTTTTGTTGTAAGATTCCTTTGTCTCTTTCTTGATATTTTGTTGCGTATCTTTTTAGTTTTCTTCTTCTTCAAATTTGATTTCTGGAACTATGTTTTTCTCTCCTTGACATTTCGAACATATGTGCTCTGAGTAGATTGGACTAATTTGTTTGCAGTATCTTGTCATTAAGTTTTGAGAAATAAATTCTCCTCTAATAGCTCTTGTAATGGGTGCTTCTTCTGGTTGGATTAATGTTTTAATCCATCTCCGTATCTCTTCCATGTCGTTTTCCCTTAGGTTTTTTGAATGGGTGTAGATCATCATGTGTTCTCGGGATTGGTATCCCCAAATAGGTTTTTCTTCTACATAATTGTTGACTAGTTCACTTAGAATGATTGATAGTCCTATAATTCTTTTGTTTGAGTAGAATGCTGGTATATCAGGTTTGGGTATTTCTGGTTGTATTTGTACATTTTCTGGGATAATCATTTCTCTAGTTAGTCCTAATTTAATAACTTGGATTATTGGTTTTATCTCGTTATAGAGTATCTCTGCTGGTGCTACATAAAATTTTATATAAAATAGGTCTCCTTTGGTGATTCTCTTGTAGGTAGTAAAGGCACTATATAGCTCTGGTATTGTAGCTATTTCTTGTCCGGTTTGTGTGTACACTGTACTTAATAGTCCGTAATTGTAACATGTTTTAACTAAATTTGCATTCGTCCCTGGTTGGGCAATCAGTCGGTTGTATCCTTGTAATGGTTGTGTTATATAGTCTGTTTTTGGGTTTTGGGTTGTTTTTGATCTCGGATTTAGGTTTAAAAAGGTTTGAATCTTGTGGATATTTTGTATATAGCTGTTGGTAATATAATCGTAGGTTTGTTTTTCCTGGTTTAAGCTTTCTCTATAGCTAGTTGTTTGTGGTGATGGTGTCAAAGGATTTTGGGATTTTGGGGTATATGGCTTGTTGAACATGGCGTTCATATTTGTATTTGTATGTTTTCCTTTTCCTATTGCTGATGTTGATGTACCTGCAGCTGTATGTAAAATAGTGTTAGTTTGTAGGTTTTGGGTTTTTAGGTGTTTCCCAACGTCACCTCCTAGGTCCGCATGTTTTGAGCCATGCTGCTGGCTTAGTTCCGCATGTTTTGAGCCATGCTGCTGGCTTAGGTTTTTTGCTTCTATAATCTGCAACCTCTTTTCTACTTCCGTCATTTGTAGTGATAGTGTAGTAAGTATTGAAAATAGGTCTTGTGTAGTTTCTTCTTCATTTGTTTGTGTACTTTTGTCTTGATAAGTAATCTGCAATCACATTCTTGTCAGTAGGAATTATTTCTATTGTAAATGTGAAATTTAGTATATTTAATACGAGTCTTCGTATTTCTTTCGTTGTAACTGAGTCTTGTACCTTTTTGGTTATCCACCATTTAACTTGTGTGTTATCTGTTCTAACAATAAATTTGTTATATACTATATATGGTTCAAACGATAATAAACACTTATATAAAGCTAATAATTCTTTTCTATTTATTTCCCATTTTAACTGTGGTTCCGTAAATGATCCTGAATAATATCTACAGTGATGTTCTATTTTTTTCATCCTTATATTTGTATTTAAGTACTCCTCCATAACTATGGTTACTTGAGTCTGTCTCTACTATATATATAAATTCTCTATTTTCATCTGGAAAATATAGTTTTGGTAATTTTTTACACATATCTTTTATTTTTTGTATATATGTTTTGTCTTTTTCATCAAAGTGATATTCTATATCTTTCTTTAATTTTTTCTGTAAAGGTTTTAAATTTTCTGCCAATTTAGGTATATATTCTCTAACTTGGTTAACTAATCCTAAGAATGATTGTAATTTCTTTTTTGTATCTAGGGTTTCATTTAAATTTATTATTTTTTGTACTATATGTGTTTGCATTTTAATTCCATTTTTATCTATTTGAATTCCTAAGAATTCCACCTGATTTTTAAGTATTTCTGCCTTATTTTTACTAAGGCTAATTCCTGAGGATTCTATTATATGTATGAATTTTTCTAATAATTTTATATGTTGATCTTGTGTCCTTGAGTATAGTAGTATATCGTCTATGTAGATTATACAGTTTTCTAATTGATTAAAATAGCTATCCATAAAATGTTGGTATCTTCCTGGTGCATTTTTATATCCAAATGGTAAAACGTTCCATTCATAAAATCCTTGTGGTACTGTAAAAGCTGTTAATTTTTTAGATTCTTCTTCTAATTTTAGGTGATAAAATCCTGATTTACAATCGAATTTACTGAAGTAATTATATCCTTGTACTTGCCTTATTTTTAATATTTTATTTGGTATCGGGTAATTATATGTTTTTGTTTTTGCATTTAAATTCCTATAATCTATTACCATTCTACTTTTACCTCTTTTTTGCTCATTATGTTTATTTACTATAATCTTTTTAGAACATATAAGAGATAATATAAAACAATTAAAAGAACTACATAATAAGGATAAACTAGAAAAACTAAATATAAACAAATTAATAACATTCTTCCAACTCCAAAAAATTAATATAAACGAATATATAGAAACAGGAGAAATAGAATATGTAGAATATATAACAAATTGTAAAATAGAAATATCAAAATTAGAATCTATAATAAGAGAATATTATGATTAAGCATGATAAATCAAGAATATTTACCATACTGGATAGAAATTACGGAAAAAATAGAAGCTTTAGAACAACAACTAAAATTAACAATCAATACTTACTTAATAACAAAGGATATAGACCTTCTGATAAATATACAACAAGACATAACGGAAATATTAAAAATAAAACCGTTACAAACAGAATATTACAATAAAATATTTACAATATAAAAATAGTCATAAATACAACAAATCCACTAAAGACTAAACAAAAATATAATCTGAACCACTTTTAAAGAATGATAGAAAAATACAGAATAACTACTTACATGACAAAAAGAATGCTAGAAAAATATAAAATACTAGTCCTATATTTTATCAAAGAATTAAAACCTACTGACATAAAAATAGATATTTGGGAAAAAATACTTAAATACGAAAAAGAAGTAGAAGACCCACAAGACCCACAAAATACATACGATTTGGTAGAAGAATATTCAGACTTATGAAGATTTATGAACAAAAGCTAATCGGAGCTAAATCCGACCCACAAACCCAACAAAATGGTATCAGAGCCATTTAGATATGGTAATCTTTTATCCCATAATACTTTACTTCTGTCACTTCGTTCATAATTATTATTGTAATATGTTGGTATTGTTTGTTTGTATTTTCTTTCTTTTGATGTACTTGGTTTTTCGCTTATATCTCCGGCATATATTTCTGGATTTATTACGTTATTTGTTTTAGTTATCAGTTCTGTATATGTTTCACTTATTTCTGAATCTTCTGAACTTTCTGTATTCTGTTCATTTTCATTATTAGTTTCATTTATTTCTTCAAGTTTTACTTCTATGTCCTCTTTTAATTTTTCCCTAAATTTTTCTATTTCTTCCTTCAATCTTTCTTCTTGCTCTAATTCTTTTTTCTTTTCTCTTTCTCTCTGTTTGTTTTCATATAATTCTTTTAATATTGCTAATTCTTTTTCTAATTCCATTATCCGGGTGTTTTTGTTTTCTTCCACTTGCTGTAATTCTTTTTTAGCTTGTTGCCTAATTTTTTCAATTTCATTTTTCCTATCAATTTCTTCATTTTCTTTTATTATTCTTGTCATTGCTGTTAAACTATCTTCTAATCTTGCAGTTTCTTTTTCTAACATTAAATATATGTTTTCTCCTACTTTCTTATATCTTCTTCCTATATTTGAAGTTATTATTTTTATTTTTAATCCATCCAAATTTTCGTATGTTTTTTCGTCTACCGCAAATTCTTCTTTATTCATATTTTATGTTTAATCTTAAGTTGTAAGATATACTTATATTCTAGTTTTGACATTTTGTTTATTAATTTGTCCTTTTTCGTGGTTTTATATTCTTTATATAATTCCTGTAATTTTGTTATTGTTTTCTTTTCTTTTTTAGGATTTTTACTTGTTAATTTTTTATCAATTATAATTGGTATATTGTATTTATTTGTTATGGCTCTGATACCATATCTAAATGGCTCTGATTTCTTTTCCTTCTTCAACACTATATGTTCCTTTATAGTAATATTCTTTAAATGCACACGTATATTCGTCTATGTAACACATGTTACATATAGCTAGTTTGTTCATTAGATTTCTACTTACTGTTTTTTCTTTTTGTTGCTCTTCTATTTCTGTTGTCATACTACTAAATTCATTTCTTATAGCTAATTCATATTTTACTAATATGTCTATAGTTGTTGTAGCTGATTCACCATCGAATTTTTTATTACTTCTTAATGCTTTTATACTTTCATCATTTAGATTTTGTATCCATAATTTTACTGTTCCTATTATTGTCCTTTCTATATATCCTGGTGCTTCTGGAATTGGTATTTTATTATCTATTAATTGTTTTGATATATATCCTACCACCCATAGTTGTATTATTTTATTAACGTCTTCTACGCAATCTAAGTCCAAAAAGTTATATTGTTCATTTATTATTTTTGGTGTCCATTTTCTGTTTAATCTTTGACTTTGTATCCTTATGGATGAATTTGATTTTATAGAGCTAATTATGATTAAAAGAGCAAAATTACTCACTTAATTGATGCTTCAAAATATAAATGAATAACATGTGTCATCCTTTTAATTTAAACCTTTGTCACATAACTGTCATTCAATTAAATAAACGTACAAAAGATCTTAATATACAACACATTACAATTAAAATGTATAGATATAATTTGTAATCAAAGGAAGAAATTAAAAATAAAATAATTAATAAATCATAACTCATTTACATTTTAAATTATTTAAAATTATCCATAATATAATTTTCTTACATTATAATACTAACTTCTAGCATTAATTGGAAAAGAAAGTCAACAATCTTATGGTTGCTACAATCATTAGATGCGGAAAATGTTAGTAATCTGTATTCAAAAAATAAATTCTAGAAACCAAAACAACATAAGACAGAAATGTGGAAAAAGCAGAATTATATGTGAGCCCACTACAGTGTTTTCTTAAGGAACTTAATCCCCTCCTAGTACTCGAGGTTTAGGATTATTTTCTCATATGATAGACGGACAAACTCACTGGGTAGCGGTTCTTCAAACCCTAATGACCAACAAATGCAAATATCGGGAGCAAATCACTAGGAAATTTAGGTTGAGTGCAGCAGCAGCAGCAACATGCAGAGAGAGAGAGAGAGAGAGAGAGAGAGAGAGAGAGAGAGAGAGAGAGAGGAGAGAGCAGCGGCTGTTATGAAATAAATTAGCACAAACGACTCATATCCTAAGGGGGAGTTCCCCCACACAAAGTTAGGCTAGATACTTACCTCAAAGAAGTCAAATCAATACACTAATATGACCCTCTCATTTGAAACAAATCTCTGGACGACTCAAATCTAACCATAATAACTTAATATCATAAATAAAACCCATAAGAAATAATTTTGGATAATAAAGCTTCGATCTTTAATGAAAACTAAAAAGGCAATCCGAAAAGTCAACCTCGGTCCTGCACCTCGGAACCCGACAAAATTCATAAAATCCGAACACCCATTATGATACGAGTCCAACCATACCAAAATTATCCTATTCCGACATTAAACCGGCCTTCAAATCCTCATTTTACATTTTTGAATGTTTTCACAAAAATTCTTATTTTCTCCAATTCAAATCACTAATTTAATGATAAAAATAAAGATGGAATCATAAAATATAATCAAATCCGGGTAAAGAACACTTACCCCAATCTAACGTGTGAAAATCCTCTCCAAAATAGCCCAAATCTGAGCTCTCTAACCCAAAAAGTGATAAAATATCAAAAGCCCTCGAAATAGAGTACTTTATATTCTGCCCAGTGATTTACTCATTGTGATCACAGAACATCACTCGCGATCGCGGAGACAAAATGATAACAGCTGACCAAACCTTCTTTGCAAACGCAACACACAAACTCCATCTCACTACGCGAACGTGGTTTCAACCACGCGAACGTGGTTTCAACCACGCGATCGCGGTTTCAACCATGCGATCGCGGACGACAAAGGCCTGATGCCCCTTCCAGCTCCCCTATACGTGATCGCATAACCCAGATCGCGAATACGACAACATAAGTCCCTCAAGCTTCGTGAACGCGGTCACCTCTTCGCGAACACAGTCGCCTCTTCGCGACCGTGAAGAACAAGATACCTGAGTCCACCATAACACTACGCGAACGCGAAAGAACAGGCATGAACGCGGTGAAGAACACCGGGTAACAGAAATCAGCAGTCCAAAAATAGAAGGAAATGGCCCGTAGCCTATCCGGAATACACCAGAGGCCCCCAGGACCTAATGCAATCATACCAACCAGTTCTATAACACAACGCGAACCTGCTCTAGGCCTCAAATCATATCGAACAACATTAAAACTATGAATCGCACCTCAAATCGAACTTAATGAACTTATGAACTTTCAACTTCTACAACTCGCGCCGAATCATATCAAATCAACCCGAAATGACGTCAAATTTTGCATGCAAGTCCCAAATGACACAACAGAGATATACTAACTCCCAGAATCAAAACCCAAACCGATATTAACAAAGTCAACTCCCGGTCAAACCTCTTAACCTTCCAAACCTTCAACTTTCCAACTTTCGCCAAAATGCATCAAATCAACCTACAGGCCTCCAAATCTAAATCCAGGCGTACACTGAAGTCCAAAATCACCATACGAAGCTATTGGAATCATCAAAACACTATTCTGGAGTCGTCTTCACAAAAGTCAAACTCCAGTTAACTCTTTTTACTTAAGCTTCTAAAACAAGAATTATTCTTCCAAATCAATTCCGAATCATCCGAAAACCAAACTCGACCACACACGTAAGTCATAATACACAATACGAAGCTACTCGAGACCTTAAGCCACCAAACGGGATGCTAATTCTCAAAATGACCGGTTGGGTTGTTACAAAAATTAATCAATCAATCCGATCATTTGACCGAATTTGAATCTGAAACCGAAACCGAGCAAGCGACGACTATGGCGGAATGAGGCTTGACTTCTTCTCAAATCCTTTAGATATAGAAGTAGCGCATTCGTATATATACCCAACAAATGTCTTTTCCTCCTAAAAATGGAACAATATTCCTTTGCAGAGGAGAAAATTTCAATTTTTTTCATTCCCTCCATTTCCCTTTCAACTATTTTGAGCTACTTTTAAGCTTAAACCCCAACAATCTCCTACATGAATGGGAAATGTCTATATAATAGAAATAGGCATGAAAAGCTGTGTCATTCACAAGTAATGATTAATTACATCTGGATAAGTAGGTTTTTCTTTGAACATTTCATAGTGAACTTATATCGGTAGATTTGATATTTTTTGAACCGTCAAACTTTGATGTATATCTAGAAAATCGTAGGTCACTGATCCACATCCAATCCGCACTCAATAGTGAATGAAAACAGTCATTGGAAGAATAGTATCCAACAAAAGTCGAGATCAATTTCCACAGGGAATTTAATTACACTTGATGAGAGAAAATGAAATAACTAAATTGCGCTTCCAAACAAGGGATTTTGTTTTCTACTTCTAAATTAACACTAACAATTATAAACTAATGATAAGAAACTAGAAAGTGAGTGATTGTTTTTGTTGTTTTTACCAAATGGTTAAAAGGCCTAGGGATGTGACCTTCACCTAGGTGTTCGCCAAATGGGTCAAGTACATTAACACTTATTTTATTGATCGGGGTGTATTATAGCTCTCAACTCTAAGTCACCCACTTAATACCTCTCGATCATAGAGTGATTTCGCCCAAGTTGGCTTTCTCAAGCCCAAATGGGTATCAAGCTAAATAGTTGATATGAGCTCAAATCGGATTTTTCCTATCTCTAGTTCAAACCCTTTAATTAGGCTAATCAGATCCTTAATTATCCCAATTTCTTGTTAGCCATGTTTTTTCTAGACTAGATCCCACTTTCTCAAGTAAAGACCATGTCAAAAAGGCATGAATCAATGTTTGCAACCACTAATTCTAAAACTAAAGCATAAATAAAGCTAAATAATCAATACCCAATCATAAACAAGAGTTAAATTAAATACCCATAAGGTTTACACACTAGGGTATGGTCACAACCCTAGTAAAAATCTAGCTACTCATAGTAAAAAATAAAGAAAACAAAGAAGAAATACTAATTAAACTCATAATATAAAATTAAAATGATAAACTATGTTGTTTTTATCCTAAAATGATCACAAATTTCCCAAAATAGAAAATTACAACAGCTACAACTACTTGAACTTCAAAACTCCTAAAAATGTGATTCTCGTCTATTTATAGTGGCCCAAAATTCACTAACAAAAATGCCCCTCGGGAGGTTCTGCAGCCGCACAATTCTATGTACGGTTCGCACATTTCTTGGTCTTGCAAGGAACTGGATTCTACAGCTGCACAATTTAGCCTGCTGCTGCAATGCAGCTTCTGCGACGGCACAATTCTTGTGCGGTCCTCACTTCAGGCAAGGCTTCAGTCTTGGTCATTTGCACACTCTTTGAACTTTTTGTCAGTGCGGACCATGTTCCGTGGCTGCACAATTCATGTGCGATCTGTAGATCTGCTTAAAGTCTACTAGGATTCTTCACCAGTTCTGCGGCCGTAGAGGGGATTCTGCGGTCCGCACTTGCTTCTGCAGCCGCAGAAATACCTCTGCGGACCGCACTTCTTGTGTGTTGCGCCCCCTCTTGCCTTGTTAGTCAGAACACTCCTCTTTGAGTAGGATTTCTTCGTAAGAGCCCAAATTTCCAACATTCCTGCAATTTGCAGACTTTCATTAGTTTTGGGAGCGTAAATCAATACTTTCGGACTAAAACAAAAGTAAAAAGGTACTAATAAGTGGTCAAAATCCACACTTATCAACTCCCCCAAACTTAAGTCTTTGCTTGTCCACAAGCAAATAGATTAGTTCCCACCTCCTCAAAGGTAAAGGTCATTTCAGAGATTCAATGGCTATCCATTCATACTCAGTTAGGACCAACAATTACCCACACTACTCATGCATTATCAACAAGGTGACAAGTCAAATATTCGTACACATATAGTTCTAATGTGACATTTGAGCTTCAAGAATTGACTTTATTCATCAAGGACTCTTGTGGTATCATGTAGGTCATGGTGGACTCCAAATTTCCTCCTCTACCTTCCATTTGCCAAGCTCACTTAAAAATTTAGCACTCAATCTTAAGATTCATGAAAGGTTCACTCTTATCTCACAAGAGAATGTCACCAGTACGGCTTCAAGTACCATAGGCTTGCCCCTTATGTTGATCACCACTAATGTAAGCTCACTCGATTCGAAATCAAGTAGCACTTCTTTCGGTTTGTAATGAAGGCTTTTGGATTAGGGTAGGATACCGTATGGGTAAGTGGTTATACCTTTCCTTAAGCACTCCAAATTTTTATTTCACGGCTCACAATTACCAACTCTTAGAGGCATTTTCCTTTTTTGGGGGGCTAGAGAGACTTGACATCACTCTTTCTTGTTCATTTCATTATTTTTCTCCCTTTGATGGTCATGTTAGGGATAATTACCTCTTTTTGAATCCATCAACCCTTCCACTTTTTCTCTTTTTTGCATTTTTCTTTTTGTTCTTTTTCTTTTCTTGCCTTCTCTTTTCATAGAGATCATTTCTTTTCTCTTTTTGTGCCTTGATACCTTTTTCAAATTCCTCATCTCTCCCCAAACTTATTCTTTATACCACTTATTTCACAAGAGTGTTAAGGAAAGTCCAGGTGCCAAGAGAGGATCACAACAAAATAGGTAAAGGCTTATAACATGGTTATCAAATCAGAAAGCCTAGAGGCTCAAAGGGGGTTGACTAGGGATAATGACATTGGTTGGCAATAGAAATCTCAAACGGGCCAAGAAAAGCTTACATCATTTCTCAAACCAAGCAAAACTTAGAATTTCGCCTTGAAGTACATTCGGGGCAAGTTCTAAACCATTTGCATGGATACCTGGACTAGCAACAATTCACCTCACCCCTCACGCAACTAAGTCATAAAAGAGGAAAGACTCGAGATCCTACAATCACCACATTCAAGTTTAAAGACCACTATGGTCCAATAAACCACTTGATGATTGCCAAAGTCAACTCAAGAGTTTCAAAGTCACTAACTAGATCTATTTCTTTCAAAAACCTTGTCTCTAACCATAAGCACGTAGTTAAATATGTTGGTACCAAATGAAACATGATTAACTCTTCGAGAATGACTTGATTAGGCCTTTTTATTCATTACTACTACTATTGTTATTACCTAAACACAAAAAACGAACTCATTCCCTTAAGAAGGTTGTCACGCCATCCATCCTTGGGACGAGTCACCCGGTTCACACAAAAACTATCTTTGGAATGAATTGTGGCGTTAAGAAAACCAAAGGCTTATTATATACGAAAGCATAAAAAGAGGCTACTTAACAAAACAGAACTAAAGTGGAAAAATAAAGAAGCTAATGAATAATAACTACTAAAGATAGATAACTACAAATAAGAAAAGAAATAGAATCATCAAATTATTACTGTCCAAATGTATCCAAAATGTGTCAATGTATCAAATAAACTTCACCCACCCCCACCCCCACCCCCCGAATAAAAGTAAACATCGTCCCCAATGCTTAGCAAAATAAGAGTGAAAGAATAGAGGGTGAAGAAAACTCCCTAAGGATCCTTGGGCATCGCAGTGTCCCCAGCAATATCATCTCCCTCAGGATCAGCCTACTGTATCTCATCATCGTCAAATCTAGGCGTGGCGGGAGTGGTGAACATCTCACGCACTGCCTCAACAGTATCGGCAGCAAGGTCCGGCTCCTCAGACTGGCCAGTTGGTGCTATCGGAGTAGATGGTGCTGATAGATCTGGGGCGGACTGGTGCGGGTCAAGTAGCATATCAGAAGGTAGGTCACCGGCTGTAGCAAGTCTCACCACCTCCTCTTTGAGCTTGTCAACTGATTTATTTCTTGCCTGGGACATCCTCATCTTCTTCACTTCCTTTCCCAACTCCTCAATAACTGACCCGTGCTGCACCAAAGTGTCCATGATCGTCTTCTGGTTCTCCAGAATCTTCTTGAGCATCTCATCAATGTTAGAGGGGGGCTGTGGTGCCTGTGTAATGGATTGCGCTGCAACATTACTAGATAAGTTAGACAACTTTGAAGTAGCTATCTGCATCCAGTTATTGAGACTCGCCAATGTTTGGGAGACTCGCAGCGCAGATAATGGAGTTGTGGGCATGGGCACTGGCCTCAGAGCTAGAGCAAGGGCTGCCCTAGGGATTGTGGTAGGAGTTGAGGATGATGGAGGAGGCATAGCAGCAACACTGGAAGAGGGCTCAGCAGAGGTGGATGGAAGGTTCTCTGTCTCAGTAACTACCACTGCTGGCTTATCAGACTGGCATGTGGTGGTAGAAGGCTGAATTTTCTTCTTTCGATTGGTCTCATCCATCAGTGAATACCAGACAAATGGCTTCTTCGGCTTCACCTTGGTGTCAAAAGATCTCGGCTCTACCTTTGCATCGGTGAGGTACTCTATGATAGTGTTGGGATAAGGGTAGGCCGAGCTAGCCTACCGTGCTATCAAGGAAATGTTGGCCGACATCACAACACCCATATTAATTGGGTACCTGGCCATGATGGAAGTCACAAGAACAACCTGAGGAATAGAAAGATGAGTCTCATTCTGGCTTGGATCCAGTCTGCTACAAATAAAGGTCTACCACCCCTTCGCCTCGAAGCTCAATGTGTTCCACTGAATGGGAACCCCAGTAGTAATCCATGGTGGTGGTGGCCCTGGTGGTGCTAATATCTCAGCCAGCCAAGTTCGGACTTCTTCCTTCATTTCATATTTCTCCAGATACTCCTTTGGCTCCACGTCCTCAAATCCCAAGTACGTTTTTAGCGTATGCTGATCAAACCTCGCCCTGAGGTTGCGTACTTTGGTCACCTTCGTCCCCTTCTTTATGTGAGCAACATTAGCATAGAACTCTCGGATGAGGTATTCCTTGGCATCCTCAACTCTCTCAGTGAACCACATCCAACCCTTTCGTGCTCTGAACTGCCTCAAGATCGTCGAGTTGTATTTCTCCAAATCTTTCAATAGGAACTGTCTCTCAACAGTCAAAGACCCCACTGGCCACCACATACAAAAATCAGTGAAGGCCACCAAGCTGACAAACTGATCCTCCCAAACCTCCTTCTTCTTTGATCTCTCCACACATGTGGCTGTACCATCTCCCCCTCTACCATTATCGGGGATCTCTTATATAGTCTGTGCCTCTGTGTGTGGTGTAGCTGATGGCTCAGAGGCCTGGCTAGCACTCTCCAACCCCTCGGAGGAGCTGTGTGATGAAGAAGGCTCATCCCTGAGCTGGTATCTCCCATGTGGTCTCGACTGTGTTGATGTCTGCTCCTCCTGTACAGAGACTGAGTTTCCCTCTGACACTTCCCTAGACAAGACATAGGAACTAGACTCGGAGAGGTCTGCACCTCTCCCTCTGCTAGATGTGGCTTTCTTTCTGATGGTCTTAGACTGGCCAAGGGGCAAGGTACCTCAACCTTGACCCCTAGAAGATTCACCCCTTCCCTTTGTAGTGTCGCCTCGGCCTCTCGATCGAACCATTGTTTGTATCAAAGCAAAGGAAATTCTTAGTTCCAATTCATTATTCAACATATTCAGGACTTATACAGGAATGGGAGGAACAATTGGACACAGTGCGGTTGTGAGTATAACACAGGACTGCAGGTAATGGGTTCTGCGGTCCGCACATTTTTTATGTGCGGCCGCAGAAAGGTACTGCGGTCCGCAAAATTTGCAATTGTGGCCGCACTTCAGACTCTTAAGTTGCAGAGTCTTTGAAGACAATACGATGGTCGATCTGCGGATGCAAGAGAAATTTGCGATCCGCACATTTTAAACTGTGGCCGCAGATTACTGCTTCACTGAGTTGCCAAAATTCCTAATCTGCAGACCGCACAAATTCAAGTGCGGCCGCAGATTTCAAAAGTCACGTACAATCACTTTTTTTTTCTACTTAGATTTTTTAATTTTTTGCACAAATAGACATGGCAGCATGGTAAAAACATGAAATTTCACTAACCCAAACCCATTAGAGCATGTATTATGATTACCTAGTTCAGATCTACCCCACATGGACATATAGTTGAACTCTAATAGCATATGGCTTAAAAAGAACTAAAAATCTAAAATTAAACTAACACAAACATTTAACATGAAATTGAAGCATACCAGATAGAGTGAGTGCAATAGGTGAATAATCACAGGTGGTTATGCGTGAGGACAGTTAAAATCTCTCAAGAAAATCAATAGAGCAACAGTGTTTGTTCAGAGAGGGAAAAGTGTAAAATGATCTCTATTCCTTTATTTATACCAATTGTTTGAGAAGAGGGAAAAGGCAAGTGCGACCGTACATTTTCATGTGCAGTCCGCACTCTGTCACCTGAGTTGAAAGTTTTAGATCTCAATATGTGGTCTGCACAAGGTGCGGTCGTAGATCAGCCTCCGCATTGACAAGCTCAAATTTCAGAGAGTTAGCATTTTGACACTTTTTCAATATTCCAACTGTGCGGTCTGCATGAGAAATGTGCGGCCGCAATGCTCTTCTTCCGTGGCACATAGAAATGTGCGACCCGCACAATTTTGAACACTTAGCCATATTTTTGTCCACCTTTCTTGTAAATCACACTATCCCTGTAGCACACTTCAAATCAAGTTAGAACACAAATAACACCTAACTACAAAAGGAAAAGGAAAAGAACATGGGTTGTCTCCCAAGAAGCGCATGATTTAATGTCTCGGCACGACACAAAATATCCTCAAGTGAAGTGAATGACCGCCACCACATGGTTGTCTCCAACCTTGCCCAAGTAGTGCTTCATTTGGTGACCATTGACTCGGAATACTTCATTGTTATTGTTCTTCAAGTCCAATACACCAAACGGTGTCACACCAACAATTTCAAATGGACCACTCCACTTGGATTTTAGCTTCCCGGGAAACATTCTCAACCATGAGTTAAACAACAATACAAGATCGCCCACCTTGAACTCTTTGTTCCAAATGTATTTATCATGAAGATATTTCATATTTTCTTTGTACAAGGACAAACTCGCATAAGCATGGTACTGGAACTCATCCAATTCATTCGAATTTGCAACCCTCAAGTTAGCGGCTACATCCCAATCAAGGTTCAACTTCTTTAGAGCCCACATTGCCTTGTGCTCTAGTTCCACCGGAAGATGACAAGCTTTTATTAACACCAACCGGTATGGCGACATTCTAATAGGTGTTTTATAAGCCGTCCGATAAGCCCATAATGCATCATCAAGCTTCTTGGACCAATCCGTCCGATTAGCATTCACCGTTTTAGACAAGATATTCTTTATCTCCCAGTTGGAGACTTCCACTTGCCCACTAGCTTGTGGGTGATAGGCAATCATAACTTTGTGAGTAACACCATACTTGCTAAGTAAAGTGTCAAAAGCCTTGTTGCAAAAGTTTGACCCCCATCGCTTATAATTGTACGTGGAGTACCAAACCTTGTGAAAATATTCTTCTTCAAGAAAGCCACTACACTTCTTGCCTCATTGTTGGGTAAAGTGATGGCCTTAACCCATTTGGACACATAATCCACTGCGACCAAGATGTAGGTGTTTCCATGAAAATAGCCATCATACACCTTTGAAAAGTCATCGGTGCATTGCACAAACCAAATGGCATCAGCTTGAAAGCAAAAGTACCATAGGGACATGTAAAGGTTGTTTTCTCTTGATCTTCCGGAGCAATGAGAATTTTGTTGTAGCCTGAGTACCCATCAAGAAAACAATAGAAAGAACGACCGGCCAATCTATTGAGCATTTGGTCTAAGAAAGGAAGTGGAAAGCAATACTTCCTTGTGACTTTGTTGAGCTTGCGATAATCCATACACACCCTCCAACCGGTCACTGTTCTTGTAGGAATTAGTTCATTCTTGTCATTGGTGACCACCGTCATGCCCCCCCCTTCTTTGGGACACATTGAATCGGAGAAGACCATGAACTATTGAAGATAGGGTAGACAACCCCGGCATCCAACCACTTGATAATCTCTTTCTTGACAATTTCTTGCATAGCCTCAATGAGTCTTCTTTGATGTTCAATAGATGGTTTAGCGACATCCTCCAACTTGATCTTATGCATGAAAAAAGTGGGGCTTATACCCCGAATATCTGCCAAGGTCCACCCAATAGCCTTCTTGCTCTTTTGTAGCACCGCCAATGTGGAATCTACCTGCAAGTTAGTCAAACAACAACAACAACAACAACCCAGTAAAATCCCACTAGTGGGGTCTGGGGAGAGTAGTGTGTACGCAGACCTTACCCCTACCCCGGGGTAGAGAGGCTATTTCTGATAGACCCTCAGCTCCCTCCCTCCAAGAACTCCCCCTTGCTCTTGGGGTGACTCGAACTCGCAACCTCTTGGTTGAAAGTGGAGGGTGCTCACCACTAGAGCAACTCACTCTTGTAAAGTTAGTCAAATCAGAGGAAAGAATAATCGGTAAAGTAGAACAAGGGCCAAGAAATTCATACCGAAGATGTGGAGGTAATGGCTTCAACTCCAAGGTAGGTAGATCTTCAATAGAAGGCTTTGTAGGAGGAGTCTTCCTATATTCAAGATCCAAGGACAATTTCCGGGGTATATAGTTGTACGACCCCATTCCATTCAAAGAGTTCACACACTGCATGAAGCCATCCATCTCGTCATCATCGAAATTGAGCAAGACGGCCTCCAACATATCATCAACATTGATTGTAGCACTTGTATCATCAACAATGACATCAGTTATCAAATCCACAAAAGAACACACCTCATTGCTATTTGGTTTCTGCATGGACTTACACACATGGAATACCACTTTTACATCACCTGCCCGGAAAGTGAGTTCTCTGGCTTCAACATCACAAAGAGCCTTACCCGTAGTAAGGAATGGTCTCCCAAGAATAATTGGAACCTCATAATTAGCCTCACAGTCTAGAATGACAAAATTCACTAGAAGAATGAATTTATCAACCTGAACCAAAACATCTTCAATCATACCCATTGACCTTTTCATGGTACGATCGGCCATTTGCAATATCATAGAGGTGGGTCTTGGTTTCCCAATCCCCAAAGTCTTGAAAATTAAATAGGGTATCAAATTTATACTTTCCCCAAGGTCATAAAGAGCTTTTGCAAACTCGACACTTCCAATTGTACAAGCAATCGTGAAAGAACCGGGATCCTCCAACTTTAGAGACATTTAATGAACAATTGCACTCACTTGATGAGTGACTTTGATGGTCTCACAATTCATTTACCACTTCTTTGTCACAAGATCTTTCATAAACTTTGCATAACCGGGCATTTGTTCCAAAGCTTCGACCAATGGCACATTGATTGAAAGACTCTTCGTCATTTAAATGAATTTCTTGAATTGATTCTCACTATTTTGCTTGGCAAGTCTTTGAGGGTATGGAGGTGGAGGCTTAGGCAATGGTGCCTTATACTTTTGCACTATCGGATCCAGTATGTCAATAATGTGTTCCCTAGATGAGTTCACCTCCTATTGAGTCTCTTCCACACCATCATCAATATCAATCCGAACTTCCCCATTAGGTTGAACAACATTGTTCGGGATCTCTTCTTCTTGCATCACTTGATCATCATTAATAAGTCTTCTTCCACTTGAGGTGGGTGCATTCTCCCCTCTTCCACTTCTTGTGATAACCAACATGGCATGCCCCATATTATTACCAGCCTTCGGGTTTACCACCGTATCACTTGGTAATGCCCCCTTAGGACCAGAATTTAAAGCTTGATAGATTTGCCCATTTGAACTTCTAGGTTACGGATTGATGTGTTGTGTGAGGCAAGTTGGGCATTCGAATCGGTATTCTTTTCCATCATTTGCTTGAACATACTTTCAATATGTCCCATCTCATTGTTTGAAGAACTTGAACCTTGGAAAGGATAAGGAGGTGGGTTGCTCGGTTGTTGATACATTGGGGGCCTTTGAAAGGCCGACCCCCGGTTGCCTTGATTGTTACTCCATCCACCTTGATTGTTGCCTCCCCAATTTCATTGGGTGTTTCCACTTCAATTTTTTTGATTGTTGTTGTTATTCCAATTCCCTTGATTGTTTAGAATTCCAATTGCCATGATTGTTTTGTGGTCTCCATTGTTGTTGGTTTGGGCCTTGGAGGTTGCTTATTTGCCCTTAAAAATTGTTCACATATTGCACTTCCTCCTCTTGTTCATTATAAGAATCTTCTTGCTCAAAACCACCATCATCTTCCACATAGTTCTCCACTTGAGTTTACACTTATGGACCCTTGGTCCTCCTCTTGTTCACCAACACATTCACTCCCTCCATAGAATTAACTTGCTTAGGAGCTTGCACTTGATTTAGTTGGGCCTTTGCTAGTTGAGTCATGGTAGTGGTCAATTCGGAAATGACTTGCCCATGGTCTTGCAATTATTTATGAAGGTGGATCATATTCCGATCATCTTGTGGAACATTGGCCCGGGACTGCCAAGCTGACGACGTTTCTGCCATCTCATCCAAGATTTCACACGCCTTCGCATAAGGCGTAGTCATAAAATTCTCACCGGCTAGTTGATCCACTACACATTGGTTGGTTGTGTTAATCCCAAGATAAAAGATTTGTTGAATCATGTTTTCCATCATATCGTTGTTGGGACATTCCTTAACCATTATTCTATAGTGCTACCATATCTCATGTAGAGGTTAATTCGGCTCTTGCTTGAATGCCAAGATCTCATCTCGAAGTGTAGCCATGTGCCCAGGATAGAAAACCTTAGCAATGAAATTTTCACCCAACTCATCCCAAGTGTGAATTTAATGGTTCGGCTATCGGTACAACCAATCTAAAGCTTTCCCCCATAGAGAGAACGGAAAAAGCCTTAGCATCATTGCATCCCCGGAAACATTAGTTTGCTTGCTCCCCAACATGTATCCACAAAGCCCTTAAAATGTTTATAAGCATTTTGAGTTGGAGCACCGATAAAGAAACCATGTTGTTTAAGCAAAGTGAGCATCACATTGGTGATTTGGAAGTTGCCCGCCCTAATACGGGGAGGGACTATTGCACTAGCATAACCTTTGTTGGGCAATATCCGGTGTGGAGACGCTCGTGGTGGAGGTGGTGATGGAACAGGCACGTTGTCATATGGTACTCGGCCTCTCCGATTAGCTTGAGGCTCAAGAGTTACCTCCTCTACTTGTTCCTCCTCGCCGTCCAATTTCCCTTAAGGCAAATTTTCGAGATCGTTATTCGTCATGTTTGTAACTAGAATTTCTTAAACAAGTTAGTAACACATAAGGAAAAGAAGATATTCCAAAAATACACTCAAATATATAGCTAACACCATTTTAACTCCCCATCAATTGTGCCAAAATTGTATCCACGTCCAATCCACACTAGTGAGTGGAAACGGTCGTTGGAAGAATAGTACCCAACAAGAGTCGGGGTCGATTTCCACAGGGAGTTTAATATGGGTGTTAGCGTATACACTTGATGAGAGCAAATAAAATAACTAAATTACGCTTCCAAACAAGGGATTTTGTTTTCTACTTCTAAATTAACACTAACAATTATAAACAAATGATAAGAAACTAGAAAGCGAGTGATTGTTTTTGTTATTTTTACCAAATGGTTAAAAGGCCTAGGGATGTGACCTTCACCTAGGTGTTCGCCTAATGGGTTAAGTACGTTAACACTTGTTTTATTGATCGGGGTGTATTATAGCTCTCAAATCTAAGTTACCTACTCAATACCTCTCGATCATAAAGTGATTTTGTCCAATTTGGCTTTCTCAAGCCCAAATGGGTATCAAGCTAAATAGTTGATATGAGCTCAAGTCAGATTTCTCCTATCTCTAGTTCAAACCCTTTAGTTAGGCTAATCAAATCCTTAATTAGCCCAATTTCTTGTTAGCCAAGTTTTCCTAGGCTAGGTCCCTCTTTCTCAAGTAAAGACCAAGTCAAAAAGGCATGAATCAATGTTTGCAACCATTAATTCTAAAATTAAAGCATAAACAAGGCTAAATAATCAAACCCAATCATAAACAAGCATTAAATTAAATACCCATAAGGTTTACATACTAGGGTTGGGTCACAACCCTAGTAGAAATCTAGCTACTCGTAGTAGAAAATGAAGAAAACAAAGAAGAAATACTAATTAAACTCATAATATAAAATTAAAATGATAAACTATGATGTTTTTATCCCAAATTGATCAAAAATTTCCTAAAATGGAAAATTACAATGGCTATAGCTGCTTGAACTTGAAAACTTGACCTAAAAGTGTGATTATCGTCTATTTATAGTCACCCAAAATTTGCTGACTAAAATGCCCCTCGGGAGGTTCTGCAGCCGAACAATTCCTTGTGCGGTCCGCACATTTCTTGATCTTGCAAGGAACTTGATTCTGCAGCCGCATAATTTGGTCTGCGGCTGCACAATTCTTTTGCAGTCTGCACTTCAGGCAAGGCTTCAGTCTTGGTCATTTGCACACTCTCTGAACTTTTTGAATTCTTGTCAATGCAGACCATGTTCTGCGGCCGCACAATTCATGTGCGGTCCGCACATCTTCTTAAAGTTTGCTAGGCTTCCTCACTTGTTCTAACAAGGCTTAAAGTTTGTCGTCCGCACTTGCTTATGCGGCCGCAGAAATACCTCTGTGGACCACACTTCTTGTGTGATGTGCCCCTTCTTGCCTTGTGAGTCTGAATACTCCTTTTTGAGTCGGATTTCTTCATAAGAGCCCAAATTTCTAACATTCCTGCAATTTGCACACTTGCATTTGTTTTGGGAAAATAAATCAATACTTTCGGAATAAAACAAAAGTAAAAAGGTACCAATAAGTGGTCAAAATCTACACTTATCAGTCACATAATCAACTCTTAACCGTATTTGATTTTCATTGTTGTGTTCGTTTCAGCCATAAACACTACTTGGTTTCATAAGTGTATAGAAAACTGACCTTAAAAAATTCTCCTTGAAGCGGCTAACTTCACACTTGCATAGGTGATTCCAAAATATGCCATCCCATAGATACACTATTTGATATTCCTATATCAAACATAGAAACCATTAAAAATCCTTAACGCATTATCCTTAGTACTGAGCATTGTCTTAGCACGACAATAGACTAAATTATTGTATTCTATAATTTTAAAACATCATTAACGAATTTGTTTCATCTCCTTGAACCTAGATCTTGGGATCTCCAGTCTTCTAGACAGAGTTACCGCCACAATGACTTGTCCTCGGCCATAGCTCCATTCCCATCGATGATATTTCAACTACCTCTCTAGTTATGCCTTTTGTAAGTGAATCTGATATATTATCGCTTGACCTCATGTAGCTAATCGTGATAATTTCCCTAGAGAGTAGTTTTCTAACCGTTTTATGTCTTCATACTATAGGATGAGATTTTTTGTTATACATAACACTCCCAGCCCTTCTAATTACCACTTGAGTATCAGAATATATGCATATTGGTGCCAACGGCTTGGGCCTAAATGGAATATCTTCCAAAATATTTCTGAGCCATTCAGCTTCTTCACCGACTTTATCTAAGGCTATAAACTCAGCCTCCATTGTAGAGGGGGAAATACAAGTTTGTTTGGATGATTTTCAAGATACCACTCCTCCACCAATAGTGAATATATATATCCAATTGTGAATGTAGAATCAGTTGAACCGGTGATCCAATTTCCATCACAATATCCCTCAATCACCACGGAATACTTACTGTAGTTCAAAAGAAAGTCTTGGATATTGTTTTGAATATCCCAAAACTCGTTTCATTGCCATCCAATGAGATTGGCCTGGATTATTCTTGTATCGATTCAATTTAATTATAGCACAAGCTATATCTAGTCGTGTACAATTCATGATACACGTTAAACATCCCAACACATGAGCATAATGTAATTGCGGTATGCTTTGACCTTTATTCTTTGCCGTGCAAGATTCACATTAGTTGGAGTCTTTGCAACTTTAAAATCTAAGTGTTTGAACTTATCCAGTACCATTTTAATATAATGATATTGTGATAATGCCAAATGTTGAAGAGTCTTGTGGATCTTAATATCTAAAATTAAATCAGCAACTCCCAAGTTTTTCATATCAAACTTCCTAGTTAACATTCGCTTAGTCACATTTATGTTGGAAATGTCATTACTCATTATCCGCATATTATTCACTTATAAACAAACAATGACTATGTGATTTGGAGCATGCTTAGTATAGAAATTTATCACATTCATTAATCTTAAAATCATTTGGCAACATTGTATGGTCAAATTTCGTATGCCATTATTTGGGTGCTTATTTTAGTCCGCAAAGTGACTTAACAAGTCTACGTACCTTCTTCTCTTTGCCTGAAATCACAAACCCTTCGGACTGTTCCATATAAATTTCTTCCTCAAAATATTCATTTAAGAAGGTCGTCTTAACATTCATTTAATGAATTTTAACACGATATACTGCAGCTAATACTACTAATGTCAGTATGGATGTAATTTTTGTAACATGTGAGAATGTGTCAAAATAGTTAAGGCCTTCTCGATGTCTATAACTTTTGACAATAAGTCTTGTTTTATACTTGTCAATAGTTCCATAATCATTCATTTTCCTTTTAAAAATCTATTTAGAACCTAATGGTTTATTCTCGAGAGGAAGATCAACCAACTCTCATGTATGGTTGTTCAATTTGGATTTTATTTTACTATTGATTGCCTCTTTCAGAAAAGGTAATTCCGAATAAGATATATAGCATGTTTGGCCAAGCTTCTAAAATTTGCTTATTTGGAGAAGTGCTTTTTTCAAAAGTGCTTTTCAAAAAAGTATTTTTGGTGAGAATCGGTTGGTGTTTGGCTAATTAATTTGAAAAGCATTTTTGAGCAGTAATTAGTGTTTGGCCAAGCTTTTGAAAACTTCTTCTAAGTGTATTTTTCTCAAAAGTGCTTCTCAGAAAAGTGCTTTTGGAGAGAAGCTATATTTTTCTGCTTCTCAAAAATTGTTTCTGCTTCTCCTCAAAAATATTTTTTTTCCTTCTAAAAGCTTGGCCAAACACCTCAAATTTTGGCCAAAATCACTTTTGGCCCAAAACAAAAAGCACTTTTGGACCAAAAATAAGCTTGGCCAAACAGGTTAATAGCTTCTTTAAAATTTTCAGGCTCATTTTCCCATAAAAAAGTCACAAAATATGGTCCAAATAAAATAGACGCTATTTGTTGTTTACCGCGTCTTGGATCCTCCTCATTATATTTACTTTCTTTTGTTCCTTCCCGGTGTCGTTTGGATTCTTCACCAATCAACTCACATTCCTTTTTATAGGGACATATATTTTTAAATAATTCAGTATTATCTGATTCTGTCACCGTATTATTATGAATATCGAGATTTTCTGATTTATGAACAAGAAATTGATATGCTTTACTATTGGTTGCATATCCTATGAAAACAAAATCAACGACTTTCGATCCTACCTTTACCCTTTTGGGTTTAGGAATTTGTACTTTTGCCAAACGTTGTGATGACCCGATATGTTGTTTTGAACACTAGCTCCTTTTTCTATGTTTCGAGACCTCCCGTAGCTCTATTTGATGAGTTATGACTTGTGTGAATGGTCTGTGTCGCTTTTCGGAAAGTTGTTATGTGAAATTTTAAAGAAAATGTGATTTTTGACTTAAAATGAGGCTAGAGTTGACCACAGTCAATATTTTTGGTAAACGACCCCGGATCGGTATTTTGACGATTCCAGTAGGTTTGTAGGATATTTTTGGTCTTGTATGCATGTTCGGTAGGGACGCTTTTGCGATGTGACTGTCGCAAATGCGAGTATGTTTGGGCTGGGAAACCTACACAAATGCGAAGGAGGTATCGCTTTTGCGAGTTGGGGGCCTTTCGCAAATATGATGTTTTTTTCTCAAATGCGACTTCTACATGCTAGGACACTGATCGCATTGTGATCAGTGGTTCGCTTTTGTGATGGTCGCAATTGTGAACAAGACTGTAGCTGGGTAAACGTGGAGAATTTTGGGACTTAGCTCATTTTACATCATTTTCAACCCTAATCTCTCTAGAGACAAATTTTGAAGAGGATTTTCTTCCCAAATTTATTGGTACGAAACTTTAACTAGTTTTCAATCAATTTCAATTACTTTTCTAGGAATTTAATCCTCAAATTAATGAACTTCAAAGTAAAAATTAGGGATTTTAGGTAGAATTTAGGAATTTTATAAAATTGAGATTTAAACCTCGAACTGAGGTCGGATTTCGAAATAATCACATAGCCAGGCTCGGGGTGAATGGATAATCGGGATTTGGTTCAAATATCGAATTTCGACCACCTAGGCTAGGGGTTGAATTTTGTTGACCTTTTGAATATAGTTAAAGATTGAACCTTTTTTCATTCCTGGGTAGTTTCTAAAGCTTGTTTTGAATTATTTGAACGATAATTGGCTAGATTTGGTTTGTTTGGAGGCTTTTTTTAAAGGAAAAGTCATGGTTGATTGTTGATTTGATTCCAAAAAGAGGTAAGTATCGTGGTTAACCTTGACTTGAGGGAATTAAGACTTGATTGGTCTATGTGCTACACGATTTATGTGTAGGGACGATGTATATACAAGGTGACGAGTGTATATGTGTTGTCATAGGTATAAGCATGCGCGGTGGACTATTAATTATGTATTTCAATTATATGCAATCCCTTCATTTATTCTATGTTATTATTCATGTCATGCCTTAATTGTTACATGCTTTTACTTGCTAAATTGTAATGATCTGGCCGGTTATTTTGAGCATTTGCATTTTGTTCGATGGTTAGAGGTCATGAGTAACTTCATATAATATATTATGACTTGCGTGTGTCATGAATTTTGGTTTTCGAGTGATTCGTGATTGATTTGGAAGAATAATTCTCATCTTAGAAGCTTTAAGTTGGAAGAGTTGACCAAGTTTGACTTTTATGTATTTGACCTCGGATCGGAGTTTTGATGGTTCTGTTAGGTCTGGATGGTGAGAATAATTCTCACATTCTAGCCATTTTTGTTTAGTTTTCCGAAAAACAAATTGTTTGTTATTTGGAGTTTTTTTACAAAATGTTATGGCCTCTATACTACAGGTTGTTTGGGAAGGGTTAATGGAATTAGTTCATCACGATTGCGGGTACATGGCCGTGATCGCGAAGAGTAAAAAACTGTGCTGGAGTTTTTTTGAATTGCGATCGTGAGATTGGTGACCGCGATCGCGAAGAAGGACCACTGGCAGTGCTTTAAAACATCAACTTTCGGGATTTTGATTTCATTTTCTTCACTTTTTGAGTTCTTATAGCACAAGTAACGCAAGTTTGGAGGAGATAAACACCCAAATCTTGAGGGTAAGTAATTTTATCTTTGTTTTGATTGTATATTTTATTTTTCCATGGATTACTACACCTAAATTAAGGATTTGAAGAGAAGAAATTGGGGGGGGGGGTTGTCAAAACTTTCCTAAAGTAAATTATTGAGTTTTGAACGACGATTTGGAGTCGAATTTGAGTGAAATTAGTATGGTTGGAGTCGTAGTTGAGGGGTTGTCTGAATTTGTGAGTTTTGTCGGTTTCTGAGGTACGGGCTCGGGTTGACTTTTTAGTTGTCTTTGGGTATTTGATTAAAGATTCGACTTTTTCCGTTTGGGTTTGTTTCCCTTGACATTATTTGATGATTTTGAGTTGTTTTTGGCTAGTTTCGAGCCGTTCTGAGCTCGATTCACGCGAGATGGCATTTCTAGAGTATTGTTTGGCTTGCTCGATATTTGATTTGGCTTGTTCGAGGTAAGTAATATTTCTAAACTTGGAAATTGAGGGTGTTATCCCCGGGAACCATGTTATTTGTGATGTGTTGAGGTGACCCACATGCTAGGTGACGGGCGTGTGGGCGTGCACCATGGTAATCATGATTCAAGTTGACTTTTAGACTAGTACTAGACTTGTTTTGCTATCATATCCTGTTATATTCGTGTTTTTCCCTACTTGTTGATTTATTTTAGCTGTGATTCATGTTAGACATCATGTTTAGGCTATGTACTTATTTGGTTGAGACCTAATAAGGCTATCTGTTCTTTTGAGTTATCTAATTTAACTGTAATTATACACTCAGTCATGGTTCTTCATTTGCATATCATATCTCAGTTTCTGTTCATCATTCATTGTTACATCGCATGTTATCATTGTTTTTCCATATGTGGAGTTGTTGGGCTGAGTGTTATAACATTGTGATCCCTTGATACTTGAGAGGTTGATGACTGAGGTAGGCCTTAGAGCCGTGTTGAATGTGTTGTTGTAGATCGGGCTGCACGCATACCATGCCATATTGGCTTTATTATTAATATTACTGTGGATCGGACTGAATGCAACAGGCCTTATTGACTTTATTATTATTGTGAATCGGGTTGCAAGTCGTAGCAGGCCATACTGGATTTTGATTAGCGCTTGGGCAGGATCCGCCCCTCTAGAGTCTGACATGCCAGCAGTGAGCACAGGTACAACAATATATATACACGTGCTGTGGTGAGGGGCATTAATGCCAGGCACCCGTACAGTGCTGAGTGATTCTGTGTGTGTGACGAAGTGGGCAATAGAGACGGATAGCTTGATTATGTTGATAGTGAGTGTACCTGGGGATATCACCATGAAACCATTCATTTGACATGCATACTTGACATGTAGGCATAGAGATGCATTTTCCTAATGCTAGACGGTAATGTGACATTGATGATTTGACATGTATTTGACATGTAGGCATAGAGATGTATATTCCTCATTCTAGATGGTATGCGATAATTGATGACTTGACATGTAGGCATAGAGATGTACTTTCCCCATGTTAATTGGTAAAGTAAAACTCTTATCTGGTGTTGTAAATTGGGAATACAGTTCTTTTGATAAACTCATGTTTAGTTGTTTCTCAATGGTGAGATTTGGAATTGACTGTTTTACTTGAAAAGCATGCCTACTTTCCCGTAAGTGTGATCTAGCCGAGCATATATCTCCTGATTCAAATATCTTTATTGGCTTCACTACACTGTTATGAAGTGTTACTGGCTATTGATGTTGGTCACTGACCTTTTTCCCGAGCTCGTCATTGCTTTCAACCTAAGGTTAGGTTTGTTACTTATTGAGTACATGGGGTTGGTTGTACTCATACTATACTTCTGTACCTTGAGTGCAGATCTTGGAGTTGATATTGTTGTGCATGGAGGGAGTTGGCATTGAAGATGTACCCATTGTCCGGATATGACTACCACTTGTTCTTGGTAGTTTTAGATTTGAGTTCTATTTATGTATATTCAAACAGATGTTGAAATTATTTTTCATACCAGTTTTGTAAATCTGAAGTCTTAGTAGCTCATGACTTGTATTACTAATCCTTGGGATTTTCGTGTAGAAGTTTAGTTATTTTACTCTTTAGCTTTTATTATTCTCATTTGAGTTGTGTTGACTATTATTTGGCTTACCTAACGGATTGGGTTAGGTGCCATCATGACTAGTTAGATTTTGGATCATGACAAGTTGGCATTAGAGCTCTAGGTTCATAGGTTCTAAAGTCATGAGCAAGTGTCTAGTAGAGTCTTGCGGATCAGTATGATGACGTCCATACCTATCTTCAAGAGGATACAGGGCATTGATTATCGTGTAGCATTGATTCAACTTGAAGCGTATCTATTGAATTCCTTCTACTCTCTCGTATGTTATGTGAGTGCTAGGTATTAGCTGTGCATCGACGGCTTGTGATTCCATGGATGAGGTGTGAGATGTGTTTTCTATGTTTTGGCGATGGGCCGGTCAATTCCATTTATCCAAGTGTCACAAAAATATACCCTCACTTGTAACAATAATATTGGTGGTGGAAGATGAAGAAAGATATAATGAGTCATGTCTCTCGGTGTTTGAATTGTCAATAGGTAAAGTACGAGCATCAGAAACCGAATGATTGACTCAAGTGGAAGTGGTAGCGCATTACTATGCATTTTGTGGTATTCTTACCATGGACCTTGAGGAAATATGATGCAGTTTGGGTTATGGTGGACCGGTTGACTAAGTCAGCATACTTTATTCCGGTGATAACGTCCTATTCTTCAGAGTGGTTTTCTAAGATTTACTTTTGGGAGATTATCCATCTGAATGGGGTGCCTATTTCCATCACTTCTGACCGAAGTACGCAGTTCACATCGATTCATAAGTACCATGAAGATAGGTCACATGTTTTAGACTTCAGCACAGTGCAGCTTGATCAAAATTTGACTTGTGAGGAACACCCGGTGGCTATTTTAGACTGGCAGGTTTGAAAGTTGAGGTCTAAGAGTTTTCCTTCTGTAAGAGTGCAATGGAGAGGTCAGCCAATTGAGGAGGCTACGTGGGAGTCCGAGCCCGATATGAGGAGTAGATACCCGCACCTTTTTATCAGTCCAAGTACATTTCTATGTCTGTTCGAGGATGAATATTTCTTTTAGAGGTGGAGAATATGACGACCCGATAGGTCATTTTGAACACTAGCTCCTATTTCTATGTTTGGAGACCTGTCGTAGCTCTATTTTATGAGTTATGACTTGCGTGTGTGGTCTGTGTTGCTTTTTGGAAAGCTATTATGTGAAATTTTAAAGAAAATATGATTTTTGATTTAAAATGAGGCTAGCGTTTACCATGGTCAATATTTTTGGTAAACAACCTCGGATCGGTATTTTGACGATTATGGTAGATTCGTAGGATATTTTTGGACTTATATGCATGTTTTTTTGGGGTCCCGGGTGACTCGAGCGCATTTCGGCCCGTTATGTGAAAATTGGAAAAAGTTCAGTTCAAGTGAAAAATCTTGAGTTTTGATGATTGATTTTTATTTGAGTTAGAGAGCGAGTTTGCATGATGTTATTACACTTGAGTGAATGTTCAAATTTGATCACGATAGCTCAGATGAGTTCCAGAGGTGTTTTGGTATATTTTTGGACTATTGAGAGAAAACTCATGCATCAGGTCTGCAGGTCTCGCAATTGCGAGTCCCGCTTTTGTGAAGCTGGACTCACAAATACGATAGCTGGGGAGGGATATGATCCTTGCAAATGTGAGGAAACTATCTCAATTGTGAGTTGTGGGGCCAATTTTGCTATGTCACTGTCACAAATGCGACTAGGTTTGAGCTGGGCAACCTTCGCAAATGCGATGCTTTTGTTGAAAATATGACTTCTACATGTTGGGTTACTGATTGCATTTGCGATAAGTTGTTTGCTTTTGCGATGGTTGCAATTGCAAACAAGAGTTCGCAATTGACATCTGCAGCTGGGTAAAAGTGGGGAATTTTGGGACTTAGCTCATTTTACACCATTTTCAACCCTAATCTCTCTAGAGGAGATTTGTGAAGAGGATATTCTTTACAAATTAATTGATAGATAATTTTAACTAGTTTTCAATTAGTTTCAATTACTTTTCCATGAATTTAATCATCAAATCTATGAATTTCAAAGCAGAATTTAGGGGGTTTGGGTAGAATTTAGGAATTTTGTAAAATTGAGATTTAGACCTCGAATTGAGGTCGATTTTCGAAACAAATCGCATAACCGGACTCGGGGGTGAATGGGTAATCGGGATTTGGTCTGAATCTCGAATTTTGACCATATGGGCTCGGGTTTACTTTTGTTGACTTTTTCAATTTAGTTAAAGATTGAACCTTTTTCATTCGTGGGTAGTTTCTAAAGCTTGTTTTGAATTGTTTGAATGCTAATTGGCTAGATTCGGTTAGTTTGGTGGCTTGTTCTAAAGGAAATAGACATGGTTGATTGTTGATTTGACTCCAAAAAGAGGTAAGTGTCATGGTTAACCTTGAACTGAGGGAATTAAAACTTGATTGGTCTATATGGTACGTGATTTATGTGTGGGGACAACGCATATGCAAGGTGACGAGTGTATATGCATTGTCATGGGTTTAAGCATACAGATGGACTATTAATAGTGTATTTCAATTATATCATGCCTTCTTTTATTCCGTGTTACTATTCGTGTCATACCTTAATTATTACATGTCTTCATTGCTACATGCCTCTATTTGCTTCATGTTCCATGTATCCATGTTTTTTTAATTGTCTGTCTTTGCTTGCTATATGCCCCATAATTACTAGGTAGAAGCTATTGCCTGTTCTATGTCCTTAATTGTCTATTTGTCTTCACTTCCTTTCTGTTTCACTTCGAATTGTCATATTGGGTTGCCTTAGAGTATTTATACGTTTTGGTTCCTTTTTTCATACGTTGTGAGATACAATGTAGTTGTTTGTAGCATTACTATGATGTTTGGGATCGGCTTGCATGCCGTAACGGTATTGATATAATATTTGGGATAGTTGTTTGTAGTATTACTATATATATGGGATCAAGTTCCACACTGCAATGGATATTGATATGATATTTGGGATCGGGTTGCATGCTGCTACGATATAAGTTATATATATATATATATATATATATATATATATATATATATATATATATATATATATATATATATATATATATATATATATATCCAGTGGCGCTTAGTGGAGATTTTCTCGGACTGTCATTATCAGGAGACTTGAGGTATAGTTGCACGGCGTTCGCAGTCCCTGGAGTCCCCTTCTTATATGCTATATTGTTTATTTTATTTCGAACAGTTTTATTTTTATTTCAGACCTTGTTTGTAGTATTTTTAGCAGCACATGTACTTGTGACACTAATTTTTGGGTTTAGACTAGACCGCGTTGGTTTCAGATTATTATATTGCAAAGTATTTAAAACGTATATTCTTAATCATTTGCTTTTAAATTGATAAAATGGATAATTGATTAGCTAATGTGGGCTTGCCTAGCAAGCGTATGTTAGGCGTCATCATGTCCCCGTGGTTAGGATTTTGGATCGTGACAAACGCCCCCACACTTTGAAATAATTCAAGTTGGGCTTCCTTTCCAGCTTTTATAAGGAATAGATTGTGTTTTGTTATGGGTCACTCGGTTGGGTATTCGGTTAGCCGTAAGAATAGCTTCCCTTGCATAAGTTCTGTGATAAATCATAACTTATCAACAAAGCATTCATCATCTCTTTTAATGATTGATTATTTCCGCAATCCCATTGGATTGAGGCATGTAAAGGGTTGTTATTTAATGAATAATGTCATATTCTAAATATATTTCTTCAAAAGGAGATTTGTATTCACCATCCCTATCACTTCTTATTATTTTGATTTTCTTGTTAAGTTGCGTTTCAACTTCATTTTTGTATTTATTGAATGAATCTATTGTTTCATCTTTATTACTAAGTAAGCAAACCTCGCAATATCGAGTATTGTCATCAATAAATGTTATGAAATACTTTTTTCCACCACGAGAGGATATTGACTTCATGTCGCAAATACTTGTGTGAAGTCTAAAGGATTTGAATTTCTTTCAACTGACTTATAAGGATATTTAACATATTTAGATTCCACAAATATTTGACATTTTGATTTTTCGCATTCAAACTTAAGTAATGCTTCCAAATTAATTATTTTGCGCAGTAATAGACATATCCCAATTGTATATGCCATAAATTATTTGACTCAAATAAGTAAGTAAGAAGCTAGAATTTTATTATTGTCAACGACCATTATATTCAATTTGAAAAGGCCCTCAGTAAGGTAACATTTTCCTACAAATATCTCGTTCTCACTTATTACAACTTTATCAGATACAACGATGCACTTAAACTCGTTCTTAGCAAGAAGTGCAGTAGAGACTAAGTTTCCTTATTTCAGGAACATGAAGGATGTTGTTCAGACTCACCATCTTACCAGAGGTCATCTTCAAAACCATTTCCTTCAATCTTGGCCATTGCAGAATTTTCCATAGAGAGCGTCTCCTCGGATCTAGCAGGAGCATATGAGACAAACTCTTCTCTAACAACACAAATATGGGGGGTGGCTCCAAAATCAATCGACCACTCCGTAGGATTTTCAATCAAGTTGCACTCTGACAGCATTGCACACAAGTTATCCATATCGTTATTCTTTTCAACCATATTTGGTTGTCCCTTTTCTTGTCTTTCTTTAGGGTATAATAGTCTATAGACTTATGTCCAGCTTTTCCATAGTTGTAGCAATTTTTCTTTGAACCTCTTTTTACTCGGGTTACTCTTTGGCCCAGAAGGATTCTTTCTCTTCTTATTATTTTATGGAGCATCCTCAACAATATTTGCTCTCATATTGTTGAGTTACATGGACCTTCTTTTAGTCAACTTTGTCATCTTCTTTAATCCTCAACCAAACAATGAGATCTTGGAGTGACATCTCCTTGCGTTTGTATTTCAAGTAATTTTTGAAGTCCTTCCATAGAGGAGGCAACCTCTCCATTAGTGCCGCAACTTGAAACGCTTCATTTATGAACAAATCTTCAATAAAAATATATTAATAATAACATGACTAATACTTTTAACAAAAGTATTAACTTGGATTATACCTTCAGTAAGGAGATCATGGATAATTACTTAAAATTCTTGGACTTAAGTAATAATAGACTTGTTATCTACCATTTTATAGTCTAGAAATTTTGCGGTTACAAACTTCTTCATCACGGCATCCTCAGCTATATATATTTTTAAGCACAGTCCATAGTTCTTTCGATGTCTCCACATTACTATAGACGTTATACAGATCGTCCTTCAGTCCGCTAAGAATTAATTCTTGTACAAAAAATTAGAATGCTTCCATGCCTCAGTCACAAGGAAGCATTCACTATCCGGAGTTCCACCTTGTAGAACATGAACGTCTTCCTTAATGAACTTTTGTAGACTTAGAGTCGTCAAATAAAAGAACATCTTCTGTTGCCATCACTTGAAATAAATCCCAAAAAACAAAAATTCGGGATTTTCTGTCGTGCCAACATTGGTATAGGCATTGTGCGACTTGAAGAAGTATTGGCAGTCACCGACGAGGTATTGCTATTCACAACAGGAATCATTTGTTGTTCGGCATCCATTGTCATTTCTGTAAAATAAATGACGTAAATAAATTTTAAGATACGCAAAGTTTTTATATCTTCAAATCGATAACACTAGAGTAAGAAATCACTCAGATTTTAGTCTCCCACGGAGTAGAAAATCATAGGATTTCAATCTCCAAAAACAATGATAAACGAAATAGAATAATTGTAAAAGTTAAAAGACAGAATAGAAACCCACAAAGGTTTTAATCTCCAGAATGGGAGCAGAAAACCATACAAGTTTTAATCTCCAAAACAGTGTATAAAATAGAAATACAGAATATTAAAGTTAAGTTCCTTAAGCTTGTCAATCTGTATTCGAAAAATAAATTCTGAAAACTTAAACTACGTAAAATTGTTTGTAGAAGAAGAATAATTATATCCGAGCCCACTGAATTCACGGTATTTTCTTAAGGAACTTAATCCCCTCTTAGCTCCCGAGATTTAGGATTATTTTCTTCCAGGATAGAACGGACAATCTCGCTGGCGTAGCGGTACTTCAAACCCTAGTGACCAACAAACTCAAAGATCAGAAGCATATCACACTTTGAAGAATTTACTGTTTAATGCAGAAAGTAATGCAGAAAGAGAGATAGAACTTCAGAATTTTGGTAAAAATCTGAGGGAATGACCAGGTATTTATAGTCAAACACTTGGGTTGAACGAAGAGGTGCAACTCAAAAGTTGTAGCCTTTCAAGTGAACTTTTGCTAAATTGGGCATTACGTAAATGGCTATTTTCGCAAAAAATTAAACGGAAAATAAAATGAGAGAAGAAATAAATTACCGTTACATAAACTGTTGATTTGGATTTAAAATATTAATATAATCTTAATATTGGATAAATAAATTTGGTCCAAAAAATTAATCAATCAATCAGATCTTGACAAGAAAGATGTCACGACCCAAAATCTAACTAGTCGTGATGACACCTAACCCATCCCGTTAGGTAAGCCAATTACCAACTAACCAATTTCAATAATAATTATTAAAGCAATTTAAGTGAATAAAGATCCTGATCTTATACAATCCCCAAGAACTGGTAGTACAAATTATGGGTTTCTAAGAATAGAGTATACAAAGCGAAATGAAATAAATACATAGTCTATTTGAATAATACATAAACAGAGCTTTTATAAATCTAAGGCTACCCTAAACAAGAGGCAGCTACAATAGAAATGCAGGTACATCTTCAAATCCCGCAACCATCGAGCACAGCAACAACAACAGCCAATATCTGCACGCAATGTGCAAAAGTATAGTATCAGTACAAACGACCCCATGTATTGAGTAAGTAACAAACCTAGCCGTAGGTTGAAAGTAGTGACAAGCTTTCACCAAGGTCGGGTCCAAAACCAATAGTCCACAACAATCCATAACAACATAAAGCAAATAGTACTAGAAGTAATTCAGGGATAAAATACTCAGCCAAATCATGATTTCAAAAAAATATAGTAGTTCTTTCTTTCAAATACATTAGTGAAAACCCAAATCGTTTGCTGAAGTTGCCAATTATATGAATAGTTTGAAAACAATAAATTTCTCCAAAAATCTTTTCGATAATAAATAGGATGTTTTATTTTCCTTCTGGATAATCCGTGTAAAACAAATGCATTATTATGCACATCTGTCAAAATGTGTGAGAAATCATGAATGATGTGATGTTGTACAGCATGAGGAAAAATACATCTCTATGCCTATATGTCATATGTGCATGCCAATGCGATGCAACTCAGTAAAAAAATCATAAACAGCCCCTCGGGCAGAACATCACTCATATACAGCCCCTCGGGCAAACCTCACAGTCACTCGTGCCACTCGTGCATACCTCACAATCACCCTTGCCACTCGGGTATACCTCACAGTCACTCTTGTCACTTGGTCATACCTCACAATCACTCATGCCTTCTAGTCACTCAGCACTTGGCACTCGCACTCATTAGGAACCTGCGCTCACTGGGGGTGTGTACAGACTCCGGAGGGGCTCCTACAGCCCAAGCGCTATAATCTGCACGGACAACTCACGTGCTATAATATCATATCAGAATCTGCACGGACAACTCATGTGCCATAATAAGCCAATAAGGCCTGCTGTAGGCGTGCAGCCTGATCCCATGATAATCCTCACAATCAGGCCCTCGGCCTCTCTCAGTCATCAATCTCTCCAGTCTCTCGGGCTCACAATGTCATGAAAATAGCCCAAAATGATGATATGATGTATCAATAAATAACAACAGAGACGGAGATATGATATGCAATGAAATGAATATGACTGAGTATGAATTTTTAATTTAAAACAAATAATTCACAGGAATATGACCTCTGTGGGTCCCAATAATACTGGCAGATAGCCTCAACATAATTGTTAATATGCTTTTCAGCTTAATTTCTTTAACTCATAAAACGCATGGAAAATGCCAAGATCATTTAACTACAAAATTCCACAGAAATAATTATGTCACAATTTCTATAGTGCACGCCCACATGCCCGTCACCTAACATGTGCGTCACCTCCCAACAATTCACGAAATACATATATTCAGGGTTCATACCCTCAACTCCAAGATTAGAAGAGTTACTTACCTTGAACAAGCTGAATCCAATGTCGAGCAAGCTAAACAATGCTCCAGAAATTCCATTCTCCGCGTATCAACTTCCAAACGGCTCGAATCTAGTCACAATAATTTGACTCAGTCCACACAATTTATAAGAATTAATTCCATATCAAAATGCTAATATTTTCCATAAAATCTGAAATTACGCCCCAAAAATCACTCGTGGGGCCCACGTCTCGAAATCCGAAGAAACTCACAAAATACGACAACCCATCCAATTAAAGGTTCAACCATACTAATTTCACTCAAATCCGACTTCAAATCAGTATTCAAACTTGAAAAATTCATTTTGTGACATTATGGAAATTTCCTTCTATTGCTCTTTAAGATTCTTTAATCTTACACAAAAAATGAAGATTAATTCATGGAATATAATCACAAGGGAGTTAAGAACACTTACCCCAAGTTGTGTGGAAAATTTTCTCTCCAAAATCGCCCCACCCGAGCTCCAAAATCCGAAAAAAATGGGTGAAAATGTCGAACCCTCAAATTTAAGGTTCTGCCCCAGCAATTTCCGCATCTGCGGACAAGATTTGCGCACCTGCGCATCCGCTTGTGCGAGCAAAATGTCGCATTTGCGGACTCCACTCGCCTGCCCAGTTTCTGCTTTTCCCCGCATCCGTCCGCATCTACGCTCACGCAGGTGCGGAATTTTCCCTCGCACCTGCGACCAATGCCTCACAGCCCTCTGCCCGCATCTGTGCTCCTTCTCGCGCAGGTGCGATTCCGCACCTGCGAAGCATCTTCCGCACCTGCGCACCTCACTTCAGCGCACCCCTACTCGCACCTGCTACTACTTTTCCGCATGTGTCATTACACCAGAAGGCTTCAGTTCCAGCAGTCTTCCAAATTCACAAATCAATCTGTTAACCATTCGAAACTCACCTGAGGCCCTCAGGTCCCCGTTCGAACATACCAACAAGTTCCATAACATAACACGGACCTACTCGAGGCCTCAAATCATACCTAACAACCTCAAAAATACGAACTACATACGGATTCAAGCCTAATAAATTTCCAAATTCTACAAACGATGCCGAATCCTATCAAATCACGTCCGATTGACCTCAAATTTTGCACACAAGTAACATTTCACATTACAGACCTATTCAAATTTCTAGAATCGGATTCCGACCCCAATATCAAAAAGTCAAACCCTCGGTCAAACTTCCCAAAAATTTAACTTTCGACAATTCAAGCCAAATTCCACTACGGACCTCCAAATAATTTTTCGGACACGCTCCTAAGTCCAAAATCACCATACAGAGCTATTGGAATCATCAAAATTCGAATCCGAGGTCGTTTACACATAAGTCCGCATCTGGTCACTATTTTAACTTAAGCTTTAAACCTTGAAACTAAGTGTTCCAATTCCTTCCAAAACCTCACTGGACCCGAACCATTTACCCCGGCAATTCACACAACAATTGTAAAGTACAATTTGAGAAGTAAATGGGGAAACGGGATTGTAATACTCAAAATGATCGGTCGGGTCGTTACATTCTCCCCCACTTAAACATACGTTCGTCCTCGAACGTGCCAAGAGTTGTTTCCAAGCCATCAAATCACTGTTCCATATTACTACACACGTACCCGGGGATGAACCCACGTCACCCTATCCCACATAGGCTTGACTACACAATGCAACTGAAAATCCTTAATTTAACCTTAGCACAAAAACCTTGGAATTCAATTCCCAACTTTCAGAATTTCGTTTCAAGACACGAATCTTACATTTAACCGTTGTATGAGTCTGAACAAGCTACATCGAGCCATAACTATAATCACGGATATAATTTACCCAGAATATTAGATAACTCGCCCTCTCGTAGCACCATTCATGATCACAGTTACTACTTCAAACCAACCAAGTACTAGCATCAAACCTCATCCGCACACCTTTGTACACTGTTGATAATAAAAAAATACGCAGAATCTCGTAACCCCTTATCAGATCAACAAGTCATGGAGATCACTCGCCCCAACCAGAACCATAATCACTTTCTGAGCTGACTTTCAATATTATACTCCCGAATATACCAAAATTAAACCTGATAGTACCCATTCCAGGTCCAATGACCTTATATTACTAAACATAACTGTTCCACAGACATACCGCACCAATATAACTCGAAGCCACAACCCGTGCCATCTGTGCACCAATACGCAACATTCAAATGTACCCAGTCATGGAAAATGACTCAAATGAGAGAACCGCCCCGCCAGGCTAACAAGTACCGCCATAATGAAACGCTGAAAATTCATCATACACCGTAGAACCAACACCCGATTCTAACACGAGGTTCATATTATATACCTTGAGCCACCCTGCTTCAAATTAATAATGACGGAGAGGTAAATGACAAAAATACCACACAAAACCTGAAAGGACATGACCATTACGCTATCGATCATGCAATACCCAAATACTCATCACACTCAAATTCCGTTATAAAGCTCAAATAGAGCCGCACCATCTGTGCACATAACCAATGAATCACAACTCCTCGTAGCATAAAGGAGTAACTCACAGATCATTTGAGAACACAAATAATTTCAACATCAACTGAATGACACATCCCTCAATAATAGCAGTATGGAGCTAACCATTCCGGCTCGGTGTAGAATACACATCTTAATTGGGCCTACCTATGGACCCCCAAATCAACTCGGGTTACCCACAAATAGATAAAAATCCCTCCAAAAATCCATAATGACTGAATCATAACATATTTTATCATTTGGCTAGCTCCGGCCACAACTTCACAGTCCACAACCATGAAACAATCTGCTCCTCAGAACTCCCAATCTCCAAATCCATAGAACACGCGAATCACCATATTTGATTCCATATCCACTGCCCGAATGCCTAATACCTCTCTCATACATGATCATCCCACGAGAAATACTTTAAAAGTTCTTCCGTGCCACTTGACAAAATTTGAATATCAGCAGTCTATCAACCATGTGAGTACCGCAATACTAATTTATACATCCATAAGTCAAAATACAAAGCACCTTCTGAAGTCCGCCCCTTTCTCATACAACACCAAGTAGTAATAGTATTCATCTAGTTATTTGAAACCATCCATGTTGTCCAACATTCGTTACCTTCTCTTCAAGACTGTACTGCCAACTTTTACATGAAAATCTAGCTTTCGTACAACACATAACATCTATATTGCCATCATGTGAAAAGCACAAGAATCTTATTATCAACTTTGAGTCACCAATAATTTACATACCATTTTAGTTAGAAACCTTTCTCTTGCTTCTTTCCAGGAAGAAATCACAAAACACAACACGTTCTCCACACCGGTAGAAACCATCAAGAATACTTTGGAATCCATTCGCACATAATCAAGCCCTTAAAACTAAAATCCTCTAACTCGACCAAGCCACGCAGGTCGCCAAGTCTAGGTGTATTGCCACAAAGCACCTGTAGAAAACCCCCACATCATATGCACCCAAAGAACCGATCTTATCCATTACCATACTGATCCAACCTACTACCCAGTTGTCCTATTTTCTCCGAGTCTCTTCCTAATTTGTCTTCAGATTGATACTTCTTCTTGCTAAAATACCATGATCTTTAACCACAACTTACCCTACAAACCTTAGCATAGAACCACAATGTCCTACGGCCCATAAGCAATTGTATTCTTCTTAAGCACCTTCAAAAATACCACAAATATAACACTCACTCTGAGAATACCTTATGTGAAATTGAAATTGTTCTTCTTACCTTCCTTATACAAAAATGTAGAATCTATAGTCATATAGAATTTTCGCAAGTCCAGGCACCATCAAACGCAAATCTCAAATTTTATCCATACACAAGTCCGGAAACATTTTCAATTGCTATATATAATTCTCAAACCCACTAGAATTTTCTCGGGAGTCACCCACTTTGCTCAAATCTAATTGCACCGCCCAAATGGGCCAAAAGACATGTGTCCCATTAGCACCACGACACTCAAAGAAGTAACTCTACTTTAACACCACATATCAAATTCATACTCCGTGCGCAATACATCATTCACCAATAACAACTCACTCATCCCGCGAATTTCATTTACTCATACGTGCAATATAATCCTTAACCAGGAATTTCCTTATTCGAGTCATCCTCGATCTCAACTTCTGCAAGTCATAGCTAATCCACAAGTATGCCTCAGACCAAAATTAAAATTAATATATAACCATAAAATTAAGTCATCTGCAGCAGGATCCACCACTTGGCTCAAAGCTATAGATCATTTGATTCAATAAATCACAACACCCATACCGTATTACTACCATGATACTACAGTGAGTTCAACAAAAAATTTTCTCAAGCTCATGCAACACCAACCATAAAATACCTCAATCATCCGCTAAACATGCGTTTATTTCTCTTGACAGTCAATTCAACTGTCTCAACCAGGTTCAAATTCAAATCTCAACACATACCCTCCGCTGGTAGAAAAGAAACTCTACACTCAACATTACAAGGAACACACCTATGTAGATTACTCTGCAGGAGATAACCCACCTGCTCAGCCTCAAATTGGCATCTTGTTATACCATTTTGCAACCATAATTACTATGCAATCACTTAATCTTTCTGAGTCCAAACTCATTAACAAGACATGAAAATTTAATTTGTCCCATAATTTAACAACATGAAAGATCCTTCAACACACTCATAACCCGAGACTATAGGTCACATCTAGACAGAAATTAAGCACCCAATAGTCGTTCTCACATCCCAACAAACTCATCTAGACACATTCTTGCCGAAGGCAAAAAAGGGGGAGATAGGGAAGAGGAGACACGTAGGCGGTGAATCGGGTTGAAAGTGAAAGCCGCCAAAAACTGGCGGAATGCTCTCGAAACGCTCCATTAAGTGTATAGATTGAGATCCAGTAGAAGTGGGAGTGCCGCAAGGCTCTTGAGTTAAATGATGCTCAGGATTGAGGAAGTGGTCCTCGCCTTGGACTTAGTTGGAAAGGTAGGTGTTCGGCATGTCCCTTGCTTGCGAACTTCTTTAGTAGGGCGGAGGTGCCATTCCTCACGTTTACCGTTGTCCCCAGACTTCACTCTAGCAGCTGTTCCAGACAGTTTTCTTTGAAAGCTGGGTTAGAGGAGCTCTCGAACCTGTTCCGAAGTCACTTTAGGATTCGGGTAGTCACATCATGCTCATCATATAGATATTCAACCGTTCATCAAGCCATAAATTTCACTCATAGGGATACTACTGGACATATGAGTCCAAATGTATAAGTTCACACAACTGAAGCTACCGAACCTAAGCTATGGTCTAAATCTGGCCTCAAGTCCTCCAGATTGGCCCATCACCAGAACATAGAATACACATCTCCAACATCGTTCATGGAATAACAAGTCGGTGATGCACAGCTGATACTGAGCGCTCATGTGCACATACGAATACGTGGAAGGAATTCAAAGAGTTTATGTCTCAAGTTGAATCAATCTCGCATGATAAGGAAAGAAAGATGGGAAGTATATATCCTAAATGCCCTGTAGCCTCTCGAAGATTAGTATGGACGCCATCATACCGATCCGCAAGACTCTACTAGACACTTGCTCATGACTTGTAGAACCTATGAACCTAGAGTTCTGATACCACCTTATCACGACACAAAATCTAACTGGTCGTGATGATACCTAACCCATCCCGTTAGGTAAGCCAATTACCAACTAACCAATTTCAATAATAATTATTAAAGCAATTTAAGTGAATAAAGATCATGATCTTATACAATCCCCAAGAACTGGTAGTACAAATTATGGGCTTCTAAGAATAGAGTATACAAAGCAAAAATAAAATAAATACATAGTTAGCTATCCTGAACAAGAGGCAGTTACAACAGGAATGCAAGTACATCTTCAAATCCCGCAACCATCGAGCACAGCAACAACAACAACCAACATCTGCACGCAATGTGCAGAAGTGTAGTATCAGTACAACCGACCCCATGTACTGAGTAAGTAAAAAACCTAGCTGTAGGTTGAAAGTAGTGACGAGCTTCCACCAAGGTCGGGTCCAAAACCAATAGTCCACAACAATCCATAACAACATAAAGCAAATAATACCAGAAGTAACTCAGGGATAAAATACTCAGCCAAATCATGATTTCAAAAAAAAATAGTAGTTCTTTCTTTCAAATACATCAGTGAAAACCCAAATCATTTGCCGAAGTTGCTAATTATATGAATAGTTTGAAAACAATAAATTTTTCCAAAAATCTGTTCAATAATAAATAGGATGTTTCATTTTCCTTCCGGATAGCCCGTGTAAAACAAATGCATCACTATGCCCATCTGTCAAAATGTGTGAGAAATCATGAATGATGTGATGTTGTACAGTATGATTAAAAATACATCTCTATGCTTGTATGTCATGTGTGCATGACAATGCGATGCAACTCAGTGAAAAAATCATAAACAGTCCCTCGGGCAGAAAATCACTCATATACAGCCCCTCGGACAAACCTCACAGTCACTCGTGCCACTCGTGCATACCTCACAATCACCCTTGCCACTCGGGCATACCTCACAATCACTCTTGCCACTCGGGCATACCTCACAATCACTCATGCCTCCCAGTCACTCAGCACTCGGCACTCGCACTCAGTAGGTACCTACGCTCACTGGGGGTGTGTACAGACTCCGGAGGGGCTCCTACAGCCCAAGCGCTATAATCTACACGGATAACTCACGTGTTGCACGGACAACTCACGTGCTGCACGGACAACTCATGTGCTATAATATCATATCAGAATCTGCACGGACAACTCACATGCCATAATAAACCAATAAAGGCCTGTTGCAGGCGTGCATCCCGATCCCATAATAATCCTCACAATCAGGCCCTCGGCCTCATTCAGTCATCAATCTCTCTAGTCTCTCGAGCTCACAATGTCATGAAAATAGCCCAAAATGATGATATGATGTATCAATAAATAACAACAGAGACTAAGATATGATATGCAATGAAATGAATATGACTGAGTATGAATTTTTAATTTAAAACAAATAATTCACATCAATATGACCTCTGTGGGTCCAATTAATATTGGCACATAGCCTCAACATGATTTTTAATATGCTTTTTAGCTTAATTTCTTTAACTCATAAAACGCATGGAAAATGCCAAGATCATTTAACTACAAAATTCCACAGAAACAATTAGGTCACAATTTCTATAGTGCACGCCCACACGCCCGTCACCTAGCATGTGCGTCACCTCCCAACAATTCATGAAATAAATATATTCAGGGTTCATACCCTCAACTCCAAGATTAGAAGAGTTACTTACCTCGAACAAGCCGAATCCAATGTCGATCAAACTAAACAATGCTCCAGAAATTCCATTCTGCGCGTATCAACTTCCAAACAGCTCGAATCTAGTCACAATAATTTGACTCAGCCCACACAATTTATAAGAATTAATTCCATATCAAAATGCTAATATTTTCCATAAAATCATAAATTACGCCCTAAAAATCACCTGTGGGGCCCACGTCTCAAAATCCGACGAAACTCACAAAATACGATAACCCATCCAATTACAATTTCAACCATACTAATTTCACTCAAATCCGACTCTAAATCGGTATTAAAACTTGAAAAATTCATTTTGTGACATTATAGAAATTTCCTTCTATTTCTCTTGAAGATTCAATAATCTTACACAAAAAATGAAGATTAATTCATGGAATATAATCACAAGGGAGTTAAGAACACTTACCCCAAGTTGTGTGGAAATTTTTCTCTCCAAAATCGCCCAACCCGAGCTCCAAAATCCGAAAGATATTGGTGAAAATGTCGAACCCTCGAATTTAAGGTTCTGCCCTAGCGATTTCCGCATTTGCGGACAAGATTTGCGCACCTGCGCATCCGCTTGTGCGAGCAAAACGTCGCATTTGCGGACTCCACTCGCCTGCCCACTTTTCGCTTCTGCGTGCATTCGTCCTCATCTGCGCTCACGCAGGTGCGGAATTTTCCCTCGCACCTGCGACCAATGCCTCACTGCCCTCTGCCCGCATCTGCGCTCCTTCTCGTGCAGGTACGATTCCGCACCTGCGCACCTCGCTTTAGCGCACCCCTGCTCGCACCTGCGACTACTTTTCCGCAGGTGTCATTACACTAGAAGGCTTCAGTTCCAGCAGTCTTCCAAATTCAAAAATCAATCTGTTAACCATCTGAAACTCACCCGAGGCCCTAGGGTCCCCGTCCAAACATACCAACAAGTTCCATAACATAACACGAACCTACTCGAGGCCTCAAATCATACCTAACAACCTCAAAAATACGAACAACACATGGATTCAAGCCTAATAAATTTCCAAATTTTCAAATTCTACAAACGACGCTGAAACCTATCAAATCACGTCCGATTGACCTCAAATTTTGCACACAAGTCACATTTCACATTATAGACCTATTCAAATTTCTGGAATCGGATTCCGACCCCGATATTAAAAAGTCAAACCCCCGGTCAAACTTTCCAAAAATTTAATTTTTGCCAATTCAAGCCAAATTCCACTACGGACCTCCAAATAATTTTCCGGACACGCTCCGAAGTCCAAAATTACCATACGGAGCTATTGGATTCATCAAAATTCGAATCTGAGGTCGTTTACACATAAGTCCGCATCTTGTCACTATTTTAACTTAAGCTTTAAACCTTGGAACTTAGTTTTTCAATTCCTTCCAAAACCTCACTGGACCCGAACCAATTACCCCGGCAATTCACACAACAATTGTAAAGTACAATTTGTGAAGTAAATGGGGAAACGGGGTTGTAATACTCAAATCGACCGGCCGGGTCGTTACAAAAGATCACCCCAAAATATGTTTTCTTTTTTCTTTAAGCACTATTATAACTCATACTCACTAGCAAAACCAAGGCGCCACTTTTTTCCTCTTTTTTCTCTTTTTTAAAAAATTTTGGCCTTGCCGCTAGTGGAGTTTTCTTTATGATACAAGTGCACATTTTCTCCTTCTATTGGTTCCACTTAAAAGCTACCCCAAGATTCCTCATAACTTCTTTCTAGCGCTCTCTTTACAATTCAAGTGCTTTAAGAGGTATAAGGATCAAAACGATTTAATTAAGAACAAAAGGGTATAGACTTGTAATGCGGGTGCCAAAATAAAGGCTTATAGGCTCAAAAAGAAAAACTATAAATGATTTTATTTTTGATAAGCAACAATACTCAAAAGGAACAAAAAAAGCCTAACATCATTTTTCAAACCGAGTAACACCTAGGATTTCGCTTCAATTCACATTCCGGCCAAGTTCTAGACTCAAATTCAATAGCATGTACTAGACTAAGAACTCACTTCACACATGGCTCATGACTTACTAAGGACGGTCCTATTCCGAGTCTCAATCAAACAAGAATTCACATAGCCAAGAGACATATTAAGCATTAAGCAAAAAGTGAACACAAGTCAAGCAAACGGGACATAGGAGTCATAACACATGCTATTCATTTTTATCTAGCCATCATCATATATTTAAAACCAAGGGAAGGTGAAACACATGCCAGAACCTAAGTATGCAACCATCAAACAAGTCAGAAGGTGTGACTCATATTATTTATTCTCCTTTATTTCCTAAGTACTACTCTACTCTAAAAACTTTACTACTACTACTACTACTACTACTACCCGGTTCAAGTTACATCCCATGAAAAAGAACCGAGGCACAAAGAAAAATTACGGGGAATTATTACTACCTAAGAAAATAAATAAGACATGTTTTTGTAATTTTGTATTTTTTGTATTTTTGTTTGACTTTAATCCCTCAAGAAAATTGTCTAGAAAATCCATCGTCGGGAAAAGTCCATAGTTTTTTCTTCTTTTTAAAAAAAATTATTTTTTCTATTAAACTAACACAACTAAAATAGCATAGAAAGTCATTCAGATAATCTCCTCACCCTACACTTAAATTGTGCATTGTTCCCAGTGTACACCATAACTAATACGAGGGTAAAAGAAACTCCCTGGTAGGCCGATGCACTAGTAGCTCATGGGGTACTCAGACTTCTCCATGGCATTTTTCTTTATGCAGGCACCCCCACACTTAGTTCTAACCATCTGGCTTGATGTTGCATCCTTCCAATAGCTTTGCTTCCCATGCTCCTACAAAAACTACACTACAAAAATAACACAATAAAAAGGTAAACAAATAAATAAAAAAAGCAGTAAAGTTAGGTTGCCTCCCAACAAGTGCCTTAGTTAATGTCGTGGCACGACGTAAATTACTTTCTGCCTCCACCTCGAGCTTATGAACTGAATTCCTATTTTGGCTTCAAGTTTTCGACTATGCTCCAGGGGTGGTGGAATAAATCTAACTGGCCCAAGGAAATAAAGCAGTAATATTGTACCTCTTGACCTTTACATGAGGTGTGTAATCTTGACTTTCTGGCAAAAAATATTTTAGAATATAGGCACCTTGTTCCTCATTCCTTGACTCCTAAATTAGCTCGACTGACTCTATTTCCATATCCTCATCCAAACACAATGTGGAAAAATATTTAGAGTGAGGACCAATGCGCTCAAACACATGAACTTCAGGACTTTCAACATCAATGATACTAGAGTCAACAAAATTTGTATCCTCAATGTCCTTCGTTGACTCTAGTATCACATCTTCAACATCGACATCCTCAAATTGTAGTTGGCCAGGTTGTTGGTGTTCTATTATGACCTTCTCCATTAGCACCTCAATTTCTGCATCTAATTCACACTTTTCTTGGTTACTATCCACAATATTGGTTTGTTGAGCATTAAAATCTTCAACCAGTTGACTCACTTGAGCCTCCAAGTTGCGAATAGTTGACTCTTGCCTTTCTACCTACAGTTGTTTCTTATCTTTTTGTTCCACAAGGCACTTTAACATATCTTCGATCTCCTTTAAGTCAACTTCCCCTGGTTCTTTATTCCAATTAACTTCATAAGAAAAAGTAGAACCATCATAATACGGGTTTGGGGGAGGATAAGAAATACAAGCACAACCATAAAAGTGACCACCTTGACCGCCACACACATTCCACACATAAGATTGAGTTGGTGCACATAACTCGCTCCAGGGAATATTTTGATAATTTTTCCACGGGTGGTTTCCTCCACAATATGCATAAGGAAGATCAAAAGTAGAACAACCAACATATAAACTTCCATAATTGCAAGATGTCATGTTTCTCAAATAAACAAGTGAAATAAAAAAAACAAAAAAAGAAGTTCAAACTTGAAACCTAGCAATAATTACAGCTACAATTACACTGTTAGTTCCCCAGCAACGGCGATGACACCCAAATATGCCTTATAAAAAGGATTAAGCGGTCGTTGCAAATATAATCTGGTTGAATCCCATAGAGAACTAAGGCTTCGCTATAACTGTTAAGTATCACTAAGAAGACAAGTTTGAACATTTTCTAAGTTATAACTATTAAGATTCTTATATCTAACTAATTAACTAACAAATTAAAGTAGTAAATTAACAACTAAAGCTGCTAAGGGTTGGAGACAAGATTGAAAACGTTTAGGGTTATGATTTTCCCAATCTTCGAAATCCTCCTGTCATGACCCAAAATCCAATTAGTCATGATGGCACCTAAACCAACCCACTAGGTAATCCAATTTAACAATAATCCAATTTCAAATGAGATTTACTGAGAAAATAATGATGAAATAGTTGAACTTTTATACAACAACCCAAGAACTGGTAGTACAAATCATGAGATTCTAAGATTTAGAGTTTTACAAAAACTGAACTGAAATAATTACCACATCTATTTTGATTGTACATGAACAATATTCAAATCTAAAGCTACCAAGGACAAGTGATATCCATAACTGGAATGTGGGTACATCTTCAATGTCAGCTCCCGCCATATACAATAGAATCAATACCAAGATCTGCACGCAAAGTGCAGAAGTGCAGTATGAGTACAACCGACCCCATGTACTCAATAAGTATCCTAACTAACCTCGGCGAGGTAAAAGAAGAAAGGACTATAGATGATACTCACTAACACCTGTGCAGTTCATAATTTCAACAAGTATAGAACAGATACATGATCAAAACATGAAATCTCAGGTAAAACCACTTAGATTCTCACAATTCTTTATTTTAAAGTGTTCTACTCAGTCAACAATCCAGCATTTAAGGAAGATATGCAAGTAAAATCAGGTAAACAGTCGAGGAAATTTCAAGTAAAGATGAAATGTAATAATCAAATGTCAGTCTGTTGCGGTGCGCAACCCGATCTAATAATAGTAACCAGCTCTCCCAGATCTCACATCAACTAGAAACCCGTCGGTTTCTCACAATTCATGTGTACACCATCAAGAGAGAAACATGAGAGGGTGACCCTAGGGGGATGGATCCGTATCCACACGCTTCACGGACAACTCATGTGCTAATAATATCAAACGCACGGACAATCACATGCTGCACGGACAACTCACATGCTGCACGGACAACTCGCGTGCTATAATATCATATATCGATCCGCACGGACAACTCACGTGCTAATAATATCAATCCGCCCGGCATGGTCATAGGCAATATGACATAATCCGACCGGCATGGTCACATGCATAACAACACAATCTGTCCGGCGTGGTCACAAGCACAATATCATGATCCGCCCGGCATGGTCACAGGCATAACAACACAATCTGTCTAGCGTGGTCACAGGCATCCAGTCCAATCATATCACACAGGAGAAAATAAACAAGAATACATGTATGTGATGAATGAATAACAAATCTCATACTCCTGGACTGGTATAAATGACATGCTAAAGTGTAGGCATGTGCAGAGTGTGCTATCATAGCTCAAATCGGTAATTTCATCATAGAATAGCATTTATCAAGTTCATTCAGGGATTAAACCTCTATGTAGCCTCAAACACGACTCAAATAGTTCGCACAGTGTTACGAATATGAGAAACATCATAGCTTAAAGCTTAACAATCAATTCTAGGCTTATCATAGCCTAAACACAACTTGAGCATGGATAAATACCCCCGGTGTCAGCGCATGGTTTCAAACCCCATGCATGTGCGCACCTATAGCACATAGCTGCTATCACAAATAATTCAGGCAAATAGTGCCTCAACCAAGTTTAAATAAGATACTTACCTCAAACAAGCCAAGACAAATACCGAGCAAGCCAAACGATACTCTAGAAATGCCATCCCGCGCATGACCACCTCCGAACGGCTCGAAACTAGCCAAAAGCAACTCAAAAACATCAAATAATGTCTAAGGAAACAATCCCAAATGATAAAGGTTGAATCTTTACACTTTTACTTACAGTCAACCAAAAAGTCAAACCAGGCCCGCACCTCGAAATCTGACGAAATGTACAAAATCCGACAAACCCATTTTATCACGAGTCCAACCATACTAGTTTCACTCAAATCCGTCTCCGAATCGATGCTCAAAACTATTTTAGACAACACTCCCCCCCCCCCCCAAAAAAACAATTTAACTTTGAAATCAACAATCAAATGCCAAATACGGAGATAGATTCATGAAATATACCCAAAACTGATTATAGAACACTTACCCCAATCCATGTGGTGAAAATCGCCTCCAAAATCGCCCAAATCTGAGCTCCCCAATTCGAAATATGACCAAATGAACAAACTCTCGATATTATATGCTTCTGCCCAACTGTTCTGCCTTGTTTCTTGTGCCAAACGATCTTGAAACTTGCTTTTGATGCCTCAAATGGATTCCTTGTGAAATTCCAGTCATGTTAGACTTTTGAATCACCCCATTTGACCTTATAATGACGGAGATATGTTGGTTTCAATATTTGGAAATAGTGCAGATTTTTAAATACGAATTCAGTGGCAATTTCGTAATTAATCTGGAAAAATAATCTGGCAACCCAATTCTTTGTAAAATGACCATAAATTCCTCATACGATGCCGAAACTTGATAATTTCAGTAGCTATGATTCCAAACTTATGATATGGATCTAATGCTTCATTCAAAACAGAAATTGGAGCTCATTTGCTTGATGTGGTACCATTTATGCTTGAAGAAACGACGTCGAAACATAAAAAAACGAGAGCAACACAACCCAAACTTATTCAAAACTCACCCGAGCCCCTCGGAACCCCGTCCAAACATACCAACAAGTCCCATAATATAACACGGACTTACTCGAGGCCTCAAATCATGCATAACAACATCAAAACAACAAATCGCACCTCAAATCGAACGTAATGAACTTTTGAACTTTCAACTTACAAAACTCGTGGCGAACCATATCAAATCAACTCGGAATGACCTCAAATGACTATAAATTCCTCATACGATGCCGAAACTTGATAATTTCAGTTGCTATGGTTCCAAACTTACGATATGGATCTAATGCTTCAATCAAAACAGAAATTGGAGCTCATTTGCTTAATGTGGTACCATTTATGCTTGAAGAAACGGCGTCAAAATATAAAAAACGAGCGCAACACAACCCAAACTTATTCGAAACTCACCCGAGCCCCTCGGAACCCCGTCCAAACATACCAACAAGTCCTATAATATAACACGGACTTACTCGAGACCTCAAATCATGCATAACAACACCAAAACCACGAATCGCACCTCAAATCGAATGTAATGAACTTTTGAACTTTCAACTTACAAAACTCGTGCCGAACCATATCAAATCAACTCGGAATGACCTCCAATATTGCACACAAGTCCCAAATGGCATAACGAAGCTATTCCAATTCTCGGAATCACAATCCGAACCCGATATCATCAAAGTTAACTTCCGGTCAGACTTATGAACATTCCAAACCTTTAAATTGCCAACTTTTGCCAATTAGTGCCAAAATCTTCTAGAAACATCTGAAAGCAAATCCGGCATGCGCCCAAGTCCAAAATCACCATCCGGACCTAGCAAAACCATCAAAACTCTGATCCGAGATCAAATACTCAAAAGTCAAACTTGGTCAACTCTTCCAACTTAAAGCTTCCTAGTTGAGAATCATCCTTCTAAATCAATCCTGAATCACCTGAAAACCAAAACCGATGATTCTCACAAGTCATAATACATCATACGAAACTACTCAAGACTTCAAATAGCTGAACGGAATGCAAATGCTCAAAATAGCCGATCGGGTCATTACATTCTCCCCCACTTAAACATACGTTCGTCCTCGAACGTGCCCAAAGTCGTTCCAAAGCCATCAAATCGCCATGTAAACTTACCATGCACATACCCGAGGATCATCCCATGTCACCTCAATCCATGTAAGCCTAACAACACAACCTAACTGAAGATCATTACTTTAACCTTAGTTCATAAGCCTTAGAACCCAATTTCAACATCTAGAATTCCTTACAAGACCCTAATCTCGCATCTATACACTATATAAGTCTGAACAAGTTATATCAAGCCATAACCATAACCCAAGATGTAACCACATGATATGCCACATAACTCGTATAACTTGTAGCAATGATATCTGATCACAAGCTCAACAAGTACCATCAAAACGCAATGCTATAAGCCCATCACACATAGTAGAACCGAAACACACGAATCTAACTCAAAAGGTAAAATCTCAACATAACTCCGCTGCAATGCGTGACCCCATCCAAACACCAGTCCTATGAAATTCCCCAAGCCATAATGCTCAAAATCAACAACCACACGCAATTCAACATCAAGTACACGAAGTGCATGACCATAACCATGGAGGAGCAAATAACACAATATATCACAGCCCGAAAAGACCATAACCAAGGCGCAATCAATCCTTCAACACCTCAATAACCATCTCACTCGAATTCTGCTACAATGCCCAAAAAGAACGGCATCGAGTGTGCATATAACCAACAAATCATAACCCCCCATATCATAGAAGAGTAACACATAGAACATATCAGAAGACGAACAATCTAAACTCTAACTGAATGACACATCTTTCAACAATAACGATGTTGAGTCAACAAATTCGACCCGGTGTAGAATGCACATCTGCATTGGGCCTACTAATGGGCCCCCAAATCAACTCCGATCATCCCCAAATAGATAAATGGCCCTATAAAAGTCCACAATGACCTAACCATAGCACGTACTACCATCTAGCTAACTTTGGCCACATCTTCATAGTCTGAAACCCCGAAACAATCTGCTTCTGAGAACTCCCAGTCTCCAAATCCATAGAACACATGAATCACCATAGCCGATCCTAACTCCACCACTCAAATGACTAACACATCTCTCATACATAATCACCCATATGAGAAATACTTCTATAATTCTTCCATGCCACATAGCAAAATCAAAACATCAGCAGTCGATCAACCAGATGAGTACTGCAGTACCAATGAAACATCTGTAAGTCAAAACAAGTGTGCCTTCTGAAATGCGCACCCTTCTCAGGCAATACCAAGTAGTAATAACATTCATCTAGTCATCTAAAACCGTCCATGTTGTCCAAGAATTCACGACCTTTCCTTCAAAACTGAACTGTGACCTTGCACATGCAAATCTCAATCCCACACAATACACTGCATCTATCATGCCGTCATATGAAAAGCACGAGAATGTCATAATCAACTCTAAGTCACAAACATAATACATACCCGATAAGTAAGAAACCTTCCACTTGATCCCGTCCAGGAGAAAATCATAACATGCTACATACCCCTCATACCTGTAGATAAAATCTATCTCAAGTTATGGCAGAAATCGCCGAGAATACTTCGAAACCCATTTGCACATAACCAATCCATCAGAACTGAATCTCTCTAACTCAACCAAGCCGCGCAGGTCACCGAACCCAAGAGTATTGCAACAAAACACATGTAGAGACTCACCACATCATTAGTACCCAAAGGACTGATCGTATCCATTATCGTGCTGGTCCAACCTACTACCACGATGTCCTATTTCTCCGAGTTCCTTCTGAATTACCCTTAAGGTGACACTTCTACTTGCCATAACATCACGATCATTACCCAAAGCTCACCATAAGAGATCCTAGCATAAAATCACACCGCCCTAAGGCCCATAAGCTATTGTATTTTCTCTTAAGCACCCCTAAAAGTACCACAACCGAGACACCCACTCTGAAGAGACCTTTTGAGAATCTAAAGTTGTTTTCTTCACCTTCCTAATACTAAAATGTAGAATCCATAATGATATAGAAATACCGTGAGTCTCGACACCATCCAATGTAAATCTTAGATTCTAGCCATATACAAATCCGAAAAATTCTAAATTGCCACATATAAACATTGAATCCATTAGAACCTTCTTGAGGGTCATCCACTCTGCTTAAATCTAAATTGCACCACCCAAACGGGCCGAACGACTTGTGCCCCATTAGCACGACAACACCCAAAAAAGTAACCCCGCCTTAACGCAATCGGGAAAATTCCTACTCCATGCGCACTACATCCTTCACAAATAACAACTCAATCATTCCATGATTCCCATATATCCAAAAAGTGTAATACACCATGCATCCAGAAATTTCTTTACTTAAGTCATCCTCAAAATCAACCTCTGTAAGTCATAATCGATCCACAAGTATGCCTTAGACCGAAACCAATACAACACATACATATGCAATCAAATCGTCGATAGCATACTCACCCATTTGGCTCAAAGTCATAGATCAATACACTCGATAACTCAAATGCCCATACACTATTACTGCCATAATACCGCAATGAGATTCAACTGAATCCTTCATAAGCTCATGTAACACAAACCATATAATACCTTAAATCATTTGCTAAGCTCACATTCATCCTCGTGACACTCAGGTCAACTTTCTCAACCAATCCAAACTCAAATCGCAACACCTATAACCCACTGCTAGAAAAGAAACACTTCACACAACATCATAAGGATCACACATCCGTAGATTACCCTGCAGGTGATAACCCACCTGCTTAGCCTCAAACTGACATCTCTCTATACCCTTTCACAGCCACAACTACTACACAATCACTTAATCTTCCTGAGTCTGAACTCATCAACAAGACATGAAAATCTACTTCGTTTCACAAGTGAAATAACACGAAAGAATCTCTCAAAAACCTTCATAACTCAATACTATATGACACATCCGCATAAATTGAGCATTCAATAGTCCTTTTCTCATCTCAAGCAAACTCTTCCCGTCACATTCAAACCATTTGAACACATCCCGCAGCCACATCCTACTCATCATATAGCCATCCAACCACTCATTGAGCCACCAGTCCCACTCATAGGGACACCACTGGACATAGAAGTCTAAAATCACATGCTCATATAACTGAAACTACCGATCCTAAGCTGCAGTCCAAATCGGGTCTCAAGTCCTCCAGACTGGCCCATCACCAAAACATAGAAAACACATCTCGTACCTCATCCATAGAATCATAAGCCATCGATGCACAACTGATACCGAGCGCTCACATACGCATACGAGTAAGTGGAAGGAAATTCAAATATATACACTTCAAGCTGAATCAATGTCGCACGATAAGGACTAAAAGATAGGAAGTTTATCCTAAATGCCATGTAGCCTCTCGAAGATAGGTTTGGATGTCATCATACTGATCTGCAAGACTCTACTAGACATTTGCTCATGACTCGTAGAACCTATGAAACTAGAGCTATGATACCAACTTGTCATGACCCAAAATCCAATTAATCGTGATGGCACCTAAACCAACCCGCTAGGTAAGCCAATTTAACAATAATCAAATTTCAAATGAGATTTACTGAGAAACTGATGCTGAAATAGCTGAACTTTTATACAACAACCCAAGAACTGGTAGTACAAATCATGAGCTTCTAAGATTTAGAGTTTAAAAAAACTGAACTGAAATAATTACCACATTTGTTTTGATTGTACATGAACAGTATTCAAATCTAAAGTTACCAAGAAAAAGTGATAGCTATAACTGGAACGCGGGTACATCTCTAATGCCAGCTCCCTCCATAAATAGCAGGAACAACTCTAAGATTTGCACACAAGGTGCAGAAGTGTAGTATGAGTACAACCGACCCCATGTACTTAATAAGTACCCTAACTAACCTTGGCAAGGTAAAAGAAGAAAGGACTATAGATGATACTCACTAACACCTGTGCAGTTCATAATTTCAACAAGTATAGAATAGATACATGATCAAAACATGAAATCTCAGGTAAAACCACTTTGATGCTCTCAATTCTTTATTTTAAAGTGTTCTGCTCAGTCAACAATCCAGCATTTAAGGAATATATGCAAGTATAGTCAGATAAACAGTCGAGGAAATTTCAAGTAAAGATGAAATGTAATAACTAAATGTCAGTCTGTTGTGACGCGCAACCCGATTCAAGAACATTAACCAGCTCTCCTAGAGCTCACATCAGCTAGAAACCCTTCGATTTCTCACAATCTGTTTGTACACCATCAAGAGAGAAACATGAGAGGGTGACCCTAGGGAGATAGATATGTATCCATATGTTGCACGGGTAACTCACTTGCTGCACGGACAACTCATGTGCTAATAATTTTAACTGCACGGACAACTCACGTGCTATAATATCAATATCTGGATCCGCACGGATAACTCACGTGTTACACGGACAACTCACGTGCTATAATATCAATTTGCCATGTATGGTCACAGGCATAACAACACAATCCGCCCGACATGGTCACAGGCACAATATCATAATCTGCCCGGCATGGTTACAGGTATAACAACACAATTTGTCCGGCGTGGTCACAGGCATCCAGTCCAATCATATCACACTTGAGCAAATAAAAAAGAATACATGTATGTGATTAATGAATAACAAATCTCATACTCCTGGACTGGTATAAATGACATGCTAAAGTGTAGGCATGTGCAAAGTGTGCTATCATAGCTCAAACAAGCCAAGACAAATACTGAGCAAGCCAAACGACACTCTAGAAATGTCATCCCGTGCGTATCCACCTCCGAACGGCTCGAAACTAGCCAAAAGCAACTCAAAAACATCAAATAATGCCTAAGGAAATAATCCCAATGATAAAGGTCGAATCTTTACATTTTTACTCAAAGCCAACCAAAAAGTCAAATTCGGGCCCGTACCTCAAAATCCGACAAAATATGCAAAATTCGATAACACATTCAATTACGAGTCCAACCATACTAGTTTCACACAAATCCAACTCTGAATCGATGTTCAAAAGTTAAAAATTTACTTTATGAAATTTTAGACAAAAAAACCCTCCAAATTTCACTTTGAAATCATCAATCAAATGCAAAATATGGAGATGGATTCATGAAATATAACCAAAACTGAGTATGGAACACTTACCCCAATCCATGTGGTGAAAATCGCCCAAATTTGAGCTCCCCAACTCAAAATATGACCAAATGAACAAACTCTCGATATTATATGCTTCTACCCAGTTGTTCTGCCTTGTTTCTTGTGCCAAACGATCTCGAACCTATTCCAAAACCCACCTAAGCCCCGCGAGACCCCGTCCTAACATACCAACAAGTCCCATAATATAACACGGACTTACTCGAGGTCTCAAATCACGCATAACAACATCAAAACCACGAATTGCTCCTCAAATCGAACGTAATGAACTTTTGAACTTTCAACTTTCAAAACTCGTGCCGAACCATATCAAATCAACTCGGAATGACCTCAAATTTTGCACATAAGCCCCAAATGGCATAACGAAGCTATTTGAATTCCTAGAACCACAATATGAACTCGATATCATCAAAGTCAACTTCTGGTTAGACTTGTAAACATTCCAAACCTTCAAATTGCCAATTTTTGCTAATTAGTGCCGAAATCTTCTAGAAACATCCGAAAGTAAATCCGGACATACGCCCAAGTCCAAAATCACCATCCGGACCTAGCGGATCCATCAAAACTCTAATCCGGGGTGAAATACTCAAAAGTCAAACTTGGTCAACTCTTCCAACTTAAAGTTTTCTAGTTGAGAATCATTCTTCCAAACCAATTCAGAATCACCTGAAAACCAAAACCGATGATTCTCACAAGTCATTATACATCATATGAAACTACTCAAGACTTCAAATAGCTGAACGAAATGCAAATGCTCAAAATGACCGGTCGGGTCATTACACCTCCACGCTATATTTTCTATAAATTCACCTAAGTATTCTTTGCCAATCGTGAGTACTTTAGGTATCATAATTATCTTCCCGGGAAACTACCACAATTTACTAGACGTATTTTTCTGAACTACGCTAGCTGGTACTAGTTCACCGCTCACTAAGATCGCACAAAGGTTTTGTTATTCCTAATCCCACCTTTAATCTCTCAGTATTGATTCCTTATATACGTTATGAGTGATATTGTTCAACAACTACCCAAATGTGTGCCCTTTTCCAAGTGATATACACTAAATAGACATAGTCAATTGAGGACCCTTTCAACCAACAGTAATAAAAACGTAGTTGAACAAGTAGAGAAAAGTCAATGAAAAATTTATATTAAACGCAGTAGAAAATCATCCTCTAAAAGGTTCCATCGAACCTTAGATGAGAGAGTTTAGATACTCATAGTTGTATCAACAATCATAATAATACTTGAAAGCATTAAACTATAGATTAAGGAAGAACAGAGAAGAAACTCTAGTGATTCGTTACTTCCAGTGTTCTGTAGCCTTCTTCATCTCCAATAATGTCTCTCCCCGCTAAAACTCACTTTAGGAGGTATTTATAAGGTAGGTTTCAAGTTTCCATGTCCAATACTGAGGAGGAAATAAAAGTGGCCAGGATAGACATCGTCAGTGTGGTGGCATCATTAGGGTGCCAAAACTACAGTGCAAGGCACCAAAACTATGTGGCCTTGCATCATCAGGGGCTCCAAAGTTAATGCTCTGGACAATTCCTTGCACTATATAAAGCTGTGAATTTTCATGGCCTTGCACTGTCTAAGGCTGTGACTTTTCATGGCCTTGCAATGTCTTCTTTTTGTGCCTTATTTTGTAGCTTCTAGGTACCATTTCGTGCAACTTTTCTTCACTTCATATCCATGTATTTCTACACGTAAAATAAACTCAACTAAGCTCAAATGTCGCACGAATTAGTATCAAAATAACAAACAAGTAAGGTGAATAATGTCAAAAGATATGGAATTATAGCCCGACATCAGATCGCTTCAAAGCCTTCAATATGTTGGAGGCAATAATTAAAATTATAAAGTACAAAAAGAATCCAATAAATTTTTAATTACAAAATTAGAAAAATACTTAAGTCACGAATGTCATGACATAAATCCCGTAATAGGTCGTGATGGCGCCCAACGATGTTGTTAGGCAAGCCAGCGCGTGAACCTCCACTTAATTAACCAATTGTAGCTTATAAAAACAAGAATTTAATTAAGTAAATAGAATTAAATCTAGGACTCATGAAATCATATATTCTTCTTCACCCAATTTAATGAAATAATAATAGTAATATTAGGTACAACTGTGGAAATCTACTAGAAACCCCCAAAATCCAGTGTCACAAGTGCATGAGCATCTACTAGGGAGTACAATACTAATATAATATTTGTCTAGAATATAACATAGACAGGATAAAATAAATGAATATGATGGAGACTCAATGTGATGTAGATCGTAACATGAAATGCAGCTCACCATAAAGTCCCCTCATGTGACGACCCGGTCATTTTGAGTATCATAGTCCCGTTCCCCTATTTATTGCTTCTTTTATGTTCATTTTTTGTTATGTGACTTTCCAGGGCGGTTGGTTTGGTTCCGGGGATGTTTCAAAGTGAATTGGGATACTTAGTCCCAAGGTTGGAAGCTTAAGTTGAATGAGTTAATCAGAGTTTGACTTTTGTCTAGATAACTCCGGTACGGAGTTTTGATGGTTTTGATAGCTTCGTATGGTAATTTTAGACATAGGCGTATGTCCAGATGTTGATTTTGATGTCCATATGTTGGTGCTTTTTGGCGAAAGTTAGAAAGTTGAATGTGGTGGCCGATGCCTTGAGTAGAAAGGCTGAGAGTATGGGTAGCCTTGCATATATTCCAGTTGGTGAGAACCGCTACCATTGGATGTTTAGGCTTTGGCCAATCAGTTCGTGAGGTTGGATATTTCGGAGCCTAGTAGGGTTCTTGATTGCATGGTTTCTCGATCTTCTTTGTATGAGTGCATCAGAGAGTGTCAGTATGACGACCCCTATTTGTTTGTCCTTAAGGATACGGTGCAACACGGTGATGCCAAGGAGGTTTCTATTGGAGATGATGGGTTGTTGCGGATGCAGGGTCGGATTTGTATGCCCAATGTGGATAGGTTACGTGAGTTGATTCTTGAGGAGGCCCACAGTTTGTGGTATTCCATTCATCCTGGTACCGCTTAGATGTATCAGGATTTGAGACAGCACTATTGGTGAAGGATGATGAAAAATGATATAGTAGAGTATGTGGCTCAGTGCTTGAACTGTCAGCGGGTGAAGTACGAGCATCCGAGGCCGGGCGGTTTGCTTTAGAGACTTGAGATTCCCAAGTGGAAATGGGGGCGTGTTACCATGGATTTCGTTGTTGGGCTCCCACAGACTTTGAAGAAATTTGATATAGTTTGGGTAATTGTGGACCGGTTGACTAAGTCTGCACAATTCAATCCGGTTGTGACTACCTATTCTTCAGAGTGGATGGCTGAGATCTATAAAGAAGGGCAGGTTGAGCCCTCGGTATATTGGCCCTTTCGAGGTGCTTGAGAGGATTGGAGAGGTGGCCTACAAGCTTATATTGCCACCTTGTCTATCGGGTGTTCACCGGTGTTTCATGTTTTTTTATACTCCAGAAGTATTATGGAGACCCGTCTCATGTTTTGTATTTCAGCACAGTTCAGTTAGATAAGGATTTGACTTATGATGTGGACTCTGTGGCCATATTAGATCGTCAGGTTCGAAAGTTGAGATTAAAGAACATAGCATCACTGAAAGTTCAGTGGAGGGGCCATCCAGTCGAGGAGGCTACTTGGGAGACCGATTGGGAGATGCGGAGAAGATATCCACACCTATTTGAGACTCCAGGTATGATTCTAGACCCATTCGAGGAAGAGCATTTGTTTAAGAGGGGGAGAATGTGACGACCCGACTAGTCATTTTGAGTATCGTAGCCCTATTCCCCCATTTATCACTTCTTTTATGTTCATTTGTGGTTATGTGACTTGTAGGGGTGGTTGTCTTGGTTCCGGGGATATTTCAGAGTGAATTGGGACACTTAATCCCAAGGTTGGAAGCTTAAGTTGAAAGAGTTGACCGGAGTTTAACTTTTTTGTAGACGACTCCGGAACAAAGTTTTGATTGTTTTGATAGCTTTGTATGGTGATTTTGGACTTAGATATACGTCCGAATATTGATTTGGAGGTCCGTAGGTTGGTTTGATGCTTTTGGCGAAAGTTAGAAAGTTGAAGATTTGGGAGGTTGAGAAGTTTGACCGAGAGTTGACTTTGTTGATACCGGGCTAGGATTTTGGTTTCGGGAGTTAGAATAGGTCCGTTGTTTAATTTATCACTTGTGTGCAAAATTTGAGGTCAGTCAGAGTTAATTTGATATGATTCGGTATTAGTTTTAGAAGTTAGAAGTTCGTTAATTTCATTAAGCTTGAATTGGGGTGCGATTCATGATTTTGATGTTATTTGATGTGATTTGAGGTTTCGACTAAGTTCGTATCGTGTTTTAGGACTTATTGGTATGTTTGGATGGGGTTAACGGGGGCCTCGGGGGTGATTCAGATTGAAATTGGATTAGGAATTTGACTTATGGAAAGGCTATTGGCATCAGTTCTGGTGTAACCGCACCTGCGAGGTTTTGGCCGCAAAAGTGGCAGGTACGCGCAGGTGCAAAGAGGAGTGAAGTCTGGGAGGACCACAGATGCAAGGGTGTTTCCGCAATAGCAAAAGCGCTTCTGCGATGAGAGGTCAGCAGGTGCGAAATATGCTGGGTTTGGCCTTGATCGCAGATATGGTAGGCTATCCACAGGTGCGGATGCGCAGGAGCGGGCGAGAGACCGTAGAAGCGGTCTCGCAGATGCAAAGCTTAGACCGCAGAAGTGGCAGGTCGGGATTCTTAGTGGGCTTTGCAAAAGCGTGGATTTTTTCGCAAAAGCAGAACCGCATGTGCGATCAATTTGTCCGCAGGTGCGGGATCACTGGCAGTGATTTAAAATCGAAGGATTTTGTTGTTTTTCTCATTTTTGGGATTTTGAAGATCGGACTAGGGTAATATTTGGAGATGTTTCCACCTAAATTGAAGAGGTATGTGGCTTTTAATCACTTTTGTCCATAAATATTGAATACCCGTTGATTATTACACCAATTTTCATGAATCTAAGTTAGAATTTGGGGATTTTTGGACTATGTTATTGGAGAATGAAATTTGAGGATTTGAGGGGTGATTTTTGATGGGAATTGGATGACTTTGGTATGGTTAGAGTTAGGCTCGTAATTAAATGGGTGTTTGGAATTTGTGAATTTTGTCGGGTTCCGAGGTACGAGCCCGGGGTTGACTTCTTGGGTTAAGTTTTTGACTTGAGTTAAAGATCTTAGCTTTATCTTTTGGAATCACTTCCTATAGCTTTTACTGATAGTATTACGTTATTTTGGCTAGATTTGATCTTTTCGGAGGTTGATACGCGTGGCAAGGGCTTGTTAGCAGAGTGATTGAGGTAAGTATCTTATTTAGAATTGGTTGAGGCACTAGTTGCCTGAATTATTTGTGATAGCTATGTGCTATGGGTGCACACATGTGTGGGGTTTTGAGCCCATGTGCTAACCCCGGGGTATTTTTCCATGCTCGGGTTATGCTTAGGCTATGATATGCCTAGAATTGACTGTTAAGCTTTAAGCTATGATGTTTCTCATATTTGTAACATTGTTGTGAACTATTTAAGCCATGTTTAAGGTTACTTAGAGGCTAAATCACTGAATGAACTTGATAATTGTTATCTTTGTGATGAACTAGCCGGTTTGAGCTGTGATAGCACACTATGCACATGCCTACACTTTAGCATGTCACTTATACCAGTCCAGAAGCATGAGACATGTTATTCATTCAACATATACATGTATTCTTCTGTATTTGCCTTTGTGTGATATGATTTGGACAGGATGCATGTGACCACGCCGGGCGGATTTTGTTGTTATGCATGTGACCACGCCGAGCAGATTATGTTATTATGCTTGTAAACATGCCAGGCGGATTATGTTGTTATGCATGTGACCACGTCGGGCGGATTGTACTGTTATGCTTGTGACCAAGCCGGGCAGATTATGATATTGAGCATGTGACCACGCCGAGTTAGTAGTACGTTGACTTGGCCGTGCTTGCGTATGGATATGGATCCATCCCCCAAGGGTCACCCTCTCATGTTTCTCTCTTGATGGTGTACACACGGATATTGAGGAAACCCGATCAGTGGTTTGGTATGAATATAGAAAAGTTGAGGAAATCTGGCTAGTGTTTGTTTGGATTTTGCATTTCATCTTTACTTGCAATTTTCATGGTTAATTACCTGATTTGGCTGCATAGTATCTCTATATGTTGAATATTGACTGAACAGAGTATTTAAGTAACTGTATACATACACACACGGATGCTTCTTCCGGTGCTTTATGACTTGGTTTCATTATTGTTCCGTATTTGTTAAATGTTGAAACTATACAGGTTATAACTAGTGTCATTTATAGTTCTCGCTTCTTTTACCTTGCCGAGGTTAGTTACGATACTTATTGAGTACATTGGGTCGATTGTACTCATATTACACTCTTCACTTAATTGTGTAGATCCAGGTGTGGGGATCAGCTATCAGCAGTAGGCTTGCTTGATTGGACTATCTTCGAGAGGCGAGGTAGAGCTGCATCCTTGGTCGCAGCTATGACTTGTCTTTTCCTTACATATTGTTGTTACAGTTTCGACAATGTTATTATTGATCTGTTTCAAACTTGAATTCCGTTGTACAGCTCATGACTCCGTATTTACCAGTTTTGGGGGGATGTACCTTGTACTGGCAGTACTATATAACATTGAGGTTTCAGACTTATGTTATTTCTATAATTATTGTTGTTCTAGTTCTTTATTGTTATTTTCGGCTTGGCTAGCCGGTGTGTTAGGCACCATCACGATTGGTTGGGATTTTGGGTCGTGACACCTCAGTAGTTGTGCCTATGCGCCAAGATGACCATCAAATGAACCTGTCTTAGTACCTGCATAATTAGTACAGAAGTGTAGTATGAGTATATAAATCAACACGTGCACAGTAAGTATCTAGCCTAACCCCGATGAAGTAGTGATGAGGGGTTGATATCAGCACTTACTAGTGGTCCAATAAATCAAATACAGTAAAAGTAGACAAGTATGAAGCATGGCGAGTAAAATAATGAAAACGGATATAGGTACATAATACGATCCTCAACTAAAGAGTAAACACGAAGTCCTCAAGCCGGATACTTCCTCAAATGGAATTCATTATGGTCAACACAAGATAAAATTTCACATCTCAAGTCAGGAAATCTCATAGGTACACTGACTCCTTATCAAATATTATGCATGATTCTGCCGAGACGGCCCGATCCCATAGAGTGGTTCACACAACTACCGAGGCGAATGACCTGAACCCATAAGAGTGTGTTACATAGTTCTGCCGAGGTGAACGGCCCGATCCCATAAGAATATGATACATGATACTACCGATGTAAACGGTCCGATCCCATAAGAATATGTACTCTACCGAGACGAACGGCCCGATCCCATAAGTGTATTGCTGAGGTGTTCAGCCCGATCCCATTAGAATATGAAACCTTGGTAGGTCACTGGCCTCGCTCACGAATATACATGTGAGTTATACAATTTAAGAGAACTTTCGAACGAATACACATAACGTAGAAGAAATCCATAAAAAGGAAGTATAATATCCACCACAAATCCAATGGCTCGTCAATTATCTAAAATAGCGAGTCTGATACTTATACAAGTCTAGTCCCATGCCAAAATTTAATCAAGGCATTTAAACAGGCAAGAATAACTCAAAGAGTACAATTAAAGCATAACGTGAGTCTAAGTCTTCCCGGGCAAAAATAGGAATTCTAGCATACGCACGGACACTCGTCACCTCATACGTGTGTAGCTCCCCTAACACGTAGCACATAACAAATATAACACCTACGGGGTAAATTTCAGCTCACAAGGTTAGACAGGAGACTTACCTCGATCTAAAATCTGATAACCAGATCCAACGCCTCTCTAACTCCTCAAACCAATGCCAAACGATCCAAAACTAGAGAAACAATGTGCAAACCAATCAAAACATACTCAAAGACTCGTAATTTAACAATTTTCAACTCCACTCGAAAAGTAAACAAAGTCAACCCTGGGCCCACGCACTCGGATTTCAAAAACTTTCGAAGATAAACATTACCCATAGCACCACAAACTCAAATATATAATCCCAATTCTATATCCAATTTCGTGGTCAAAATCCAAAAATACCATTTCTAGGTTTTATCCAAAAGTCCCACAATTTCAACAAATTTTCATGTTCAAATCCATATATAATTCATGTATTTAACTCACTATAAATAGGAATCACTTACCTTGCTATAAATGATAAAAATCTGCCCTCAAAGAACTCCAAAGATTGCCCAATCCAAGTGAGAAATAAGGGAAATGGGTCTAACCCCCGAAATAAAAATACATCCTGCCAGGACTTTCCTCTTCGTAATCACGAAGCCAAAACTTCCTACTGCCCCAACTCTTCTGCACGTTCATGGGGCCCTGGTCACGTTCGCGTAGGCCTACCTTCCCAACGCTTCGCATTCGCGGTCAACTCATCGTGTTCATGATGACCAACCTTCCCCAGCCATGAACCCCTCCTTCGCGTTCGCGTTCGCAGTCGCCCTTACATGTGGGCAAATCTACCAGCCCAAATTCTTAGCATTCGTGAATCCCTTTCTGCGTTCGCGTAGGATAAAATCCCCCTAGCCCTAGTTCCTTCATCGCATTTGTGACTCCTTCATCGTGTTCGCGTAGCACAAATTCCCAACAACCAAAATCCTTCTTCGCAAATATGTGCACCCCACTGCGTTCGCCAAGAACAACACCAGAAACCAGCAGCAACATCAAATCACCCAAACTTGGTCTGAAACCATCCCGAAACACACTTGAGGCCCCCGAGACCCCGTCCAACCATGCCAACTAGTCCCAATACCTTATTTAAACTTCTCCAAAGGCTCGAAACGCCAAGAATAACATCAAAACCACTAATCGACGATCAAAACTTTCTCTTAACTTTCAAACATTGAAACTTCGATGAACACGTCCGGATCATAACCAAACTTTACGCATAAGTTCTAATCAATAAAATGAACCTATCTAAGGTCCCAGAATACCACCCAAAGTCCGATAACACAAAAATTAACTCTAAGTCAAACTTAGCAAGTTTCAAAACCTTCAAAATGCAAACTTCTGATAATAAGGGTTGAATTCCTCCCAGACCATCCGATACTCAACCCGAACATACACCCAAGTGAGAAATCACCTTGGAACCTATTAGAACCTTCAAATCCCGATTTTGAGGTCGTTTACTCAAAATTCAAACCTTGGTCCACTCTTCCAACTTAAAGCTTCCAAATAGAGAATCCTTCTTCCAAGTCAACTCCGAACTTCTCAAAAATCAAAATCGACTACAGGTGCAAGTCATAATACATGAAGTGAACCTACTCAAGGTCTCAAACTGCCAAACAACATGATAAATCTCAAAACGACCAGTTGAATCATTACATTCTCCCAACTTAAACATACGTTCGTCCTCGAACGTGCCTAGAACCGTTCCAAAGTTGCCGAAATCACTGCATAACTCCTCGTGAACCTACCTGTGCCACCACAATCTATATGAGCACATTAGCCTAACACAGACTGAAGATCCTTCCTGCTACTTTATCCCACAAGCCTTAGAATCAAATTCTAATATTCGGAATTTCCTACAAGGTCTGATTTTAGCATACGTGCATTGTATCAATCTCAACAAGTTGTACCAAAATATGATCATACACCCACGCTGTAATCACATAATGCACCACATAATTCATATGCCCATAGTAACATCCTCTAATCACAATAGCTATAATTTTACAAACCCGATGCCCGTAATATACCTCATGACACATACAATCCCGGTTCCAACCCTTGCAACACTGCAACGATGAAAGAGATGTGTAGAAACTCATAACAACCCATAAAATCAATAACGCATGGAGTCTCTCTGTTTGACAAGAACCATTGCCGTATTATGAACAGATTAGTGACATTTTCCCTCCAAACATACATTATACAAATCCGTTGAATTGATTCCAGGTCCAACAACCTCGTCTCACCCAGTACAAGCTGCTCGATAGACAAGCCACATCAAAAACCATCTAAAATCTCATACAACGTCATCTAAGCACCAACAAGCCACATCTCGAATATGACCAATAAAGAAAGAAACCCAGGTATAGAACTAACTTGTATGCGTGATAGATAAAACCACCGAACAAAATACTTTAAGTCTATCCCATTGAGGGGAAGTAAAACACACAAAACACTCTCAAAAAGTCGTACTCAACATCTCACTGTTGTAGCGTGCAATCCGATCTACACATGATATCGTCGCGGCGCGTAACTCGATCCAAACATCGTACCTATGGCGGCGTGCCATCTGATCCATACATAACAATTATTAAGGAAATCCCATCGAGCCAAAATGCTCGTACCAACTAAACACACGTATATTAACCACGAGCATGCTAAGTGCATAAACATAACCCTTGAGAGACGGATAGTGTCATGCTCTACAAAATGCCAAGCACGACTAAGGTGCAATAAACAACCATTATCCCAAGAGCCATCCTGTTCATCTAATACCACAAGCTACACAGGATCACAACACGCGTGTGAATAATCAAGATATCTCACAACCCACATGGCATAAAAGAGTAACACATGAAATAGACGAGGGCAGGAATAACATCCACCATGCTCGAAGACTCATCCATGAGCAATGATATGTTAAATAAGCATATCTGATCTGGTGTAGAATATACATTCCCATTAGGTCTAACCATCGACCTCAAAGCCAATTTTGATCATCCCAAAATAGGTCAATAACCTTCCAAAGATCCACAATGACCCTATCCATGACAAAAACGATCAACCGTCAAATCTGAAACAAGCTTCCACAGTTTGCAACCACAGGAATAGTGTGTTTCTCAGACATAAGCTCCCTAATCTGTGATAGCACCAAAATATTCGTACCTGACCTCAATTCCCACTACTTAAATGACTGACACGTCACACCGACATAATCACACCATGGGGATACCCCCACAACCTTCCACACCAAATAACCAAAATCTGTACATCTATGGCTACCAACCATTATATTTCTATAGTGCTAATCAAGAATCCGCAAATCAATATACAATGACTCTTCTGCAAAATAATAATTCTCAGGTGACTATAAAGTAGCGCCAGTATACCTTGAACACCTGAACTTTCCCCCCTCCCTCAAGAACATGACCTCCTTGTCAAAACTGAACAACCTTGATCCTTCAATCCCAATTCCATACCGCTCACTACACCTATCATGCTGCTACGCGAGAGTACTAAAACCACCATCATAGCCTTGAGCCACCAGTAGAATAAGCACTTTATCGGTTAGAAACCTTTCACTTAACTCATTTTAGAAGAAAAATCGTGACACGCAACCAACTTCCCATAATCGCAAAAGACACAAACCTCAAGTTGAGGCCTAAACAACCATAACTCTTTCGAGACTCATTTGCACATAACCAAACCATCATAATTGAATCCCTCCAAATCAACTGTTACGGCCAAACGCACACGCAAGTACACGCGGTTGTCAAGTAATAAAGTGATAAGATAGAGTGTCGAACCCACGAGGACTTGTTATCAACTATTAACTAGATCAGACTATCCTAATTATCTAAACAAGAATTAAACCTAGAAGTATTTGATTCTAAACTAATTAAAATAAAGAATAATAAATAGTGAACTATGAACAAAGGAAGAGTAGATTTTTATGTTATCAATGCGATGAAAACGATCTAGAGTCATGGGCTATCTAACAATCCTATTGTATTCTTCAATTGATTTGACTAATTAACTTATCTGGTTTATTGGTTAACGGGGTTAATATTGCTCATAAGAATCTATCGAGTTCTTACTCGGCTATTCAAGCTAACCTAACTCCTATATGTCTATAGAGTTAGAATCAACAAGAATGCATTTGTAATTCCCGTATAATAACCAAGCAAGGAAATTAGCATATGTCTATCCTAACCGCAAATCTATTCTCCGATGCATGGGTTTAAGAACTTGCTCTACTCAATCCTATGTGCAATCTAGAATTCCCACTTTCGAGTTCAACTCTAGATTCGTAGATAGTATTCAACTGGTGATCAAGCAATCAAATAATTAAGCGCAAGATTGAATAAATAAACCAATATGATAAATTAAGAAATCAAAATCAATATTCGAATAACAATAGTCATGAAAGAACCACAACCCTAGAACGTGAAGTTTAGCTCCACATAGACATGGTAGCCAAACAATAAATCATACAAAGAAATATAAAAATTACTAAGTTTCGTGGAAGAAAGATGAAACTCGGCCTCCATGGCGGCTTTGTGCTCTCCCTTGGTCAACAGTTACTCTAAAAACGTCTAACCCCTTAATAATAACATTTAGGGGGTATTTATATGCTAGGGTAGGAGTTTCCAAGTCCAAACCTGAGTAGAAAATAATTTATTCACAGACTGGGGGACCGGGCCTTAGAGTAGGCAAGGCCTGGTTTGTAGCCAGGTGGACCAGGCTTTAGAGCAGGTAAGGCCTGGTCTGGGGCGCGGTTGACCAGGCTTTAGAGCATGTGAGGCCTGGTCTATGCCGCAATTGACCAGGCTTTAGAGCAAGTAAGGCATGGTCCGGGGCGCGGGTCCCTTGTCTTAATTTGATTTTCTCTTTTTCGTGCTCTTTTCTTATGTCTTCAACGTCTTTTTGTGCAACTTTTATTCCTTTATGCATTCCAATGGTCCTAGACATAAAAATAACTCAATTAAACTCAAACAATGCACAATTAATCATTAAAACACTCAAATGTAAGGTAAGCAATACACTAAAAATATACGTTTATAGACAAACATCATCAACCAAATTACGGAGATTGCCAAGCCCGCAGTATAGCTACGAAACACCTGTATAAGCTTGTCGCACCGAGGGAACCGATCATTTTCCTTACCAAGCCGATCCAAACCACTACTAAACTGACTCAACTCCTAAGTTTTCTCTTGACTTACCTTCAAAATTAATACATCTCCTAATGCACTCAGTAGTACTTCCAACTGCTTCACCCATCCCGAAAAGACCTTCTGCGAATCCGAAACTATTTCCTCTAACTCCTTACACCACATCGCAGACTGGGTGACAACACAGAAATACTCCAAGTCTATTTAAAAATCCACTGCAAAACCAATTCCTTAGCCCCACGACGAAGCCAAAAATCCTTAGGCACCGCACTTTAATTCTTGAACCCACTAGAACCATTATTGAGAGTCGCCCACTCTAACATGGTCCCGAATACATAACCAAACAACTGATGCTCCATTATCACATGAATATTCCAAATAAGTAACCAAATAAATGTTCTTCCTTGCGTATCACGTTCACCAAGAAATATAAAATCTGACTCATCCCACAATCTTTACATGAATAGATAAAGAGAAATGTAGCACGTATTTACCAGATTCCTTTTCGAACCCCTCATGTTCTCTTCTTCATCCATAACTAATCCACAAACGTACCGATAACCAGAAACTACAAAGACACATAACCACGTGACCTAATCATCGACATCAGGCACCCCCACTTAGCTTTAAGCTCCAATCGCAAAACCCAAGGACCCCACAATGACTTCTCCTTCTAGCTACCATGATCCCACACCATTATTCAGCCAAATTTCTCGCAAGCTCTTGTTGTACTAATCAATACACACCGTGAATTACCAGTCCCAAATGCACACTCAACCTCATGATAGTCGCATGATATTCTTCAAGTGATCCAAGCCCACCTCGTAGTACATGCTTCATGTTGGATAGAAAGTAAAACTCTTCATAGGAACTTTATCAGAAATCTATCCCTCACCTTCTCACACGAGATAGCCCATATGTGTAACCCCCATATCGACATCCTTCAACAACATTATCATGGTTATAACTACTATGAAACAAGTTACTTCTCTAGAGTCCGCACTCGTCCAGCAGTTGTAAGAGTCCGTTCATTCCATTAGCATCAACTGAAAGTCTAACAATTTGCTTACAACTTGAAGCTATATTGCATCCCAAAATGATAATCAAGCATTCACGTCTTTCTACATTCCGAACAAACTCTCTTCATCATATCTGAAGTTCCCAAGTATAGAAGCCACCTCAAGGATCATGTCCCTTGAACCCCGAACAATAGAACATCGATTTGACCTCGAAGGCGCAATACACCGCCTTCTTCGATAACTGCCACTTAGGTACCATTTCACAACGCCATGCCCCAAGGGAAAACAAATGATGACCATCATACACACGAGCCTAAATGCGTTCAAACAAGGATGATGAGACCGCAACATAAACAAGGATTCTACCAAGTTCGAAAATATCCAATCTCACGACTCCATCAACTAACACCTGAACATCCATAGTCCAATTGCCTCTCCCCCGCTGGAATTAAATGCTGAATCTCCCAATCATAAACCAAATAATCCTCCTCCCGAATCATTCACTGCTGCGACACATAGATAAGCAGCCTATCATTCGCACCAGCACCGTGTGATCACCATATATAAACATCATAATACACTATGTAAAGCCTCAAAACCATGGAAAACACTAACACTGGGCTGAAATGACAGAACACTCGACGATAATAGTCTGCCCTCACAATGCAGGGGAAAGCATCCTATACCACACCTGTAGCACCACCACAACTCCTCGATGCCCAACTGATATCAAATGCTTGACATCGCATATGAATAAGTAGGAAGGAAATGAAGACATATGCTTCAACCGAAATCAAATCGCATGATAAGGAATTAAGAAATGGATGTTCTCCTAACAACCCTGTAGCCTCTCGAAGATAAGTACCTACATCTCCGTACCGATCTGCAAGACTCTACTAGACTTGCTCATGACTCGTGAGACCTAAGTGAACCTAGTGCTCTGATACTAATTGTCATGACCCAAATCCCGTAATAGGTCGTGATGGCGCCCAACGATACCGCTAGGCAAGCTCATACGTGAACCTCCACTTGATTAACCAATTTTAGCTTTTAAAAATAGGGATTTCATTAAATAAATAGAATAAATCTAGGACTCACGAAATCATATGTTCTTCTTCACCCAAGTTTCGAATGTAAATAAATCATAAAGTGAAGTGACAATAATTGTAATATTAGGTACAACTGTGGGCATCCACTAAAAAAACCCCAAAATCCGGTGTCACAAGTGCATGGGAATCTACTAGGGAGCACAATACTAATACAATAGCTATCTGGAATATAAAATAGACAGGATAAAATAAATGAATATGATGGAGACTCTGTGTGCTGTGGATCGTAATGGAACGCAACTCACCATAAAATCCCCTCAGCAATTGCACATATGTGCCAAGATGACCATCAAATGAACCAGTCTCAGTACCTGCACAATTAGTGCAAAAGTATAGTATGAGTACGTAAATCAACGCGTACCCAGTAAGAATCTAGCCTAACCCCGAAAAAGTAGTGACAATGGATTGACATCGACACTTACTAGTGGTCTAATATATTAAATATAGTTAAAGTAGACAGGTATGAAGCATGGCAAGTAAAATAATGAAAACAGATATAAGTACATAACACGATTCTCAACTGAAGACCCAAGCAACCTAGTGCTCTGGTACCAACTTGTCACGACCCAACTCCCACTGGAGCCAAGACGACACCTAACACTACTTGCTAGGCAAGCAAACCGTTACACAATAACAACGAATTTGAATAAATATGGTTTAATAAACTCAACAACGAAGATATAGTGAAATAACCGATGAAAATGACTACAATACTGCTACAACCATCCCAATAATCTAGTGTCAATGAGTAAGCACTATTGAGTATCAAAATACAAGACCATATCCTCAATAAAATTGTATGAATAGTAGAACAGTAATAATAAAAATAATAAAAGAAAACTTTAAGGTATGCGGACGACACAGCAGCTACCATGTAGCCTCCCAAAAGCTGGTAGAAAAAAGAGATCACCTCGTCCGAAAATACCTGGATCTGCACAAGAAGTGCAGAGTGTAGTATGAGTACAACCGACCCCATGTACTCAATAAGTAATTAAACTAACATTGGACTGAAATAGTGACAAGCTAAAAAACAACAGCCAGAGACCAATATTAATAACCAGGAACAGTTCATAATATAAAGGAAACAGTGGAAGCAGGGAGCTCAATGATATTATGTTCATCTTGTTCACATTTCAGGAATTTAGGCATGCTTTCCAAGTATAACAGTTTAAGCCCAACACGGATAATCACATAGCCCAATAGTGAGGACTGGTGCACGCGTCCAAAATCAATAACACTTGGCCCAATATGATCCCGACGTACACATCACCTCAACATCAATACCAAATCGACTTTATGGCCCAAGCTCAGTCATCAACGGGTCAAGTCTTAATTAACCACATCTCACAGTATTCAATTTCAACAATGTTACACATATGAGGCATCAACAACATATGAGGAATCAAATAAGAACGTACTGAGACAAAGATATCATATACGGATATAGCATCATGATTGAGAGTATGTGTACAATTAAGGCAAATAGCTCAGAAATGGCAAGGATCTCCCTATCAAGTCTCAAACAAGTAGCACATAGCCTAGTTATGATTTCTAATATGAATCTAGACTCAAATGATCGTACATGTTTAGAAAGCACGGATATAACAAGGCATGATAGCAAAACAATCCCATAATAGCCAAAAGGCCACCTCTAATCACCTAGCGCGTGTGTCACCTCAATACCTCTCATGTAATATAGTTCTTAGGGTTAAATACTCTTAAAACCAAGTTTAGATATGCTACGTGCCTCAAAAAGTGCAAATCAATACTCCAAAAAGCCGTTGCCACACAAATCGGCCTCTGAGCAACTCGAATCTAGCCAAAGCAACTTAATATCGTCAATAAAAATCATCGAAAACAATTCCAAATGATAAAACTAAAGTCTTCAATCAAATATGCAAAGTCAAACCAAAAAGTCAACCCCGAACCGGCACTCCGGAACCCAATAAAATTCATAAATTCCGAACACTCATTTAATTACGAGTCTAACCATATTAATTTCATCCAATGCCAACCACAAATCGACCCTCAAATTACCAAATCTCACTCTCCAATAATATAGCCTAAAATCCCCAAGTTTCACTTCAAATTCACATAAACTAGGTGTAATAATCAATGGTTAATCAATATATATCAACAAAAGTGATTAAACTTCACTTACCTCTCTAATTGTAGCAAAAAACCTCTCAAAATTCACCTCCAAACGAGTTCCAAAATTCCAACTATGAGAAAAATGACCAAACCCTCATTTTTATGTTCTGTCCAGCGATCACGCACCTGCAACTCACTTAATCGCATCTGCGGCTCCCTTCAAGTGCTCGACCATCCAATTTTGCGGACATTCCATCACATCTGCGAGTCCGCTTCTGCGAAGACCTTCCGCATCCGCAGTCCATGACCTTCCAGCAGTATTCTGCTTTTACGGTCTCCTTTGCGCATTTGCAGACTTCCCCTATAGCCTCCCCCTTCGCTTCTGCGGTCCTGAGACCGCACCTGCGGGCCCGTAGATGTGGAAATACCCTCGCACCTACGCTCTTCCCCAGCTCCAGCCTAGCCCGCATCTGCGATCACCAGGCCGCTTCTGCGGCCTCGCACCTGTGGCCAAATCCTTCGCAGGTGCGATTGCACCAGAACTCCCAAAATTTCAGCCATAATTCAAAGTCCAAAAATGATCCCCAACCATCCGAATCACACCCGAGGACTCTTGGAACCCATCCAAACATACCAACAAGTCCTAAAACATAATACGAACTTACTCAAAGCCTTAAATCACATCAAAACCACGACTCACACCCCAATTCAAGCTTAATGAAGCTAATAAACTACCAACTTCTAAGACTCATGTCGAACCATATCAAATCAACTTTGAATGATCTCAAATTTTGCACACAAGTCCTAAATGACACAACGCACCTATTCCAACTCCCGGGACCAAAATCCAAACCCGATATCAATAAAGTCATCTCTTGGTCAAACCTCTCAACCTTCCAAACCTTTAACTTTTCAACTTTCGCCAAAAAGCATCAAATCAATACCCAAACTTACGCCTAAGTCCAAAATCACCGTACGAAGCTATTGGAACTACCAAAACTCCATTCCGGAGTTATCTACACAAAAGTCGAACTCCGGTCAACCTTTTTAACTTAAGCTTCCAACCTTAAAACTAAGTGTCTCACTCCATAACTTCCCTGAAACCAAACCAATCACCCTGGCAAGTTACATAACTATTAATGAACATAGAAGAGGCAACAAATAGGGAATCGGGGCTACAATACACAAAATGGCCGACTGGGTCATTATAACGTAGCACAAATTTCCAGCAGCCAAAATCCTTCTTCGCGAACACGTGCGCCCCACCGCGTTTGCGAAGAACAACACCAGAAACCAGCAACAGCAACAACGGAAGCAAATCACCCAAACTTGATCTGAAACCATCCTGAAACATACCTGAGGCCCCCGGGACCACGTCCAATCATGCCAACTAGTCCCAATAACTTATCCAAACTTATACAAAGGCTCGAAACACCACAAATAACATCGAAACCACGTATCGATGATCAAAAATTTCTCTTAACTTTCAAACATTGAAACTTCGCTGAACGCGTCCGAATCACACTTAGACATTCCGAATCACAACCAAACTTCACGCACAAGTTCCAATCAATAAAATGAACCTATCCAAGATTCCGTAATACTGCCCGGAGTCCGATAACACCAAATTCCACTCTAAGTCAAACTTTGCAAGTTTCAAAACCTTCAAAATGCAAACTTCCGATAATAAGTGTTGAATCGCTCCCGGACCATCTTATACTCAACCCAAACATACGCCCAAGTCCGAAATCACCTTGCGAACCTATAAGAATCTTCAAATTCTAATTCAAAGGTCGTTTACTCAAAATTCAAACATTGGTCAACTCTTCCAACTTAAAGCTTCCGAATAGAGAATCATTCTTCCAAATCAACTCCGAACTTCTTGAAAATCAAAACCGACGACATGTGCAAGTCATAATACATGAAGTGAAGCTACTCAAGGTCTCAAACAGCCGAACGACATGTTAGAACTCAAAACGACCGGTCGGGTTATTACATATATATTATATATACTATTCAGTATCGGAAAACATCATATTAGAAAGAATCAAAATAAGTCGATAGAACATATATCAAAATTTATAATAGTTTTTTACCATGTCAAAGAAACAATAAAAAATCGAACATGACGTACTTTGATGGATTAATCTACAAAATAAATTCATTATCATGAGTCAAGAAATCGACAGAATCCTAAACAATTGATAACATATGTAAATATCAACTGAGAACTATACTAACTCAAAAAGCACTACAAAAAAGAAAAAACAAAAAACCAAAATCCTAAAGAGGTTAAAAGACAAATAAAGAGCATGTGGGATAGAATTGACCAGATAATAGCTTAACTTTTGTATTTATCTTTGTAACATACGAATAAGTGATAAGCTCCGTAAATTTCATTGCTTATCTTATAACCAACTTATAATCCTAGAGTGAAAGAAACAACAAAATTGTGTGAAACATGAAAGAAATTAAAAAAAACTACAAAGTGGTCGAATGAAAATGTCCTACTGTGAATTAAAAAGCATATAGATTCTACAACATGAAGAAATTAAAATAGTTCTAAATTAGGAAAATAATTAAATAATTATTTTTAAATATTAGAAAAATAATTAAATGATTATTACTCAATATTAAAAAAAATAATCAAATCAAATGACTATTTTGTACGGTGTGAACTCTACTTTAAAGGGTAAAAAATGCAACGATAATTCGATAGAGAATTTGTGCTTTTAATATAGACGGATAAATACCATATGGAAGTTTTTACACTTTAAGTAATTTAGTCCAATTTTGGCTAGTGTGCCGAAAATTACTTATTTTGAGAAGTACTTTTGGTCAATTGTACGTTACATACTCTTTACTTGTGCAAAAGTACTTTTCGAAAAAATACAGAGTAACAATTTATGTTTTGCCAATTTATTTGAGGCACTTTTTGCAATATTTGATAACCAAACTGTGTTTGACCAATTCTTTTAAAAAGTACTTTTGAGTGTCAAATTACAAAAAAGAGCGGTACTAATATTAAATTTACAATTAGTATTATTTAAAAGAGAAATAAATTCAAATACTTATTATAAAATAATTTAATTAATTTTTATTTTTATTTAAATAAATATAAAAAGCACTATCTATTCTTGAGAAACAACAAACTAGGTATTGTATCAACTTAGGCGTGATACTGTGTCAAACAGCAAACTAGGTAGTATTGCGTTCTTTGAACTATAATATATGTATGTACGCTAAAAAAAAGTGAAATAAAACTACAAACTGAAGATCAAATAATATTGGTATACTACAAAAGGAAAAAAAGAAAATCACATCTCATAAAGATAGTTGTCACGGTCCAAAATCCCGTCTTTAGGCGTCATGATGGCACCTAGTCTCTAAGACTATGTAAACCGATTACTTACAACAGTTAAACCAGTTAAACATGATATCTTAAAATAGAGTTTAATGTAAATACCGAAATAAAGGTGAAACAAGCCTACGCGACAATAATCACAATAATCTCCCAAGACAAGGTAATACAGAGTCACGAACTCTAAATGAATACATAGAAATATCTCAAAAACAAAATACAATATTGTTCGGATAACGATTAACAATACAATCAAAAGGAAAAGGAATCCAAGGGACTGCGACAACCGAGCAACTCTACATTGAATCCTCGCGATCAAGAAGCTAACTCTGCACGAGTCCGTTATCTCAAATACCTGGATTTGCACAAAAATATGTAAAAGTGTAGTATGAGTACACCACGGTCGGTACCCAGTAAGAATCAAGACTAACTTCGGTGGAGTAGTGACGAGGTACAAGTCAAGATAAATCTAATAATGGAAACAAGAATCAGTAATTGGCAATATGGAATAAAAACAAATCACGAGTCCCAAATCACAAGTCATGTACTCATGGTACCTCGTGCCCACATTATTAATCACAACCACATGGGCGATTCAAGTGCCAATATCTTAATTCGTCCGGCGTAGTCACAGGATCACTATCACGCTCCGCCCGGCATGGTCACAGACTCAATATCACAATGGAAGCAGATAATACAAGAATACATTTGCATGATCAATGAATGTCAAGTTTCATACTCCTAAACTGGTATACACGGCAATACTACGGTGTATGCTTGTGCGAGTGCACTGTTACGATCCAAGTCAACAAGTAATATCAAAGACATCTATGAATTCATTGAAAACAACACAACAAGTCACATAAGGTGCATGACATACACAAGAAAAAATACACCATCACACGAATATAATTAACATTATGACCCCAGGCCATCACGTATCATCCCTAACATAGCCACCTTTGTCTCTCCACATTGATAATATAATAATAGCCACCCTTATTGCTCCGCCCAAATAATACATCACAATAGCCACCTGTATCACTCCGCATAATAGGCTCCCTTATCGCTCCGCCCAGAAAATAAACACAATAGTCACTCGTATCACTCCGCATAATCAACAACAGTAAGATGCCACCCTTATGTTCCGCATTGCAACAATCAATCTACACACAAATCCACATGTGCTAACATTACAACAATACGACATATCAATTTGTACCATAAGTGCCCATAGGCCACAACCTTTCTAAAACAACAATACCGATGTCACCACAACACATAGCCCATGGCTCAACCATGATGTGAACAAGAATCTCAATAATGACAGAATAAAATGAAAAATAACTCAACAATGAATGATACTCCATAAAACAACAACTTCAACTAAAATAGGTTTATAACCCTCAATAAGTTCAACTCCCAATACTTGCTTATGAATGAACTTAACAATGAAAGGCATGATGTATACTAACCAATTCAATTGAATATAAATAAGAGTAACTCAACAACGATGGATAGAACATGTACTAACAACTTCGGTTAAAGCATAATAAACTTGACAATGAAAGATATAGCATGTATTAGTAACTTCAATTAAGACACATATGAGTAAACTCGGCAATGGAAGCTAGAGCATGAAATAACCACTATAATCTAAGCAAATAAGAATGAATTCAACAACGAAAGATGTAACAAGTAATAACAACTTCTAATTAAATGCATAAAGTAACCTAAGAGTCTAAACCAATCAATTTTGCCACATATAAGCTGGGTACACACTCGTCACCTCATGTACATTTCTTCCACATGATTCAAACAATACAATCAACCCAAATCCTAAGAGGTAGTTCCCCCACATAAGGTTAGGCGAGATACTTACCTCAAAGAAGCCAAATCAATACTCTCAAAAGACCTTCCCGTGTGAAAAAACCTTTGTACAGCTCGAATCTAGCCAAAATAACTTAATATCAAAAATAAAAGCCATGGAAAATAATTTAAGATAATAAAGCTTCGATCTTTAATGAAAACTAAAAAGTCTACCGAAAAAGTCAACTTCAGGCCCGTACCTCGGAACCCGATAAAACTCACAAAATCCGAACATCTATTCCGATATGAGTCCAACCATACCAAAATCATCCAATTACGACCTCAAATCATCATTTAATACAGTAGAAATATTTTACAAAAATCTCCAATTTTCTCCAGTTCAAATCACTAATTAAATGATAAAAACAAAGATGGAATCATGAAATATAACCAAATCTGAGTCAAGAATACTTACCCCAATCCAAATGGTGAAAATCCCCTCCAAAATCACCCAAATTCGATCTCTACAACTCAATATGTGATAAAAACAACCAAACCCATGATATATAACATGTTTTGCCCAGCACTTCCGTTTTTGCAGACCCTCAGTCGCATCTGCGAAACCGCATATGCGAAAATATCATTGCAGATGCGAAATCAACTAAAATTCCAAATATCCGCTCCTGCGTCCAAGACACTGCATCTGCGAGGGCGCTTCTGCAAACAATAACGCACACATGCACGACCGCTTTTGCGACAAAACCTTTGCATATGTGGAAACCTCCTACCCAGCTCACTACCGCGCATGCGCATAGTGACTTGCTCCTGCGGAGCCTCATCTGCGGGAATGACATCACAGATGCACAACACCTCAGCTCGCAGCCATCTTGCTTTTGCGCCCTCTCGTCCGAATCTGCGGTCACCGCACCTGCGCCCAATGGTCCGTAGGTGCGACCACACTAGATCCCTGCCCAAAACCAACTTCAACCAACATGATCCAAAAGATCCGAAAACCGTCTAAAACACACCCGAGGCCCCCGAGACCCCGTCCAATAACACCAACCAATCTCAAAACATAACGCGGACCTATTCGAGGCCTCAAATCACACCAAACAATAATAAAACTACGAATCGCACATCAATTCAAGCCTAATGAACTATCAACTTATACAACTCGCGTCGAATCATTTCAAATCAACTCAGAATGACCCCAAATGCATGCAAGTCCCAAATGACACAACGGACCTATACCAACTCCTGGAATCACAATCCAAACCTGATATCAACAAAGTCAACTCCCGGTCAAACTTCTCAACATTCCAAACCTTCAACTTTCTAACTTTCGCCAAAAATCATCAAATCAACCTACAGACCTCCAAATCCGAAAATGTACATACGACTAAGTCCAAAATCACCATACGAAACTATTGGAGTTATCAAAACACCATTCTAGAGTCGTTTATACAAAAGTCAAACTCCGGGCAACTCTTACCATTTAAGCTTCTAAAACAAGAATCGTTCGTCCAATTAAATCCTGAATCTCCCGAAACTGAAAACGACCATACATGCAACTCATAATACATAATACAAAGCTTCTCAAGACCTAAAACCGCCAAGCGAAATGCTAAGGCTCAAAATGACTGGTCTGGTCGTTACACTCACCCCTTCTTAAATAAACGTTCGTCCACGAATGTGCCAAGAGTCTTTCCCAAGCCATCAAATCACTGTATAAACTCACCATACACATGCACACGGGTGATCCCATGTCACCTCGAGCCACATAAGCCCGACAACACCATCTTAACATGAGACTATTCCTTTCACCCATATCGATAAGTTTAGAACAAAATTTCAACATCCGATCATCCCCTAAAGACCCGATTCCCACACATACACCCTGTATCAGCCTCAACCCGTTGCAACAACCATAAGTATGCTCACACGATATAACTACACAACACAACAGATCACACATTTTCCCATAACAACAACTCTGACCACAACAATTGTCCATAATCAAGCCAGCACTGGTAATCAACCTCGTATCAACTTGAAGCTTGTCCCAAACATTACCAACACTTCTAATGATGCAATAAACATGAAGATCTCATAACCACTCGCCCAATCAACAAGCCACATCAAACGCCACTTGGGCACATACATCACAAATCCAAACTCACAAGCACAACTCAAATATGACTGAATATGGAAAGACAAATACATGAGATAATTATCAAACAATTCCAGCAGGTACAACTCCCCATCGATATCATACTACGAATCAATTCCACAAGGTATAAACAAAACATGTGAACTAATCACAAGGATCTCATCCTAATATATCTCCACCGCAGCACGTAGCCTGGTCCAAACATATCAATCCACACTAAAATACGAGGATCCCATCCTCAGCTCTAAATCACAAGTATAGTAGACATCACACCAACCGAAAACCTTTTACTAACTCAATTCCATAAAATAAAATCACAATATGTAATGGACTCCCCATACCTGTAGGGCACCAAAATCACAAGTCATAGCCAAACCATCCAGAAATCACATCAAAACCTATTGTATTAAGTAACAAAAAGTTCATCCTAGTCTCATTACTCTCCATAGTGAACAAACCAAAATTGTCACTACCCAAACCGATGGGCCGCGACGGGCACCAGATACCTTATTCAACCGAGTACCAACATAACGTATCTTTTCGTTTCATACTATCATAGATAATTGAGTCAGAGAGGCTGTCGTGAGATAAGTAGAATACAACATGAAGTACCAACTTATACTTAAGACATACGGGCCTATAAGACCAAAATAATCACTTGTATACTGAACATAGGCCGACAAGGCCATACAACCTTTTACGTACATGATATCTGTCTACAAGCCTCTAAGAATACATAATTTTCATAAAGGTCGGAACAGAGTCCCGCCATACCAAACAATACAAGACTAAATCATACTGACCAAACAAGCAACTCCGGAGCAAATAGAGCACACCAACATCTTTCGCTGAGCTGATAGCCTACTTGGAGGGCTCTCGACCTGTCTATCGAGACCTGCTGGCATGAAACGCAGCATCCCCAAGCAAAAGGGACGTCAGTACAAATAATGTACCGAGTATGTAAGGAATAAAAATTAGTAAACTATAGACATGAGAAAACATGGAGTAAAAGACTCGACATATATGTCTGAATAACTCTGTGAATCATTTCATTTTTATAATGTCATGCATATACGTATAAATATCATACCATGCATAGGTATATGCGTTCATAACATCATCAAGCCTCTCAGGGCATCCCATCATATCATTTCGGCCACTGTGGGCAAATCATCAACGTATACCAGCTGATCAAGTGGTGGTGCATATATAACGTCGTAACCTTTTCCCCTATCCCATATACATATAATATATGTGTATATAACGCCTTCTGATCATGGGTCAATGTACATGTATAAATGTAGAAAATGCATAAGAAATACGTTAATAAGATTTCTTGAATATCATAAAATCAATATGCCTTTCGGACAACTTTATCAAATACGTATTTTTCTGAGACTCATGAATAGAGGATATAATAATAATTCATATGGGGAATCAAGAATATAGACACTCCTAGTATTTTTATGAATAGAGTTATTTATGAAAGTTGCGTATTTTGTTCGTTTTTTTTGTATCATTTGGATCATGCTAAAAAGAAAGAAGGGATAGCCTTAACATACCTGAACCGATTCTCTTAGAATTTGGTATGGAATTATTTTTCTTTCTTACTTATTCACGATCAGCCCACTCTACTTACACAAGAGATTCTATTTGTTGTCTCAAGATTTAGTCCCTTTTTGATATGCTACGTAGTGTTTTGCTGAAATTTCTATGAACATGAAGTTGAATTTTTCTTTGCTATAGGGGTTGGCTAAGTGATGAATATGAAATGGTAAAAGAGACATGAAAATGGCACAATCCGTGTGCTGTTAAAAATAGTAGCCTTTGCAAGATTATACATCTTACTTGAATTGTCTTTATCAAAATGAATATGGTCCCCACTTAGGTATGACTTGGCCTACCATTATCTCCTAAAGATGCCACATTTCACATGTATTAAGAGTCATTATATGGGCTTTAAATCAAGAACCCTTGGGCTGCCACGTTAGGTGGCTAATCAAATTTATCCAAATAATCTAATTAATTAGTTAAACCTCCACTAAAATCACTAGTTATCCAATTATCCACATAATTAAGAATGATCTCAAATTACATAAAATACTACTCACTTTTAATACACTTTATACACCTTACTATCATGGCCGTGTGGTACCTTGTATGACACTAGTCCATAAATATCGGGTACTTTAGCTCGAGCCCTATTTTATCCCAAAATATCAAACTTTGACGAAATTCCTTTTCTTCGATTTGCTTCCCCTTTCTCCTTCATGAATTTACTTATCACTTGTTTGAAATAACATAATGCTTATAATCTCAAAATAATCTCATTCCCGAACTTCCATCAATTGACTTGTGGCGTACTTTCACGTACGAAAACATGGGGTGTAACATCATTCCTCCCTTTGAAACATTCGTCCTCGAATGTTGACTGATGCACTTATCAATTTCATAACCTATAGCTCTTGCGAATGCTTTAGTACTCCTCTTGCCATCTAGGCAACTGTTCTGTGAATGAATCCCAAATGCCAGGGCATTCCCCCCTTTGGCCTCTTTCTCACACCATGACTCGTGGTCGGAATCATTACAATCTTGTAACTGTTGTAATCTTTTATCATGTAGCCTGTACGACTCTGACTTTGTAAGTGCGCCTATGCAACTCTTCTCTCCTTTTTCCTCAAGCTTTTAGCCAATCCCTAGGCCTCATTTTGTGAACATATAAGATGTCCCTTTGGGCATCTATAAGAACAATGAAGTTCTTCGCTCGATACTTTGTTGAACTTACGAATATTGTTATATCTTATTTCATAGAGCCGGTTATCCATTCGTATGACTTTACTGCATCTAGGTAGGTCATACTATACCATAATTCTTACTTTGATTTATCGTTGCTGAGGTCTACTACCAAACTCCAGGTTACTATTTCGCTGCTTATCAAATATGTATAAATCTAAGTCCTTTAATGCTTCCTCATTACTGTTCATCTTAAGAATGACGGCCTACTCTCATCTCATATTTTATAACCCTTATCCATCCATTGTTTATTCACCTCAATATTGATCTACACTCTACCACTGATAACTTGAAACCTCTTACGTAATCACTAGGGCTCACGTTGCATTGAGGATCATTTAAAGTGATTTTCTTGATCCACCCGGGGGCGATAATATACTTCAATAACTATATTTCATAGCATTCCAATTCGATTCATCTTATTGAGGGTATTCTAATCTCGTGTCGTCCATGAAATCCCTTCTTCTTTTTTTCAAATCATTACTCAATCGAAGGCCCAAACGTCATCCTTTATCTATCACAATTACACCCTTATTCTACCATCAGGGCAGCATTCAATCTCTTCTAAATGTTACTAGCCTTAGACTCTTTTGAGTTTATTCAGGCTATACGGAGCTTTCGATAACTTAGAGAGACCATTATCTCTCTTGTTTTCACGGGCTTCATCCTAAGGACTTATTCATTCTCGTCACCTTCTCACTCGCCCTTTCTTATCCTTACTCCCGTCTTTCTAAAACCTTGTCCCTTTACCATACTTTAGCTTGCGACCTACACATATATATTTATTAATACTACTCGCAACCTTCCTTCAACTTGCTTGAACCATAGATTTCCTTATGTTATTCTAGAACACCAAGTGAGACATCACATCATATCTAACTCTTCTTTACTTTCTTAATTAGACTTCTCGATACCTAGAAACCATAAGCTGGAAGACATGCCACTGATGATGACGCTATCATTCCTGGATACTGAATCCCCGTGCTTCTAGCATTTTATCTGAAGTATGTACTATTCACAACCTTCTGCACTTGAGTATCTCATACGTTGTTCACCTTTACCTTATTTATCTTAAAATCTCGCACCACATCTTCTATTCCTTTCCTAACCTCTCTTCCACATAGGTATAATTCACCTCTACAACTTGAAGCTCTATTATAATACTTGCTCCTCTGGTGCATACACAATCTGGTGGGAACTTCATACTGACTTCTTATGAGGCTGGTACTCTTCTAACTGGCTTTCTCATAGAGCCGTTATAAAATATGGTTGTTGTACTATCTCTCTTGTACCTATGATATTAAGAGTGATTCTGTAATGTTCTAAATCACGATTTCTGTAATTTTCTGGGTCCAATAATCAGACTCCTGATTTACTTAGTTGATGTAACTCTTTAGTTTCCTCTTCTTTCTGATCAACCTTTATGTGGGCTTAAGCTATCTTCCGATCTGCGGCACATGGTATTAGTCATTACTTTAGCCTTTCATGGACGCTATGGAATATCTATGATAAAATCTTCTAACAATTCAATCCTTTATCTATGACCTAGGCTCAATTCTTTCTTTTAACTTATATCGGAGTCTTCTACGGCTATATGATTGTCAACATATATGCTGCATGGATAATACTCTGAAATCTTAAGTGCATTCATAAGGTAACTAACTCTGGATCATTGATCGAATAGTTCTTTTCGTTCCTTCTCAACTTTCTTTAAATGTAAGCAATTACTTTTCATGGATGTTCTGCCACTTGTTGCATGAATACTTGGCTTATCTTAGTGCCCACACATATTGGAATTCCATACAACCCATATGATCTTGAATGTCACATTTTGATTTTTTTTTTCTTCCTGTTCATTAGCCATAATAGGTGCCACTTTCTTATAGGGTGCATACAATGTTGTTGTGAGACTATTGTTACAAGACCATTTCCTCTTTAGGTCACTATGCTTAGGTTGAAGCCTTCTTCCTTATTTCTTCAGCAAGTCTTTCATCGTAGTACTTAGGGAGGATACTCTGACTCTTGTAAAGCTGTGAGCTTATTACATTGTATATTCGACGGACCTTTTGATGTCCTTCCTTGCCTATAATTGTCCGTAGTTACTTACTTCCACGCCTTTGTGCCTGTAGGGTTGCTTCTAAACTTGATATTTTGACAGTCTTCCAAGTGGCATTTTATTTTATTTCCGTAATAATCATACGTACCTTTAACTACCCCAACTCCTATCTGAATATTCCTCAAGGATGCACGATGTCATATCTGCGAGACTGAATTCCCCATATTGGGGTTCACTCTTGTTTATCTTGCACGATCTATTGGTTTGTCTGTATCCTCTTATCTAGCCATAACTAGGCTCTTCATGAATCAACTACTAACTAATCGTTGGCCCATTCTCATATCAATATCCCGTATAATCTTTCTTGGGTTATTTCCTTTGTCTTAACTTACGTCTCGCATTGGCTCCTTATTTATCAAAAATATCCGGGGCTGGAACCCTTACTTCCTTTCCTTGACGCCGTGCTTGCATAATGTTCTGGAATCGTAGCATATCTGTAGGATTTGGATAAGTGCAGTCCCATTCCTTTCTCAATTTGTTTTTTTTTTTTTTTTTGCATTCTTCCTTCACCATTCCATAGTTACTAGAACCACTTAATTCCTATTTAATGCCACACCACCCATATCCCCCTCCCCTTTAGTGGAGTATTAAGAGTTGGAGCCACGAGGATCTACCTATAGATGTTTTACCTTTTCATCTTTGGCGTCTTTTCACATTATCGATAACCCTTGTTTGCCTTGCGGTAATCTTTCTGTGTCAAGGATAACGAAATTTCCTTACTCGTGAGGGTGACACTTAGTATAACTGGCACATACAGTCCCTTAAGCTTAATTTTGCTCACATTGCTTGCTTTAGGGAAGTGTCTTCCTGAATGACCATTCTCTGAATTTTTCATGAATCTTCTTCTATTGTCTATTCTATTATTGCCAGAATGAAATCTGAAATTCTCATGATGTCGACCATTATCAAATCACTCAGTCCCTAATCCATGTTTAGTTTATCTTGTTCGCCATACCATACTGATTTATATTACTTTGAAGGTCTAGCTTTACCCTCTAGTAATCACGTTAGAGTCACGAACTTATTTATCAAAATAAGGATATGACTTTATGGCCTATAGTTTTTTGTTGTTTCAAGGCCTATCACCTCTCATTTCTTCTTTCACCTGACTATAGACTCTGTAATACTGTCATTTTTTTTATCTACCGTTGTCATCCATGTATCACACCTTACTCATAATGCTTCCTTATCTCTCTCCTTATTTTCCCACTTATATTTTTGCTTATCACTTTCTTTTGAAAACTTCACAAGACATTCTTTTGCTTTTAGCTCCCCTTGCTTCATCCATTGGCTCTTCGGGTTGCCTAGCATTCTTGTTCTACTAGGAACGGGAGCCATACTAAGGTAATATTTATTCCTTCCAGGATTTTAGTGCCTGTCTTTGAACATTCTAGTATTCATATCTAGCTGTACTATTCTAGAGTGCACCATCTGGTTATCTCACAAGGAGATCTATTAGCACATTTGCTATATCCTCCGGAAATGTCAACTAACACAAACAATCCATTCACCATTTTAGGCTACTCTTACCCCAGCCGGATCCTGATATCTGTCCTTCTCTTATACTACTTTTGTTAGCCCCCATAAGGCATAAATGAGATGGGTGTAGCCAATTGTACATACCTCTGTTACTGTTGAAGGTAACTCAAAATGCTTATATCTCTCTTCCTGAATTGTAGATAATGTTCATCTTTACTAACTGGGTACCTCGTACCCTTCTTTACCTTGCTTCTTTTACTTGTCGAAATTTGTATTTATCTTCTAAATATCTCATTGCCTTTCACCATAGGAGTGGATAGATATTCTTACCTTAAGGCTCCTTATCAAGAAGTTTGCACGTCTTAGTATCCGCATATTCTGTTGGAAACGTTATATTTACTCATCATAAGCATGATGCAAAATCAAGTTCCTCTGACTCAATTCTTCCACATCCATATTCAATCCCTTACCAACCGTCTTTCTAGATGTCGGTATCATTATATTACGAATATAATAGAATTTAGGAATTTGAATTTCTACGACTAAACTCTACCACACGATCTAGAGTAAGAATAAAGAGTGACAGTCCTAAATGTCATGTAGCCTCCTGCCTATAAGTGTGGTGCACAACACACCCATAAACAAGAGTCTACTAGACACGGCTTGTAGACTCCCTAGGACAGAACTGCTCTGAAACCACTTTTGTCATGACCCAAACCGATGGGCCGCGACGGGCACCCGATACCTTACTCAACCAAGTACCAACATAACGTATCTTTTTGTTTCATACATACTATCATAGATAACTGAGTCGGAGAGGCTGCCGTAAGATAAGTAGAATACAACATGAAGTACCAACTTATACTTAAGACATACGGGCCTATAAGACCAAAATAACCACTCGTACACTGAACATAGGCCGACAAGGCCATACAACCTTTTACGTATATGACATCTGTCTACAAGCCTCTAAGAATATATAATTTTCATAAAGGTCGGGACAGAGTCCCACCATACCAAACAATACACGTCTAAATCATACTGACAAAACAAGCAACTCCGGAGCAAATGGAGTACACCAATATCTTCTGATGAGCTGATAGCCCGTTTGGAGGGCTCTCAACCTGTCTATCGGGACATGCGGGCATGAAATGCAGTCTCCCCAGGCAAAAGGGACATCAGTACAAATAATGTACCGAGTATGTAAGGAATGAAAAATAGTAAACAGTAGACATGAGAAAACATAGAGTAAAAGACTCGACATGTATGTCTGTATAACTCTGTGAATCATTTTATTTTTATAATGTCATGCATATACGTATAAATGTCATACCATGCATAGGTATATGCGTTCATAACATCATCAAGCCTCTAAGGGCATCCCATCATATCATTTCGGCCACTGTGGGCAAATCATCAACATATACCAGCTGATCAGGTGGTGGTGCATATATAACGACGTAACCTTTTCCCCTATCCCATATACATATAATATACGCGTATATAACACCTTCTGGTCATGGGTCAATGCACATGTATAAATGCATGAAATGCATAAGAAATACGTTAATAAGATTTCTTGAATATCATAAAAGTAATATGCCTTTCGGACAACTTTATCAAATACGTATTTTTCTGAGACCCATGAACAGAGGATATAATAATAATTCGCATGGGGAATCAAGAATATAGACACCCCTAGTATTTCTATGAATAGAGTTATTTATGAAAGTTGCGTATTTTGCTCGTTTCGTTTGTATCATTTGGATCATGCCAAAAAAAAATGGATAGCCTTAACATACTTGAACCGATTCTCTTAAAATTTGGTATGGAATTGTTTTGCTTTCTTACTTACTCACGATCAGCCCACTCTACTTACACAAGAGATTCCATTTGTTGTCTCAAGATTTAGTCCCTTTTTGATATGCTACGTAGTGTTTTGCTGAAATTTCTATGAACATGAAGTTGAAATTTTCTTTGCTATAGAGGTTGGATAAGTGATGAATATGAAATGGTAAAAGAGACATTAAAATGGCACAATCCGTGTGCTGTTAAAAATAGTAGCCTTTGCAAGATTATACATCTTACTTGAATTGTCTTTATCAAAATAAATATGGCCCCCACTTAGGTATGACTTGGCCTACCATTATCTCCTAAAGATGCCACCTTTCACATGTATTAGGCGTCATTATATGGGCTTTAAATCAAGACCCCTTGGGCTGCCACATTAGGAGGCTAATCAAATTTATCCAAATAATCTAATTAATTAGTTAAACCCCCACTAAAATCACTAGTTATCCAATTATTCACATAATTAAGAATTATCTCAAATTACATAAAATACTACTCACTTTTAATACACTTTATACACCTTACTATCATGTCCATGTGGTACCTTGTATGACACTACTCCATAAATATCGGGTATTTTAGCTCGAGCCCTACTTTATCCCAAAATGTCAAACTTTGACGAAATTCCTTTTCTTCGATTTGCTTCACCTTTCTCCTTCACTTATTTACTTATCACTTGTTTGAAATAGCATAATACTTATAATCTCAAAATAATCTCATTCCCGAACTTCCATCAATTTACTTATGGCGTACTTTCACGTACGAAAATATGGGGTGTAACAAAAATGATAGACACATGCTACCACTATAGAATCTCTCAACGAGGGTAAACGCATAATTAGAGTACAAGAATCACAAAACACGCCCATATAAGAAGCAAGATAGGAGGACTCATACCGATAACTATGACCTGATCAAAATAAGACTAATGCTGCTCCATGACAAACTGAAACCATACCTGTAGCGCCATCACCTGGTGCAATGGACTCAGCCCTACTAGGGAAAACATATTAACGGGTGGGGCCTCCCCCTCTAGGGCACCCTCTACTCACATGTCCTCCACCCCTAGCTGGCTATGCAGGTGGAGTAGCAACTGGAATAGAGCCTATCGCCTGAGTGCTCTGATAAATTCCACCTCTACCGAGTCTGGGACAATCTCTCACATTATGTCTAGTATCGCCACACTTATAACAACTCCTCTGCAGGCGTGGCTTCTGGTACTAAGTCTGTGCCGGATAACTGGAATAACCGTTGTAGGAACCCCGTGCAGGTGGTGCACTAAAATATGACTGCCCCATATGAGTACCCTGAGGTCTCTATGTAAGGCCCCGTGAAACTTTTTCCTAAAAGTCGGGGTTATGTGATACCGGGGCAGGTGTAAAGGTTAATAAGTGCGATGGGGAGTTGAAGAAAATGTTGGGCAGAAGTAGGCATTTCTGTGGCCTATCTGCGACCGCAGAACCACTCTGCGGACCGCAGAATGGTCGCAGAGTGAGTCAGTTTTCTGGGTCATTTTTGATGTCAATTTCACGGCCATTATGTGACTGCATAACCACTTCGCGGGCGGCACTCTTGTTGCATACCCAGCTTTGGGATTTCTCGGAGGGAGGTTCTGTGGTGCACTATGCGACCGCAGAACAGGTATGCGGGCCGCATAGTGACCGCAGACCCGGTCAAATCCCTTCCAGTTTTTGGCATCCAGATTATGCGGCCGATATGCGGACTGCATAACCATTCTACGGTCGCATATGCAAGCGCATATCCTGTTCCAGGGCTTTATTTTTGGGGGTTTTAAACCCGACCCTTCTTCGTTAAAACATGTACCATAGCTCATTTTGAGCACATTTCTGATATTCTAGAGTGAGAGAGAGTTCTTAGAGTGAGGGAGCAACCTTTAACCTATTATCCATCAATTCTTGCTCAGCCATTGAGGATTAACAAATGAAGTCTTCACCCTAAAGTTAAGAATCTATGTCCTAGTTTTCAATTTCGAAATTTTACAAAAATGGGTTAAATAGAGAGACAAATATTAGGTGTGGGGGTTGTTGTCTTGCATGCATGTATACTTGAAGTATGTGGGAAGGTTGTGAGCTAAAAATGGTAGAGAATGGGTTGGGGAATGGTGGAATCTTCCACAAAAAGGGCCTTAAAATATTGATGCACACCTAGTGTTTGATAATATGCTCAAATGAGCTAAAACCATGATCATCTTCCTAATTTTGGTTCAACTTGTTATATTTCTAAAATAGATTGAAGTTGCTAAGAATTCCGGATCATTTTAGAGTTTGAGAAGCTCAATTGAGGTATGTTAGCTAAACCCCCTTCTTCTTAGAATCGAATCCCACGGTGTTCATGTAATTGGAGTAAGTCCTTGATCACTATTGAATTGGGTATTCCTAATGTGGTTGTGTTGAAGGATGTATGTTCAATACTTATTATAAATGCTTCATCATGTCATCTTGTCATTTGAGTATGTGTTCAAAATGTGGAATATGTGTTAGAAATGTTAAGACTTCATGTCAAGAACAAAATGAAGATTGTTCTGCCAAATTGTATGAAAAGTCTCTATGTGCCTATGATTTTCCCAAATTGCTCGTATGTGAATTTAATGTCTTGAATGGGAAGCCCTATTGTTATTGATAATGATAATGATAATGATATTTGAATGTGGAAAAGGAAACTGGAACTATGAAATACGGCCAAACGCTAAGAATGACTTTGTAATCGTGATCACTAGTGCCAATGAATTGAAAAGATATGAAAGAAGTATGATGTGAATTGACTGACTGAAAAAGGTAACGTCTTGGGTGAGACGCCTAGCCGATCGGACCGTGATAGGACCCCATGCCGCACACATAGTGGTAACTATGCTGAGAAATGATAATTGAAATTGTGGTTGTGATTGATGTCTCAAATGGGACGACCTAGCCGATCGGGTCGAGATCGGACTTCGTGTAATAATACAGAGGTATTGTGAATTGTGGTATATCGGCACTAAAGATCACCCAACCTAATAACATGGAGATTGACTTGAGAACTTATGAGATCCTTATTTGATGTTTTAGTATTGTTTGAAGCCCTTATTGAACTCATGACTGTTTTCCCCTTGTATTATTATTCATTCTATTGAGATGGTGCTTAGCTTTACATACTAGTACTATTCGACAGTACTAACGTACCTTTTGCCGGGGGTGCTGCATATTTAAATGGATGCAGGTGGTTCCATAACAGGCAGTGTTGATCAGCGATAGCAGTACACCTTTTTCCTAGCAGACCTGGTGAGCCCCACCTCATTCTGGGGTCATGTATCTTTTGTACATTTTGTTATCACATTTTGAGGTATAGCCGGGGCCTTGTTGCCGGCACTATCATAACTCTCTTTTGTATATCTTAGAGGCTCCGTAGATACTATGTGGGTTGTACATGGGTGCTAGAAAAGTCAAACAGATTATGTCGTGTTTTGATCTCTCGTTCTACTTTAGACTATAAAAAGGTGTGTATTTTGAGACTTAAAAGTGAAGTAATCAATAGAAATGTTTTGGGTATTGTATTCATGATCTCCCTATTATCTAATAAATGAATATATGTCACCTCTTTTCCATGAGTGAGTTTGGGGTAGAAAGTATCTAGCAGGCTTGCTCGGTCGGGTTCACTCGGTTGAGCGCCGGTCGCGCTCTCCGAGTTTGGGGCGTGACACCCTAACTAGCTGGAGTACCAGAAGTAGTCTGAAGTGACTGGACTGGCCGACTGCCTGAGCCTCCGATGTGATGGGTCAGAGCTGAAGAGTAGAATCCACTGAATCCTCCAGAACCTCAAGACATCTTGGCCTCATTATCCTCTCTCTTCTCACGCCTAATACGCTCTAACCTCCTAGCAATCTCCGCAACCTGCTGAAATAGAGTATCAGTCTCCAATTCCCGAGCCATGCTGAATCTAAGACCATAACTGAGCCCCTCGATAAATCTATGGACTCGTTCTCTGACTATAGGAACCAAGGTAGGTGCATGTCGGGACAACTCGCTGAACCTAATGGCGTACTATGACACTGCCATAGTGCCCTGACGCAGCTACTCGAACTCTGTGCGCCAAGCATCCTGGAGAGTCTGGGGAACAAATTCCCTTAAAAACATATCTGAAAATTGAGTCCAAGTAAGTGGTGTTGCATCGGCTGGCCTACCCTCCTCATAAGCCTGCCACCACTGATACACTGCTCCCGATAGTTGAAATGTAGTAAAAGCAACTCCACTCACCTCCACAGTACCCATGGTGCGAAAAATACGGTGACACTTCTCTAGAAAATCCTGCACATCCTTGGTAGTTGTGCCACTGAAAGTAGGTGGATCATACTTCTTGAACCTCTCAAGCCTCTTCTGCTCCTCCTCTGATGCCCCTGGCCTGACCTCAGGCTGAACCGGGATAACAGGTTGTACCGGCATAACACCCGTAACCTAACCAATGTGAGCCCGCTGCTCTGGAGTACGGGTGGTGGGAGTCTGAGCTCCTCCTCCAATCGAAGTAGAGGGTGCAACTGGGATCAATCTCGCCTGAACCAATGTACCAAACATGCTCAGGAACTGCGTTAAAGTCTCCTGAAGTCTGGGGGGTAGCAACATGCGCCTCCAGTGCCTATCCCCCAACCATAGCTACTGGTGGCTTCTTAGTTGCTACTCTGGCAGGTGCTCTAGCTGTGGCACGTGCCCCTCCTTTGCCTCTACCTCGGCCACGGCCTCTCGCAGCTCTAGCAGGCGACGCGGATGTCTGCTCAGCTGATCCGGTAGTGCGTGTCCTCATCATCTGAGAGAGAATAGAGATACAAATGCTCAAACTCCAAAAGCAATGAATCTGCACGATAAGGATGAAAGAAGTGGAATTTTCCTAATAGTTCTGTAGCCTCTCGAAGATACGTACAAACATCTCCGTGTCGATCCACAATACTCTACTTAACTTGCTCGTAACTCGTAGAACCTATAAACCTAGAGCTCTGATACTAACTTGTCACGACCCAAAATCCCGCCTCAGGCGTCATGATGGCACCTAGTCTCTAAGACTAGGTAAGCCGATTACTTACAACAGTTAAATATGATATCACAAAATAGAGTTTAATGTAAATACCGAAATAAAGGTGAAACAAGCCTACACGACAATAATCACAACAACCTCCTAAGACTAGGTAATACAGAGTCACGAACTCTAGATGAATACATAGGAATATCTCAAAAACAAAATACAATACTGTTCGAATAACGAATCAACAGTACAATCAAAAGGAAAAGACTCCAAGGGACTGCGACGACCGAGAAGCTCTACCTTGAATCCTCGCGATCAAGAAGCTAACTCTGCCCGAGTCCGTTATCTCCAATACCTGGATCTGCGAAACAATATACAGAAGTATAGTATGAGTATACCACAGTTGGTACTCAATAAGTATCAAGACTAACCTCGGTAGATTAGTGATGAGGTACAAGTCAAAACACCTAGTAGTCATAAAACGTGTGCAATATATAAGTATAAAGCTAATAATGGAAACAAGAATCAGTAATTGGAAACAAGGAATAAACATGTGATATAAACAATGAAGTAATCTGAACACCGTTAAAGTACTAGTGAAACCGATTGAAAACAAATGACAACTGAATAATCAAACCATTCTAACACAAGTTTCGCCACAAAATCTCTCCGAGATACCTTATCTCATAAACACAAATCACAAGTCCCAAATCACAAGTCATGTACTCATAGTACCTCGTGCCCATATTATTAATCACAACCGTACGGGTAACTCAAGTGCCAATATCTCATCCACCCGGCTTAGTCACATGCTCACTATCATGATCCGCCCGGCGTGGTCACAGACTCAATATCACAATGGAAGCAGATAATACAAGAATACCTGTGCATGATCAATGAATGCCAAGTTTCATACTCCTAAACTGGTGTACACGGCAATGCTACGGTGTATGCTTGTGCGAGTGTACTGTTACGGTCCAAGTCAATAAGTAATATCAAAGACATCTAGGAATTCACTGCAAACAACATAACACGTCACATAAGGTGCATGACATACATAAGGAAAATCACACCATCACACGAATATCATCAACAATATGCCCCCAAGTCGTCACGTATCATCCCTGACATAGCCACCCTTATCTCTCCGCATTGACAATATCACAATAGTCAACCTTATCGCTCCGCCCAGACAATATATCACAATAGCCACTTGTATCTCTCCGCATAATGGCCACCCTTATCGCTCCGCCCAAATAATAAACATAATAGCCACCCGTATCACTCTGCATAATCAGCAACAGTCAACAGTGAGATGCCACCCTTATGCTCCGCATTGCAATAATCAGTCTACACACAAATCCACATGTGCTAACATCATAACAACATGACATATCAATTCGTATCATAAGTGCCCATAGGCCACAACCTTTCCAAAACAACAAAATCGGTGTCACCACAACAGCCCACGGCTCAACCACAATGTGAACAAGAATCTTAATAACAACAGAATGAAACGAAAAATAACTCAACAATGAAGGATACTCCATAAAACAACAACTTCAACTAAAATAGGTTAATAACTCTCAACAAGTCCAACTCCCATTACTTACTTATGAATGAACTTAACAATGAAAGGCATGACGTACACTAATAACTTCAATTGAATACATATAAGAGTAACTCAACTACGATAAATAGAACATGTACAAAAAACTTCGGTTAAAGCATAATAAACTTGACAATGAAAGATCTAGCATGTATTAGTAACTTCAATTAAGACACATAATAGTAAACTCGGCAATGGAAGCTAGAGCATGAAATAACGACTACAATCTAAGCATATAAGACTGAATTCAACAATGAAAGACGTAACAAGTAATAATAACTTCTAATTAAATGCATAAAGTAACATAAGAGTCTAAACCGGTCAATTTTGCCACATATAAGCCGGGTACAAACTCGTCACCTCATGTACACATCTTCCACATAATTCAAACAATACATTCAACCCAAATCCTAAGGGGTAGTTCCCACACACAAGGTTAGGTAAGATACTTACCTCAAAGAAGCTAAATCAATACTCTCAAAAGACCTTCCCGTGTGAAACAACCTCCGGACGGCTCAAATCTAACCAAAATAACTTAATATCAAAAATAAAAGCCATAAAAAATAATTTTGGATAATAAAGTTTCGATCTTTAATGAAAACCAAAAAGTAAATCCAAAAAGTCAACACCGGGCCCGCACATCGGAACCCAATAAAATTCACTAAATTCGAACACCCATTTCGATACGAGTTCAACCATACCAAAATCATCCAATTCTGACCTCAAATTCGGTCTTCAAATCATCATTTTATATTTTAGAAAGTTTTTACAAAAATCTCCAATTTCCTCCAATTTAAATCACTAATTAAATGATAAAAAAAAGATGGAATCATGAAATATATCCAAACCATAGTCAAGAAAACTTACCCCAATCCAAATGGTAAAAATCCCCTCCAAAATCGGTCAAAATCGAGCTCTACAACTCAATATGTGATAAAAACAATCGAACCCTCGATATATAACATGTTCTGCCTAGCACTTTCGCTTTTGCAGACCCTCAGTTGCATTTGCGAAACCGCATCTGCGAAAATATCATCGCAGATGCGAAATCAACTAAAATCCCAAATGTCCGCTTATGCGTCCAAGACACTGCATTTGCGAACAATGAAGCGCACCTGCGCGGCCGCTTTTGCAACAAAACCTTGCATCTGTGGAAACCTCCTACCAAGCTCACTACCGCACCTGCGCATACTGACTCGTACCTGTGGAGCCGCATCTGCGAGAATGACATCGGAGATGCACAACACCTCAGCTCCCAGTCAGCTCTCTTCTCTGCCCTCTCGTCCGCACCTGCGCCCAATGGTCCGCAGGCGCGACCACACCAGATCCCTGCCCAAACCAGCTTCAACCAACATAATCCAAATGATTTTAAACACGTCCGAAATACATCCGAGGCCCCCCGAGACCCCGTCCAATAGCACTAACCAATCTCAAAACATAATGTGGACCTATTCGAGGCCTCAAATCACACCAAACAACAACAAAACTACAAATCACACCTCAATTCAAGCCTAATGAACTAATGAACTAATGAACTATCAACTTCTACAACTCGCGCCGAGTCATATCAAATCAACTCGGAATGACCCCAAAATTTTCATGCAAGTCCCAAATGACACAACATACCTATATCAACTCCCGGAATCATAATCCGAACTCGATATCAACAAAGTCAACTCATGGTCAAACTTTTCAACCTTCCAAACCTTCATCTTTCGAACTTTCGCCAAAAAGCATCAGATCAACCTACGGACCTCCAAATCAAAATCCACACATACGCCTAAGTCCAAAATCACCATACGAAGCTATTGGAATCATCAAAACAACATTCTGAAGTCGTCTACACAAAAATCAAACTCCAGTTAACTCTTACCACTTAAGCTTCTAAAACAAAAATCATTTTTTCAATTAAATCCCGAATCGCCCGAAAACCGAAACCGACTATACACGCAAGTCATAATACATAATATGAAACCTCTCAAGACCTTAAACCACCTAATGGAATGCTAAGGCTCAAAACGATTGGTCGGATCGTTACAAGAGTGTTTGAATTTGGTGATTAACCTTGTAAATTATTTCAAAGAGAGATATGAGATGAAGAAAAGAAGAAACGACAGCTTAAAAAAAATATTTATAGTAGCGAGACTATTCCAAAGAGGATAGGAGAGGAGAAGAAGAATAAAAATATACACTAAAATAAAAAAGAGAAGAAAGGGATAGTAGAAAAAAAAGAAAAGGTTTAATTAATGAGGGATAATTTAAACAATATAAATCTTCCATAAGATTTTTTTTGTAAAAAATATAATTTTTACTTCTACTTCTACTTGTTGAAGAAGCTAGAACTTGTTATTTATCTTCAAAAAAATTATTTCGACTTCTGCTTAAAATTATTTTTTTGTATTGGCCAAACACCTTAAATTTTTAAAAATATATTTTCTTAATTAAAATTACGCTTTTGACGTCGTAAAAGCTTGGCCAAATATCCTAGTAAAGTAACTATAATAATAACTTTCATAACAAGTGATAAAAGGAATTGTTTTCTTGTTTCTTGCGGAAAAAGGAAGATTCGCGCGTGAAGAAAACGCGCGCAAGCACGTGGAAGGTTCTACAGCTGCGCAGACAAAGCTCCTCTTAAACCCCATTTCCCTGTCCTCTCCTCTCTAAAACCCCAAAAATCAGTACTACCATTTCCGCTGTTCCTTAAACCCTTAAATTCGCCGACCAAACTCCGGTGATGACAAAATTATCGAAGCTAAATGTATCGAACCCCAAAATCTGGGTTGTGATCGGCGTCGGTGTCGCCGGAATATTGATCCTGGCTGAAGTTCAACGGCGACGATTGAAAGCCAGAAACTCAATCAAAGAAGATTTTGGCGCGTTCATTGAACGCGTTGAGCTGCTTCCGTTTCCTCAACCACCTCCTCCTGCTGCTCCACTTTCCCTTTCTGCCCTCACTTTTGCCATCAAAGACAAGTTCGTCACACTCCTCTGTTAAATAAATTTGGCCATTTGATAAAGAACAGTTTGTTTTTAAATTGTTCTTTTTGGACTAACATTTTTGTTTTCATAAATGCAATTTTGGACGTGGAATTGGTTTTAAACTGTTTTTTTTTTTCCCTGTATTTGCGCTGCTATAGTATTGATGTGAAGGAATATGTGACGGGTTTCGGTAGTCCGGAGTGGAAGCGGACGCATGAGGTGGCTACGAAGACAGCCATGGTCGTGACTGCTCTTTTGAAGAATGGTGCTACTTGTGTTGGAAAGACCATCATGGATGAATTCGGACTCGGGTAGCTATGCTTTAATACTATGTATTCTTTGGCGTTAATCCTTCTCATTTTATATGACGATATTTATTTGGATACGGAGTTTCAAAAGTTAATTTGAATCATAGGTGTGTTTGGTATGAAGGAAGTCATTTTCCATGGAAAATATTTTCTTAGAAAATGTTTCATGGAAATATTTTCCTAGAAAATGTTTTCTAGTATTTGGTTGGTGAGTGAAGTTTTTCCCCAGAAGAAATATATACTAAAGATTAACAATAATATCCACAAATGGGAGAGTGTTTTGAAGAAATTTTGGGTACTAGAGATTAATGGTAATGTCTAACTGTTAATTGAAACAAATAATATGAAGTTAGATATTGTGATAGTTGCAAGGAAAATGACTTCAGCCCACAAGTGAGAGAGATCATTTTCCTCCTTTTGATGGAAAATGTTTTCCATGAAAAATGACTTCCGTCGTACCAAACGCCATGATTTCCTCATGATATTTTCCTGGAAGTCATTTTCCCTCATACCAAACACACCCTGTATATCTATTAGATAAACATTAAATTAATCATGAACAGTAGTTTGATAGAGAAAACATCTCATCAAAATCCAAATATTGAATCATTCAATGAATTTGAATTCTTAAAAGTTGTGAAAGATGTATAGGAATGGAATGGTAACAAACATTCTCGAATGTCTCAAAATGGCAAGAGTGTTTGAAAATTTGGGATGGAGGGAGTATGATTTTCAGCTATATCAATGGCTGTTATTGGACGCTGCACTAAGCCGCTAACTTTCCTCCCCCCGGAATGTTTCAGGGTTACTGGAGAGAATCTGCACTACGGTACTCCAACAAATCCAAAAGTGCGATCTCATAGTCCGGGTGGCTCATCCAGTGGTTCGGCTGTTGCTGTTGCAGCTGAACTAGTTGATTTTGCTCTAGGTATGTTTTTTCAATTGAAGTTACAGTTATTAAGAGTCACTGATTCAAAATTTTCCTCTTCTTGTGTTCTCTGTTTCATTTTGATTAAGTTGTAATGGTTTAAAGTATGCATATGATGCACGAATATGTTGGACCTACTGAAGATATGCTGTAGTCAAGGCCTCCTCTTTGGTGCCTTCCCTTTTTTTTTTCTTTTTCTTTTTCTTCTTTTGGATAATAAAAGAAGACCTATGGATTTAATTTTTACGAGGTTGATTGGTTTTTGTTTAACTAGATTGGAGTGGTAATAATTTGTAAAAGAATTTGACTTCAGATTCAGGAAATTAGATGGTTACAGAGGCTGAATTATTGCAGGTACTGATACGACTGGGTGCATTAGAGTACCAGCAGCATTTTGTGGTGTCCTTGGGTTTAGACCATCACATGGAGCCATATCAACTATTGGCGTCCTGCCTGTATCGCAAAGTTTAGACAGTATTGGTATGTATAATTTCGTTATCTCCAAACTATTACCACAGTATTTGCTTTGTGACTAATAGGAGGCCAAAATCTTTATCTGCAGTTGTATGTAAGCATTTAATGAAGAGGTAGAAATAGCCTCCCAGCAAAAGTCCCTTAAACTTTTTATTGCAAAACGCATTGGTGGAAACCAGGATAATAAAAAGTTCTTCCCTTTTTCATATTAGAACAGCACCAAAAAAAGGAGAAAAAAGGTTGAAAAGTTTTTATGCCAAATGGGATAAAAAGGAAATTTTACCTGTTCTCTTCTTTACCGTTGTAGGCCCCAATCCAGCCCCAATTTCTGATACTCTTCACAACCATAAAACTAGTTGACACAAGAACTTACTAAAACATGTCTTGATTTATTAGGCAACTATTTAATTGGGCTAATGTAAATTAGGTGGCTTCCTCAGGAATAAATAAGTTAATGAATTAAAGGAAATAATAAAAAACTACAATATTTAGTAATAATCAAGGACTTGGAAACATTTCTATTACAAGGGCATTCCTGGATATTTTAAAGTTAAGTGTTGTTTCTAAATTTCTTAACGCATGCAGGATCTTAGAGGATACTCCATATTTTTCTACTTTATCTTTAGCCACATTGCTGGCAACCTATTTCTGCATTCTACAGTCCTATCTTATTGAGATTTCTTCTTTGGCGTTGTCCAGCTTGTCACATATTTGTAAAAATAACGTGCCCCATCTATTTGTCTTGTCAAATTTGTCGACTGGCCACACCAGAAGGTGTGTTTTCTTAAGGTGAATACAATGGTAAAAACTTACTCTAGAATCCTCCTCAGCGCCCCATGCCCCACTTGCTAGGTCTAGTACTGGCATTAACAACCATGTCAACAGTCCAGATTAGCTGCCAAATTCGCAGCCATGTGAATAACCAGTCAAGTCAACAATCTACTTCAGAACACCAGAGGGTGTGTTTTCTTAAGGTGAATACAATGGTAAAAACTTACTCTAGAATCCTCCTCAGCACCCCATGCCCCACATGCTAGGTCTAGTACTGGCATTAACAACCATGTCAACAGTCCACATTAGCTGCCACATTCGCAGCCATGTGAATAATCAGTCAAGTCAACAATCTACTTCAGCTGACTGATCTTGTTAGCTATCTGGGTCAAATGACATCTCCAATCACCTCACATCAATTGACCTGTGAAGTCAACATTTCGTGTAGTAGACATGTCCACTCAATTGTCCACATTTTTTACAAATTCTAAAGTGCTATTAATGGTTTTTTAATCATGTTTTGATTCTATTTGCAAATGTTAGATTCAGGCCATTATCAAGTATAATAGGGACAAATTCATACACGAGTTTGAAGTAGAGTGTTAAACTATTTCAGATTTATGAGGCAGCTACTTAATGTTATGAGGCAATTAGGTGACCGCTGTATTAGTGTTAGCAACTATTGGTGTATGTTTTTTTTTTTTTTTTGAGAAGGTAACATATTAGTATATATAATAAAATTAGATTACAGAGCAGTGTAGTCCTATATAGTTATAAGGAGAGTTGAAGCCTGAGTTCCTAAGTCTTAACCTATCATAAGTAATCTAAAATCTCATAAATAAATTCAGCTTCTTTGTAAGTACTCATGTTTATACCAAAAATAAAATAGGACTAAACAATTCATCTTCAGCTTCTCAATGGAACTATTGTTATCTTCATTAACCATTGGTGTATGGTTAATGAAGCTATCCATAATTAGAAGGATAGGAAATTATAGTAAATAAGGTAACTTTGTATCTGTAAATAAAATCAATAAAAACAGAGGCACCATTCTCACGAAAGCATTCTCACGCATTCTGAAATATTCAATTTTCTCTAACTTAGTTCTTTGCACTACCATCACTATCGTTTCTTATAATGCTTTCCTTCCTAATAGCTCCCAGCGTTCGTCTCCTATTGTCGGTATTGGCCCAATAAAGTACTTTTACCATTGGTGTTCTTTCCAATCCATACATTTCACCATTCCCTTGGAAATATCCGCTGCCCATATTGTATTCCAGCTTGATACTTGCACTGCCTCTCAAGGATTGATCCTTAGGATTTTAAGGTGGACATAAAACTATCTACAGATTCTTAGCTAGCGTTTGGACATAGATTTGGTTGAAATTTAAAAAAAAAATGAGTTTTTGAAGATGAGATGAAGAATGATTTTTGAAAGTTGAAATTGTGTTTGGACATGCATTTTACTTGAAAATAATTTGAAGTTTTGTGAGTAGAAAACTTCAAAAACTACTCTAGAGCTGTTTTTGAGATTTGAAGATTTTGTTTTCAAAATTTGCCAAAAATGGTTAAAATCTATAAACAAATGGATATTTGAAAACAAAATTTGAAAAAAAGCTCCCAAATTCTATGGCCTAACGGGAGCTGAACTCTCAATCATTTCTTGTAACGCTTGCATCCCTTGTCGATGCTTATTCTCCAAATAACGTCATTGCCTTTTCTAGGAAAAAGGTTCTCTAACCTTGGGCACTTCATCTCTACGTGGCACTGGTCTATCAGGCTCTCGCTCATTGCAGGAAATTTTTACTGTCGCATCCCTTAGGAGTGTAAGCCGTGTCCAGTCTGTCCCTCTGCTCAGATCAATTATTGATTATTGAGTTGGTGAGCAATTCTTTCACCTACTACTAGTAGCTAATCAAACACGAGCCTATGGATACAATTTTTAAATATTGGATTTTCATTCCTCCTTTTGCTCCTTCGCTTCTTCCTTCTTCTACTCCTCAACATGTGGACTATGGCGGACTTTACTATTGTTCTCCTCCTTCCAGAGGCAGGTCCATACCAAGTTTGGTGGATAAGACTGCATGCTCATATCTAAGAGTTAGTAGTACTTCCATTGAAACCATATGAATTATGATTATGTTAACCTTCAAATGAATTTTTGCGCAATAAGGGCTGGGACCATTGCGATTGTCTTGATGTTGCTCAATGGCTATTGTTACAGGGTCAATTTTTTTCGTGTTGACACTGCACGGCGGTCACACAACAATGACTCGTCCCTCTTCTTTTTCCCTCACGTTTTGGGCTTAACACTTAGATTATGACAGCATATAGAAATCAGACAAGGCACACAACTTACACACAGCTTACAGGAATTTTTTCCCAACTTTGTATTAACTCGTGCTATAAAGAAGCACATAAAAACAGCCTTACAAAAAGGAGTCAAAGGCAGCCAACACTCTACCTTGATAATCTGCCTAGACTAAGGATATATAAGCAACGTTTTTGGCTCACAGCCCTATCCAAAACCTAGCAGTTGACATCCCCAACTGCAAGAGATTTTAAATTTTGAATTTTAAACAAGACAACTTCCCACAGCCCCACATAGCCACTATGCTGAAAAACAGGAAAGTGCCCAAGCTGGCCAACTGCCTTGCATGTGCGTGGCACATGGGCGCAACCTTTGAATTTTGCCGCCAACAGGCCAACTCTGTCATGTCTTCGCGCCAAGCTCTCGTGCAGCATGCCTTTGCGCGCATGTCTGCCACTGCCGCATGCCCAACTCGCCCATGACATTGCCTTGTCCGCGCCCATCTGCCTTGCCACGCTCTGCCTTAGCTTGCCTTAGTTTTTCCGGCCTTTGCTATGCTTCTGCTGCCCGTTGTCTTTGCCTTGCCATGGCCACACCAATGCTATGGTCTTGTTATGCCTTGGCACCTTAGCCACATGCCGTCGTGCCACAGTCCATGCCCATCAACACCTGCCCATGTCGGACAGCCTTGTCAACATGATGCCACAGTCATCGTAGGGCCGTGCCGAGGTCCATCATGTAAATCCCTCGTCACGCCCATGCCATGTTCGATCAATCAAGCCGAGGGGCTAACAACTATCCAATTACAGACTTGTGGCTCCCGAGGCAATTGCCCTCAGCTACTCCTTTTTCATTACCATGAAACCTGCAGAAGGTGTTCCATATTGACTAGGTTTGTGGGAATCGTACTTAGGGGTGCCTGGTGGGAAATTTGCAATTGCGTGCCGTTTTGCAATCTACTGTTTTAGACATTTTAGCTGCAAATACATTTAAAATAAAATGCATGAATGGAAGTGGGTTAAGGGACTATTGCGGGGAAAAAGAGTTTATATTAGGTCTACAGGTCAGTCAACCTTGTATAGGCGAGTGAACTATTGAGCCGATAAATGTTGGTTGATCATATATCCTTTCATTAAATTTCCTTGAATCATAGTATCCTTTCATATTTTATTCCTTCATCTAATTGCGACGATCTATTCTTTAAAAGAATCAACAATGGACAATTTATTATGTATCACAAAAGTAAACACTAAACTAACAAAAGACACAGAGAACAAAGATATTTTCGATGACTGGTTGATACAAGAAGTTCGGTAAAAGCAATGGGGGGGGGGGGGGGATTGCATATGCTCATGACTGAGGCGTATCTGGATCATTTTATAGATGCCTTGGCTAATGTGTTGATGGTAAAGCTGAAATTTCAGCTTCTGAAGTTTGATTAACTGAAAATTAAGATGGTCACTGTTATTTAAAAAAAAAAGTTTACATTGGTCACTATTGGAAAAATATGCAGAATTCTCAGGTATTAGTGCTAGGCATTATATCAGTTTCAATTTTTGATGATAGCAATGCCTTTATCAGGATGGTTGGCCCGTGATCCATCTGTGCTGCATCGAGTTGGACATGTTTTACTTCAGTTAGCATCAGTTGAACCTAAGAGGACAAGATACTTTGTCATAGCCGATGATCTTTTTCAGCTGTGTAAAGTACCAAAGCAGAAGACGATGTATGTTGTGAGCAAAGTAATAGAAAAATTATCTGGATGTAAGTTGCAGGTTGCCTTGTCCTTTTTCCTCCTAATTTATAAGTATTACAATTCTTCGATGCAGTCATTCGGGTGGCAGATGCTGGTATTATCTACTTCCTTTGTATCACTTATTTTTCTTGTATTTGCACAGACCAGACACCGAAACATCTGAACCTTGGGCAGTATATTGCATCAAATGTACCCAGCTTGAAGGGTTTTCGTGAGGACTCAGCCAACCAGCAAAATGGGATGTCTACCCTGACGGCTCTCTCTTCTGTGATGTTTCTTCTTCAAAGGTCATGCACATTCCATTCTTTGATGGACTAGTCTGATTTTCTTACTAGAAAGACTTTTTAAGCTGCTCTTATTATGCTTTCCACTTTCACTTTTTCTGTCTGATAGCATGTCCTGCTATGTGCCGTATCTTAGTGGTTTATAATTTAGTATGCACCAGAATTGGTTTCAGAAAATTTTGAGCATCTCATTTGCTGGATTCTCTCTTCACAAAAATCTGTCCACGAAAATCTCCAAAGCCCTTCCTGTCAACTCCTCTCTCTCTCTCTCTCTCTCTCTCTCTCTCTCTCTCTTTTGGACAGAAAGCTAATAGCATCTGGCTACAGTTTAGTTATGGCCTCCTGCATTGGGTTGGCCACCTTGTGAGATAGCAGTGTTTGTCTATGTGAGGAACCTCAGGCACGCATGTGCAAAATATCGACCTGCCCTCCAGCGTGGTTTATTTGTTGGCAAGATCATCTGCTTCTTTCTTGCAACGTCTCCTGTACCCTCCTGGGTTCCATCTGCATGGAGATAGTTTGTTTCCCAGAGGTTCTCCTTTTGCCTTTTCTTTTGTGGCGTTGGGAATCTCATCTTGAGTTCTGTAAATCCATGGGGAGAAGATGGTTGTTTCTCTCCTTCAACGAGAGTCCACTGTTTGCCTAGCTAGTTTGTATATTCTTCTTTTCCTCATCTTCACTAAAGTCTTGGTTCACTTGTAGAATAAAGAAAGCTACTTCTCTGTTGTTTGATTCAAGAAATAGTCTCAAGTTTATGGACAACTCTAGATCTGATTCGTAGTAAACTAATTATTTGATACTCTTGCACATTAGATGATGCATAAACTCATTATGAAGTATTTGACATAGAGGGGATACTGGAATTGGAGCTGAATGGTTTCATATTCGAAAACCCATTTTTTGATCCTATTCTAAATTGTTCTGCTGTTTCGCTAAATTCTCAATCGTGACCATATTCATCTTGCAAATGTAGTAGGATTCTCACCTTTGCTCTGTTCACTATATCTGAAAGATTTCTGCGTAATTTATGATTTATCACCAAAGCAACTATGGGGCACACCTAGCACTGGCAGTATGTTTCACTAAACCACTTTCACCTTGAGACTTTCAACCGCTAGCTGGAGTTTTTCATATCTTAAAGCACTCCACCTTGTCAATATATCAATAGCTTTGTCAAAACTGCAATTATTTGGAAGTTAAGTAGCACGTGACTTGTTAATTGATAGTTATAGTGCTGCATTTTGCACTTTTAGCAGTAAAGCGCTGACAACCGTGTGCAAGGAGCTGCTGATCTTCTCTATTAGTAGTAAAGCTCCGACGGATAGCAGGTAGTGGTGGGAAATGTCGAACTGGATTTTTTGCCTGCAGGGCTTAGTTCAAGTGGCAAAGGTTGAGGGACTTGTGACTTAGGTCACAGGTTCGAGCCCTGCGACATTGCGAACTAAGCCTGGTGTTTAAGTGGATAAGGGTAGGGGGTGGACCAAGTATCCCTGAGTTTCGAAGGCTGCGGTCGGTCCGAGACAGATTTCTCAGTCATTAAAAAAAATTTAGCGAACTGGATTTTTTTTTTTTTTTTTGGATAAGTAAATATCGAACTGGATTTATTTTTGAATTGGATATGAGCCTTTAGTATTCTCTTTATTTTTGTTGCCTTTCGAGAAAGATTGCCTTACGTGGTTCTCTGTGGTATGCCTTTTAGTGTATTATTTTTTATTGTTTGTCTAAACTTAGTTTATAGACATACTCAGCAGCTACATCTGTGCTATCTCTGGTTTTTTCCTCTTCATCCTACCTTATCTCGTTGAAAATTCTGATGTAGTCGAGGCTTTGATTTCCCCATGACCATCATCTCTGTTGCTTAATTTTTCTCAGATATGAGTTTAAAACAAATTATGAAGAATGGATGAAAGCGGTGAAACCAAGGTTAGGTTCTAAAGTCTCCGCTCATGTTGCTGCAGCAATGACCTCGACTCCTGAGAATATTAAAATTCTTTACAAAGTTAGGACCGAGATGCGAGTTGCTATGCAGAATCTTTTGAAGGTATCTTACGGCAGCTTAAATATGAAATAAAAAATTCTTGTCTATTATGATTCCTTTTTCCTCATACATCCTCTTTTCCTACTTTACTTTTTGGGGATGGTGTTTGTTTTTGGGGGGGGGGGGGGGGTGAGGTCTGAGATTTTACCACTCCGTTGGTGGCAGCTATGAGGTACCATTAGCTTCTCATCTTCATCAATACCACTTAAATGTTCAAACAACTTTGGGTACAAATGTCAAGGAAACAGTTTGAAAAGTTTACCATGTCACTTACCACTTTAATCTCTGATGCAATATAACACTTGGTCTTGCATCCCATTTCATGTAACATGTTTGTGTTTTGGGTTGTCCCACAATGTTTGGCATGTACAATACATCAGAAAAAGTAGGGAGTCATTTGGTTGGCCAGAAACAGCCATATCACATATAGTATTGGACTATTGGTGATGGGCAGTTGGTTGTTAAATAGAAAAAGATTCGTAACACTCATGTATAGTTAGTGATTCGGTTACTCTCTCAAAAACCCCGTGCTTTGATTTTTTTTATCCCTCAAATAGAGTTTCGTGTTACAGGATGGTCGATGTCATTAACCCAATTTGTTAGCTATTCCCTTTTTATAATGCCCACTAGTATGGTTCTTTCTATTACAATTCCAATATATCATAATCCCACTTTTTACATCCAACTATTGTATCGGCATATCTAATAGCATGTTAAAGCTATACAATCATGTATACATTTAACTATCAAAGAAACTTTCTACACCAATTCTAATAATGAGTTCAACATTACCTTCTAGACTACCAACGTTTTTATCTCACAGATCCCTGATTCCCCTGCTTGACCACATCACATAAAATAATGTTTCTAAAAGTTGAATATAAAAATATGACCTCAGTTCATTCTAAAGCCAGACAATCTTTACTCTGATTTTCATGTTTGTGGTATCTATTTGGTCTTCATGGAATATGTATCTCAAGGACTCACTTTTTTTATTTGAAGAGCAATAGCATATTGGTACTTCCGACGACCACAGATCCTCCTTCAAAATTAAAGTCAAGGAAAGGTCTATCGGCTGAAGTTCATGATAGACTATTTGCCTTATTGAGCATTGCCAGTATGTCAGGCTGCTGTCAGGTAATTTCATTTGCAGTATTCAAGCATCATGCTGTACTTAGTCTTCCCCATACTTCCGATTTCTTTCCATATTTTAGTGATTTCACATTCTGTTCCTTGTTTTGAATGTCAGGCTGCCATTCCTTTTGGAGAGCATGATAACTATCCTATATCCCTGTCATTTATTGCATCTCACGGGACTGATAAGTTTCTACTTGACACTGTCTTGGATATGTATTCGTCTCTTCAAGAGGAAGTAAGCATACAATCCAGTGCATCACCATTACCAGATGCCAATGGGAGCATTGATGCATCTGAACTTTTGAAAGAAAAGGTTTTGTTCTCCTCTTTTTCTTTTAATATGTTAAGGTCAACTGCTTAGTTTTGTTCAACATGATTATATTCAGTTCCTTAATTCTCTTTGCGGCATCAAACTGTTTTATATCCTCATCCGAGAGGCTACAAAGACCTGAAGTATAATTCACATCTCCTTGTTACAGCTTTTTAGCTGCCAGCACTGGTATTCAATATTATCTCTGATGAGCAGCATGTGGGGCACTTAAAAATATTAACTTTCACTTGCATCGGGTCTCTCTACTCCAAGGAAGAAGAGTCCGCTAATAAGACATACCAGAAACATTCAATTTCACAAAGATTGTTGTAACATTGATTTCTAGTCGAGTTGCTATTGCTAAGTGGTTACCATAGTCCTAGCAAATTTTTAATTTCTGTGTTAAGTAACAGCATATGCAATATGAAATAATGTTGTGCCTAATAGTTATCCATAATTCACTTTACTATCTTATGAAAGTTATGGGTTCTTTCATTAGTATGTTCTTCTAATTTATCATGGTGTGTGTAGGGAAATGCTGCATATAAGGGCAAGCAGTGGAACAAAGCCGTGAGCTACTATACAGAAGCAATAAAATTGAATGATAACGCCACATACTATTGCAACAGGGCAGCTGCTTACTTAGAATTGGGATGGTATGATAAAAAATCATGTAGAACAACTTCGTCAGTGCTTGATGTTCTAATTTTTATATTTTACCGAGTAATTTCACTTGCAGCTTTCAACAAGCTGAAGAGGACTGTACTAAAGCGATTTCACTTGATAAAAAGGTATCAGGAGAAATTTTATTTCTGGAATTGTGCAACTGATATTAAGTGAACTCTTTTTTCTGAGTTGTACTCCAATCTAACACTGTAATATTAATCCAAAATAATACTAGTATTCAACTAAGTTGCTCCGACACGGCAGTTTAGGTGCCGCACCCATGTTGACACGACACGAGTATGGGTGTGGGTATGGGATCCATACCGGATTTGGTCAAACAATATTGAGTAGTTTGACCACGGCGGACGAAAAATTTTTTGAGTAGATACAATTTGATTCCTGAAATCAAAATCAAAACTAAGGTTAAATTTGAAGAAAATAGCATACCTTATCTAGGAAATCAATCCTTTACTTATCTACAACTTGAGAATAAAAAAGAAATCCACACTTTACAAGCTATACGTAAGGTTAATTACGTGAAAGCTTAATTACGTAAGGTTAGACTCATGCTATTCTACTTTTTCCACTTGTAGCTTAGGTTAATTATTAGATGCATGTATGATCCAAATGCATTCTCACTGGGTGGAATTTATTTATTTTCATTGCAGAATGTAAAGGCTTATTTGAGACGGGGAACAGCCAGGGAGTCGCTTCTCTTCTATAAAGAGGCTCTACAAGGTGAGGTTATGGTGCTTCTATGTGAGTCTGTCTGTTGCAAGGTGCATCTTTCCTGTTCATTTACGTTCTTTCTGCAATGAATTCTTGTCGTCAGTGTTTATCAGATATTGATTCCATTTTATGTAGGAAGAAATATTTGAATTGTACAGAATTTGCTCAGAGGTGATATCTCCCTATCAATAAGAGCTCTCCGGAGCTAATGACAAGGACAGTTACCAAATTTAATTTAGTCATGTCATGTAAATTTTAAAAGTTGGTAGCTTGATATAGATTTATACTACGCATTTGGTGGTGGGGTGTGTGTGGGGGGGGGGGAGGGGGGCTTCTGTTTTCTGGTTCTGCTGCTATTTTGTTTTTTAGTGCCTTGTGTGTCACGAAGATGAATGCGGCAAAAATGAGGATGTTGAGATGGATGAGGGACAAGGTGGGAGTGCCCCGTGGGTGATAAGATGTCGGAAGCGAGACTTAGAGCATGTTTGGCGAAGCTTCTGAGAGGTCAAATGTACTTTTTTTGCCCAAAAAAGTACTTATTTGAAAATATGAGGTGTTTGGCCAAAACAGAGAAGTGCTTTTAAGCAGCAGCAGAAGCAGTTTTTCTGCTTTTGGGAAAAAGCTACAAATTCTAACTTTTTCCAAGAAGCAGAAAATTAATTTCAAGACAAAAATATCCGTACTATAAAATTATATTTCCTAAATCATCCCTTATTAATTTAACCTATACTTTTTTTCTTTCTACCATCCCTTTCTTCTCTTTTTTATATTTACTGTATTTTTATTTTTCTTCTCTTATTCCTATTTGGAATAATCTCTCTAATAAAAATAGATATCTTCTTTTCTCTTCCGCCGTTTCTTCTTTCTTCGTCTCCTATTACTCTTTGAAATAACAAGACTAATCACCAGATCCAAGCACTTTCTTCATAAGGTATGATTTTTTTCTCTTATAGTATACCAATATTATATGATCTCCACTTTGTAGTTTTATTTATATATTTTCTTGGCATGCATGCATATAATATAGTTGATAATGTAATATTACCTAGTTTGTTTTTCTCAAGAATTGGTAGTGTTTTTTATACATGTAACTTGTAAGCACATATGTTCCTACTAATATTATTGCTTTTATATGCTTATATTTTATATTGATTAAAAGCTTGATATATATTACTTTATGTCATATACTTTAATATAATTACATAAAAATTAAAAATTAATTAAATTCTTTTATAATAAATATTTAAGATTTCTCTCTTTTTAAATAATGCTAATATAAACTAATCTTTATTGTCATTTATCATAATTTGACACTCAAAAGTACTCTTTGGAAAGATTGGCCAAACACAATTCGCTTATCAAATATCGCAAAAAGTACTTTTCAAACGAATTGGCCAAACGCAAGCTGCTAATCCCTAAAAAGTACTTTTTCGAAAAGCACTTTTGAACAAAGTACTTTTTAAAATAAGTAGTTTTTGGTAGCTTGTTCAAACGGGCTCTTAGACGGTTCGGACATGTGAAGAGGAGAGGCGTTGATGCCCCAGTAAGGAGGGGTGGGAGGTTGGTCTTGGAGGGCCTAAGGAGAGGTTGGGGTAAGCCCCGAGAAGCATTGGGGAGAGGTGATTAGGCAAGACATGGCGATGCTCCAGCTAACCGAGGACATGACCCTTGATAGGAAGGTGTGGAGGTCGAGAATTAGGATAGAAGGTTAGGTAGCCTAGCGTCTACCTTGTTCATACCAGTAGTTTTAGGGCATACATAGTGTTAATCTTGTATTTCTTATTCTCATATTTCTGTCGATTCTTGCGCTTTGGTTTTCTGATTGCTGCTGGTGTTACTGCTTGTTATTTCCTACTTTCTACCTTTCCTGAGCTTTTTTATCCTCTTTACCTTTGTATTTTTCCTAAGCCAAGAGTCTACCAGAAATAACCTCTCTACTTTCTTAAGCTAGGAGTAAGGATTGCGCACACACTACCCTCCCTAGACCCCAAATATGAGATTTCATTGTTTTTTTTTTTTTTTTTTTTGTTGTTGTTGGTGGTGGTGTGTGTCACGGGATAGCTATTTAAGTAGCAGTAGGTGCGGACAGCACCTCTGCACCATTGCTTTTTGCTCGAAGCTCTCACTATATACATAAATATAATCAATTTGTAACCACTTTCCCATTGACCATATTATTTGGGAATATTATTCACTCTAATTTTTTGTGTCACTTCCATTTTTTCATGGTTCATGTTAACGTGAACTATATTTCCTTTTTTTCTTTGTGATATTGAAAGTAGAACCATATTTGTTGAAGACACTTGTAAAATTGCACAGATATCAGTTTTAGGTTGATGGTGTATCCTCGCCAGAGATGGGCTTCTGTTTTCCTTTTAAATTGGTTGTTTATTAATTTACTGTGAATTTGGACGTTCCAGATTTCAGACATGCACTCGTTCTGGAACCGCAGAATAAGGTTGCCAGTTTGGCTGAAAAGAGACTCAGAAAGCTAATTAGTTGATCAAAGTGGTATAATAAAGATGATGAGATGGAATACTCCGAGAGGAAGATTAGCGGATTGATTTTTGCTTCTTTCTATACCGCTTGAGGCAGAGGATAATTTATAGGGACAAATTTTCCTGAGAGATGCTTGGCTTAGAAACCAAGCTTCAAAATAGAACTGCAATGGATATTTCGTTTTCGTTGTCAAGTCTCCAAATGTAATTAATTCATCAATTGGAGAAAAATGGTGCTACCATTGGCTAAAAATCATGTCGTTGCCCTTCCCCTGCCAATTTGATAAACACAGTTTATAAGGATAAAGCTGTTCCGCCACTATTGAGCTGGGTTTGAACTTTGCATGCAAAGATATGGTATTCTCATGATTCAAGAGAAAATGAATAGGTTGTCCACTTTTATAGCGATCCGCGTACTTCAATATATCCACTGGCTAGAGATGATCTTGCCTGTCTCGTGGTGGTCTTATCTGTTTCTCTATTGACTTGTGCTAATAGACTGACTATTTAATTTTGCTACTTACTAGCCTCCTTTTATTTTTTTGGGTCAGACTTGCTCGCCTTCTCTCCTTGGTGAAAAATTCTCAACTTACACAAACTGCTCTTAGGGTCGTTTGGTTTGAATACGGCTTATGCTGGGATTAGTTATGCTGATTTTGTTTTTTATCCACGGTTTGGTATGTTGTATTAAAAATGACAATTGCATAATTTTTAAGAAGGTATAAGTTATTCCGGCACTAATTACCCCACCTTCTATAAGATATAAGTTATCTCGGTACTAATTTTAATCCTGGGATAACTTATACCAAGTTTGCTAACCAAACAAAATATTAAGGTGGTATTAAATTTTTATACCAGCATTATACCTTTTTATACCTCATACCAAACGACTCCTTATTTTTATGAATATAACAATATATCAACAAAATTTAGTGGGCGTTTGGACGTAAGAATTGTGAAATTCTGGAAAAAAGGGAAAATTTCAAGGAAAAATTGTATTTGAAAATTAGAGTTGTGTTTGGACATGAATAAAATTTGAATGTGTTTGGAGGTTTTTAAATTTTCGAAATTAACTTCAATTTCGTGGCCAAATATTACTAAAGAAAAAAAGTAAAAATTTTCCGAAAAAAAAAAAAGAAGATATTTTTTCTATGGACAAATGGGCCCTTAGTGTTTTATGACCTAAAAGGCTTGAAAGAAGTGCCTTCACATCAATCAACCACCTTAAAGCTCAAACTGTGTGTGTTGGGTATGATGGGAAATACTTTTTGAAAAATAATTTAATTGGAAATAAGTAACTTTCGGTTTTTCTTCGCCTGAAAAGCTCTTCAAGAAAAACACGTTTCCTCGAAAAGGTGAAAAATAAGTTCTCTTATCTGTGGTGACGTCATTTTTCACCACGACTATACATCATTGCTTTACTCAATAGTTAAACGATACGTTATCAGTCATTAATAATAAAGAGTTCATCAGAACACTATTTGATTTGTAAACATTATTATCAAACTTATGTTTTCTTCCTAAGATATCTTTTACTTACTAACCATGTACTGGAAAATACTTTTAAAAAACTATGTTCTTAAAAAAATAAGTCACTTTCTAAAAGTCATTTGGTATGGGGAGGTTAATCAGTGGCATTATCATTGTTTGTTTCATCGTCTGATTTTTGTAAAGTACAGCCCACTAGTGTATTTGTGCGGCTATATCGTTATTTACCTGATCACCTTTTTGTATGTCATACTAGTTAATTTCTGTTTAGAAATATTAAACAGCCCTTCGTCCAGCTAAAACCATGCATTGGCGTTTTTTTGTCTAACATTTGCTGGTGTATTACTGATTCATTTTTGTTTAGTTGCTGTGAGAAAGTACTGCTGCTTGCTCATTTCCTCGAACAATTCACTAGCAGTTTAGATCGTTGTCCTTTTTCAGAATTCAACCAAAGTTATTTAGAAGGCATGCATATTAGTGCTCTCTTAATTTCATTCATCCAATGAAACAAGTAATTAGAATGTTACATAAGCACAGGTAAAGCTTCCGGTTGCTGTGTTGGTAGCTCCAAATCCGGTTCCAATGCTGTTAGAGGAGAAAAATACTCATCTACCATGTCACTCGTTACATGTTCCAAGCTTGGAGGATCCCACTGCATGTTATGTCAAACAGTAAGGCAATTCAAAAACTGGCAACTAGCATGCTCTAAGAGCTGAACTATGGTTGGCTGAAAAAAACAACTCCAGTAGGTAAGTGATAAATGACTAAAAGTGTATGTTTTGATCTCATTTGTCTTATGAGTTACAGGAGATTACATGTTTTTTGATGTGAAATATGCTCATTACGTATTTTTTTGGATAAAGGAGTAAGTTTGGATGATAAGTGATCAAAAGATGTCAATCTGTTGCAAAAATAAAAGGATGAAAAAACTGGCACGAAAACAGATGCGAAAAAGGAGAAAATTGAGTGCACAAAACAGTGAAGCGAACCGAAGGCACGGATCGCTTCGCGAAATGAAAAATTTTCAAAAGCTGAGTCCGCGTCGTCGCGCGAAAGTTGATGTGGATTCCAGTTTTACAATACGAAATTGGATTGATTAGCTCCGCCCCATACAAACCCTAATTGATATAAATACATTATAAGATCACGTCCTTTTGAAGGGGGAGACACTACTTTAGGGTTAGACAACACCCAAGGAGGCAAGAATACGCTAGGAGCAAGAAGGAAGATTCAACCACGAGTTTTTCCTTTCTTCTTCCTATTTTTTATTGTTGGTTATGAATTTTAGTATTGTATTTCTATATACTATTATGAGTAGCTAATTGATTATCTAGAGTTTGGATGAAACCTTTTGGAGGGTGAATTCTTGTTAAGTTTTAATATACTTTAGCATTTGAATTTCTTTACTTGTTCACCTACGTGCTTGTTTTAGTTAATTGAAGAGCTCTCAATTGACTGTGCCTATTTATTATGTATTGCTTGGAAAAGGTACATATTTAGGTGGTTGTTGAACAACGTCACTCCTAAAGTATGTGAGGAATCAATACGACAGGTTTAAAGGTGAGTTTAGGAATAACAAAGCCTGTTGTCATAGTGAGCGGTAAGATAGTGTCAACTAGCATAGTTCGGGAGAATATATCTAGTAAATTGTTGTAGTTGCTCGGGAGGGAATTAGAGGCAACTGAAGTATTCACGATCAATGGAGAATACTTAGACAAAATTATAGGAGACGTAGAATGAAGAATTTCGACAATTGGGGAAATCATAACTCTAGGCCTCCTTAATCTTGTCTCCAACCCTTAGTATCTTTAGTTGATAATTTACTACTTTAATTTGTTAGTTAATTAGTTAGACTTAAAAATCTTAATATTGATACTCCAGAATCTGTTCAAACTTGTCTTCTTAATGATAGTGAACAATTATAACTAGACCTTAATTTTCTGCGGGATTCGACTCCGGACTCTTAAACCGGACAATATTTGCAGCGACCGCTTATCATTTTTAGGACTAAAGTTGAGCACGATCAGTAAGAAATGCCATATTACTATTGAAAATGGACTTAGGCAGCATTATCCACAAGACAAATATAACGGTGATGTTTGGACCAACTAGCGTTCACCTTGACTATTCCACCAAGCACTTGCTACTTCCACTGCATCGGGTAACTCCTTTTTTTTTTTTTTTTTTTTTTTGAGATGGTAACATCAGGTGCCAGGTAAGTCTAACCACCAAAACTTTAATGGATGGGAAGAAGTCACCCAATGCTTTTTGTCCTTGTTCGAATTTGAGCACTGGTCTTCAAGATTTTCACCGACCTCATTGACCGATAGGCCACACCCTTAAATGCTCGTAAGACCGACCCCACTAGAGTTGATGCCCTGATTAGCATGATGTAACAATATTGTCCTGAGATGTGCTTATTTGTGCGTGCGTGCGTTTGTGTCAGCGTGGTCTCCTTTTCAATTGTAGTTTTTTTTTTTGGAACTGGAAAAAGAATAGTTCAATTGTATAGGACCTCAAGGATTGGCTTTAAAGTGTAACAAACTATTGAGAATGCTTTTCTGCCCGAATGAGTTACAAAAATGCATGCTTTAGAGGTGTAAATTGTTTTCTATGACAACCTACAATCTTACTCCATACAGTTGCTCCACATGAATATATTATTTTCACCCTTTACTATTTATGACTATCATAGAAGATTAGGCTTATGCCTCACCCAACATTCTTGTTTGCTTTTTAGGCTGGCAAGCCTTCATGACGAATCCTTATGCCTCACCCACAATTTAATACTACCATCACATGCCCCTAACCTTTATCTTTAATCAATGACTTCAAAAAAGTGCTTCTACACACAAATTGTTTCCATGAAGATACATCATACTAAATGAAGTGCCAAAAAAGAAAAACGGTTTACCTTGGGGGAAAGATCTTTATCCAACATCCGTGCTCGAACCCCCTGTGAGAAGACACAGATGCAGTTTCAGTTGTAAGGACTCATAGCTTCTACTAATTGAACCAGATTCAAGAAACATGCTGTACCTCACAGTAGTCACGAGTAATTCGTCCAAAGAATGCTTGTAATGTCATTCGATACTCACGAATTATGCACTGCTCAAGAGTTTGAAATCTGCCTTCACGTATCTGGTAGAAAAAGCACTTTATGGAGTGTCATCCAAGAATGCAGGTGGGCATGTTACAGGATAAAATGTTCAAAAGGAACTTACTGATCTTAAAGAAACCTTCAAGCTCAATGGCGACACCTCTCTTAGTCTCTTCAGTGTTGAAATGCACAAGGCATCTGCTGTTTTGCCTGCCTCACTTTCCTAAATTCTTTAGGAATTAATGATCAGAGGTGTGCCAAAAAGATATTTTTTCAGAAAACAAGAGAAGAAATTTAGACCCTATTTGTATTGCCAGGAAAGAAAACTCTTGTCCTGCAGAAACTATTTTTAATAGATTTGCGAGCTTGGCTGTGCTATTAAGTCACAAACCTAGAAAGACTTATTTCTATATGCTTTCTGACTATTGTTTTCAGACAAAGATGAGATGTAGATATCTATTATGTACACTGACAAAAACTCTGTTTTTGGAATTCTGCTATAAGTTCTCATCCTTCAGAATTTTGTTTGATTGAACATAAAAATAAAGATATTAACTCTCTTATCTTTTTAAGAGCTTTTGCTTAGCAAAATAGAATTACATCTTTTTCACAGAAACAGAAGATAAAGATTACATGCTTACCAGAGAATCAATGATTTCCTCCACTGTCTCATGGCAGAAACATTTATTAAGTGTTTCAATCCTACACAGGACAGACAAGATGAATTAACAAAAACATCAGGTATAGGCTGGTATTTAAGCAGAAACGACGCAGAAGGAAAACAGGATAGATAACCAAAAACTTTTGAAAACTAAAGAAAAACCACAATTAGAAGATTCATGAAAGCATGAGAAAGCTTAATCCATAATCATCAGCTTGTAAAATTCATACTCCTCAAATTGCATAATTTCAAAGCATCAGGAGTTGAGGCAAGCAAGGTATTTATATATACAGAAGAATGACAAAACAAAGAGAGCTCAAGGTGCAATGAAGAGTTCTAAAGAAAGTAACTAACAATGCCACACATTTTAATTTTGTAATTAGTAATTCTTTTATCAAGATTGCATAGGGCATAATCTCCAATAAGCATGTTTATGTATCTCTAAAAAGACGTAGCTATACGAAGTGAATGCCACTTCGTTGAAATTAATTATAAAAATGAGCTAAAATAATTGCTACAAGGCAGAGAACAACTCAAAATGGGTTAGCGCACGAAGCATTACGAGAACCAGAAGCATGAAAACTTTAGGGTCCATAGACTGGTTCAAGTGGTTTCTACAACAAGAGAGAGGGCGGCGCAGAATTTCTAAAGAAGCCTAGACACCTAAAGAAGCTTTATGAAACCCAGTGAATGGAAGCTCAAATAGTATGGATCTCTAATTTGGACCTGGTGCACACGATAAGCAGTACCTTTGAAGTACACTCATTCGATCCGGATGGACAACATCTCCAAATTTTGCAAGGGAACTTTCAATGATAGAAGGTTCGTCCGTTATAAGCTTTCCGAGTTGTTCCTCGATTAAGGGAAGCCTCTGAGAGGATTGAAAAGGAGAAAGGCGACATAGCCAGATGATACATATATCAGGTAATCTTAGTAATTGTACAGCAACCGGAGAAATATATGATTCAAAGGAAGGAACTGACTTCGCTGAGACAGTAGTGTGTAGCAAGACCACAGGACATCGTTTCCGCTCCACTGAGCTTGTCTCCTGTTAGGGCCAGGTACTCTCCTGCAAATGCAGTACATAATCAGCTCCCTAGCAACTAATATTGCCTGTTGCGACAATTCTTGAACCAGGGTGAGCCATGGTACACACAGCAATACAATGGCATTGAATGTATGAATTGCAAAGTGAAAGAATAATATTCATGATGATAATGGAGGATGCTTCTCAATAATGTTAAATTAATAAATCCAAAGAGGAATTACTAGCTGCAGTTCATTGTTTTAATATTTCCTACTTTTTCTTTAAAAAAGCTACCAACATAAAGAATTTCCTGTGTCAAAACACTGGGGGATGACAGACAAGAGAAGAATTTGGAAGGAAATCAAAATTCATGGACCTTTCAGAAAAAAGGTGGAGCAGTTATGTAAGATAAGAAAAGATATCTATATCTTAAAAGCTGAAGAGTTGAGCACATATTCTTTTCATTAGATAGACCACTTAAAGAAACCCAATCACATCCAAGCTCTCCTCCCTTCCTTTTCCATCTCCTGTCCAGATGACCAGCACCCCGCTGCTCCTCTTCTTTGTTCCAATGAGAATAGCATCGCCAGAATGCCATTCCCTTAAAATATCCACAACTTCCCTTTCCACCCTGTCCATCCATAAAGGTTAACAAATCATTGATGTCTTCACTCCTTCCAACATCAGCAGCACAATTTTTATTTCACTCCAGCATTCAACATTTCGTGTCCAAAAATGTGACTGAGATGAGAACAGAAGTACTCTGGGAACAAATTTTTTTCGTGTGATCAATTCTTTTTCTTTAAGGAGATGGAATAAGAGACCTAATGAACAAATCCAGAACATGTGATCTAGGCATATGGAAGACAAGTCTGACAGCTTTGTTGCATGCTTGTACTTCCCAGAAAGGCTTCATGAGAACAACTGACGACAACAATAAAACCATCCCTGATTGAGGGTAAGGGCAGCACCCTCTTATAGAAAAGAGAAACCCCAAGTAGGATTTGACACAGTGTGGTGTAATTTTCCACTTGGAGCACTAGAAAACATCCAAAGGAGATAGCTTTCAGTATTAGCTTTTCAGTGTGGGAACTGAGTTGATTCCTGATAACTAGCTGCTAATCAATTTATCACCATATGAATCCACAAAACATCAACAGAATGACTGCTTGCCAAATAATTGGCAGCTTTACCTAAATAACCAGGTAGGTGTGCGAGGTAAAAGGATGCACCAGCATCTGGATGGAAACCAATCAATGTTTCAGGATTGGCAAAAACCTGCAATTATCATAGCACCATTTTAATTAATCAGAAGTCCATAAAGGAACCTATGTAAGGAACCTCTTTAAGTGTTTTTTGCAAGGATAAAGTGAATACATTCACTTTCACTATCACCTATTCCACGATCCAACTTTAGTACACCTAGTTTGTCTTACCAAGCAAATATCATGTTTAAGCAAATTCTCAGAAAAGATTATCAATATAGAAAATCACAAGTTAGATCAATCTTTGGTTCAAATAAAGAAGTCCAAAACATCAATCATGGATATCATGATAACAACCTTATCGCGTGCATGAAAAATGGTGAAAGAATAGGAGTGCATAATAGAAAATGAATCATATGAAAGAGAGTGAAGTTGTTCTACAAAGGAGGCATAGAAAATGAACATCGTTAAAACCAACAGGTGCTACGCCATAAGATCAGAAAAGAATATAGTTCGGCATAAAGCAGCGCAAAACATATGGTACTCAATTCGTGATATGACAGACGAATTACATGGAGGAGCAAGAGGCAAAGTTAAGCAACGAAGCTGATTGCAAGCGAAAGTGTCTTCTTTTGATCCCAAGAAGAAAAGGTAAGCTAGAAATTTCTGTTTCCTTTCTCGAGATCATCCTTGTTAGGGACTCCAAATCTCTTGACCTCAACTCAGAAGGAAGATTTTGTTCAAATACTTAGGAAAAACAAAAAAAGGATTAAGACTGTTCAACAATATGAAAATTGCAATCTGGACTCAAAATATGCATGCCCATACAACTAGTCACATAGGCATCCCCAGCAGGGGCGGATCCAGCCTATTACGTGTGGGTTCCCGGGAACCCAGTAGCTTTTGGATATACCCTGTATATATACTACAAAATCTACTAAATATCCATAAATATTTAATTGTGAACTCATTTACTTATTGTATATTTATTTAAGGTCGCTATAGGAACCCATAAACTTTAAATCCCGGATCCGCCTCTGATCCCCAGTAGGTAGAATACCAGAGAGTCAAAAACCACTTAAAGTTAATGTATTTAAATTTGGTCAATTTAATGGTAGAACTAACAAAGAACAGCAGAAGTTATGTTATTCGTTTATGGGTACGTATTAAGTATGGATGTGCATAAGTATTCAATATGGGAAACACCAAACATTTTGCTAATTTATAGTGTATATCCACACTAAGTATTCCCACCCTTATTGCACCCATTTGACAGGGATACATCAAAGCAAATGAAAGATACTTAAAAAGAACAAAATTGCAGAATAAGGGCAGATATACTACAGTTTTTTCAGTCGCAACACGGAATGTTCCTGGGATTGAAATTGCAGCTCCACCACCCATTGTGATTCCATTTAGAAGAGCTACCTGCGTGAGAATCAGTTGAGTCCTTTAATTGCAAGAAGCTACTCCACTGCCAAAAGAGGTGTAATACAGTCACCCAAAAGAAGAAACAGAAAAGGTAATGGAAAGTTATTGTCAATCAAAAAGGGAAGAAATCCTAGATTAAAGCTGATCTAGATGAAAATCTTCATAAATGAGTGCGGGACTTCATACATTCACACTAGAGATTAGCAGATCACAGAGTGCTGACAGAAAAATAATGGATGTGAATAACATCCTTAGTCCAACACTGGCCCAAACAAGCTATTCGGGTTTGTCCCTGCTCACTCGAAAGCTTATGCCCCAATCGCTAGTAGTGGAGAACTCAGAACCTTATAAACTAGTAAAATAAGCCATACTATGTTGACAAGTATTACAATGAAAGCTAATTGATCGAGACAACTTGCACATACTGATTCATTCTCATGATCCGGTTCCTATATGGAGTGACACTGTTACGAACTGCTTGTTCTCTAATCAATCACATGTCTTCCTCTTTTTTACAGCACAAAGGTTCTTCTGTCCTTTATTCGGATCAATCTCTGACTCCTCTTCTCCATTGGTGTACGGGTGTACAAGCTTCATCCAAGATCTCACTCCGGGAAATGACAAGCTCCAGTCAAAGTCTATCAAATGTACTTTCTTGGGTACTCCCATCACTAAAAAGGTTACAAATGCTATGATACTGCTACACATAAGTACTTTGTCTCAGCAGATGTAATCATTTTTAGACATCCTCTACTTCTCACCAAATTATTCAATCAAAAGACCATCCCCATGGTTCTTCCCATTCCAACTCGTCTGACTCCAACTTCTCCTCCTTAAGTCTACTCCAAACGACTTCTAGACTACTCCAGATTACCTCGACTAGACCTCCACAGCTAATAAGCTGATATTTATACCCTATGTTGCTCGGGCTCTTCGAAAATATGTCGGATCCTCCAAAATTAGTGTGTTTTTGGAGGATCCGACACAGGTGCGGCATCATTTTGGAGAGTCCACGCAACATAGTTTCTACCCATTATACAGGTACACAAAGTCCGTCATGTGACTCATTGCCTACTTCCAGGATCAGGACATCCCCTGCTTCGGTTGAGCATCATCAGATGCAGCTAATCTTCATAATGCTCTACCATGTAAAGAAAACGAGAAGAGGTGATTTGGTAATTGTATTGTTTGATTATCTCCTCAAGCATGTTGGGGTTAAAATAGTGTTTACATGTAATCCTAAATAAGAAAAGAAAGTAATTCTCTTCCTAATTACACAATTGTAGGAATTGACTCTTGCCACATTAACAACTTACTAATTCTTAACTGCAACCATCATTAGGGTGTAAAACTAAGCATCTTAAATAGTATTATTCTCATAGAGATATAGATAATAAATTAAAGAAGACAAACTTATAAGCAATCCGAGATTTATTAATAAACACAGTTATGCCTTTAGTTAATGACTCAAATTAATTGAAGCAAGTTAAAGAGAATGCGAGTAGTAAATGAATTGTTAGGGAAGGTCATAACTCCAGGCTTTAAACTTAAATTCTCATGTAGTTTTAGTAAATTGTCAGTGAATTCCATAACATATCATCGTTTTTATTTAATTGTCAGCTAAATTCTCCAGTGGTGTTGGTAAATTAATCCAACAATTGACTGTCTGAACAAACTGAAGTTGTTCTAAATTTGATACTTGATAATTGAAGAATTAATTATTAACATTTCTCTGTGAGACGATATTCTTATTCTTTATCACTTGATTGAGACTTGGAACATTTGTGTGTGCGCTACCGAGCAACAGTGCATAATTCTTTATCTTACCACTAAAAACCACAATTCCTTGATTCTAAGAACGGGGAGACATTGAGCACACTAGGTTAAGTAAAGGAAGAATCTGAAAGAGTGGTGATGCAAATGAGCACAGAATAATATAACAGACAAGAATTTACTAAACATCGAGCCATAGGCAGTTAGAGACTCCAAGATTAATTAAAGAGTGTTTGGTTGGATTGAAAAATGCAAATTAAAGGTGTGAGGAGGATTATCAAGGTAGGAGAATTATATATAGGTCGTTTCTCTTGTTTGATAAGTAAGTGAAAGAGGATTGAAATTGGAGGGGTTGGAAATATTTCCGTGTTAGCTTTTATATATAGTCCACAACGAAAATTGGAAAAGAAAAAGTATTTTCTTTTACCTACTGTGAGTCATTTATCCGCCTTTTCCCCTCCGTGATATCAAACATAGTAATATTAATCCGCGCGTATTTTATGTTTAAACAGGTAAAATTATGAATCTCTGCATGGTCCTAGGAGATTAGATTCCAAGAGAACACAAGTAGAGTATAATGGCGAGGATAACTAGAGTGAAGAGCAGTAGGAGTGAGCCAAATATTTAGATCCTAGAAAAAGACTGCTTTCCACTCACTAATGCGTGAAAGAGTAATGAGTACTAAACTGCTAATTTTTCACTATTCCACTCCATAGCCAATGAGAGGAACCAATAAATTGTGGTCATAGGATATTTCTTAAAAACTGTGGTTTTATAGTGCCAGCAAGTCCATATTTTTCAATGCAGTAACCAGTAGTAAAAGCTAATTTAAGTGGTTAAAACCTAGGTTCAGCAATTAATTAAAAGGCTAGCAGACCTTGACAGATTCTCGAACATTATTAGAAGTAAAATTCCAAAGGTAAATAACTATACACTTGTACTCTTGCAGAGCCTGCTGCCGTTAAGAAGCATTAACTTAATTCAATACTTGGACCTTTGGCGCAGAAGACATTTTACCTGCACCCTTCATAGAATCTCTGATTTTCTAAGCTTCTCTCATTATTGAGAAAAGGCAACAAAGGAGGAGAAATTAGTATAAGAAGCGGTGGATAGACATACTAAAACTTCTTCTTTAATTGTCAGCAACATGTTTTAAGTTCCAAGAAGACGTGGATACAGTTGCTCAACTAGATCATAATGGTTGCTGGAGATGTGTGATACACTGGTTACTGGGATTCGTTACCAGTATCCCACCTGGAACTTTGGACCCAGAGTACAACAAGAGGAATATCTAATGATTACAAAAATTTCTGTCATCTATTATCTGGAGAAAACGAAAAAATAGACACTCACCTGTGGTTTCGAGTATGTGCCAATAACATATGCTAGACTGTATATTTTCTGATAAAGTTCTTTACACTCGTCAATGTTACCTGCATAATATAGTGAGAAAAAAAAAACAAGATCTATAAGGGAGAAAAGAGCTCCCAAAGTAATAACAACAGAAGAAGGTTCCCTGCAGCATTTGTGTACCAATGAGCGCAAAAATCAATATATATGATTTTGAACGTTATATAAAGAGGAGGTGTGTTGGAGACCAAAATTGGGAAGGCTAGTGTTCAATCAAATAGGTGAAGATAAGAGGAGAGGTTCGAGAGGGTGATTGGGGAAGACGAGGTGAGGGAGGCGGTGGAGAGATGCCGGAGTATGGTTAAAGGAGAGGTTATGGAGACCATTGTTGCTTATCAGTAGAACGGAGAATTTGAGAGAAGCTTCAATGCAACTGAAAAAGGAGGGAGCAACGATTATTAAAGACTACAAGCCAATAAGTTTAGTGGGAAGCATCTCTAAGATAATTTCTAAGGTGCTTTCTATAGACTAAAGAAGGTTTTGGACAAGACAGTGTCTGCATCTCAGATTGCGTCCGTGGAAGGAAGATAGGACTCGCTTGTCCATAAAAAATGTTCCTTTTTTTCGAAATTTATCTTCAAACATATACGTTGGACTGATTTTTATTTAAAAAAAAAAAAATATTGAACATGAGTTTCAAGTTAAGTAAAATTCATTTCCCTCACAAAGCTACAACAAATTTTCAAGTGAAATGCATGTCCAAACACATTAATTTAACTCCAAATACTATTTCTCCTCAACAATCACATTTTTTATGTCCAAACACCGGCTTTGGTGGAAAACCATTTAGCCGACTCCAAAAGGGAAGTAAAGATCGAGAGCCGGGGACGTCGAGAAGGTCTATGATCATGTGAAGTAGGAGTTCATGGACTTTATTATGATGAAGATATATTCTGGCAACGGAGAAAGAAGTGGATTAAGTTTTTCATATCAACTGTCATGCCTCGCCGGGAAATGTGGGTGAAGAAAACAATATTGATAATTTAGCATAGTTGCTAAATAGCAAGAGGAATAGCAGTTGTACCTTTCTGTATCATATTATAAGTATTGATAACATCACCTCCAGCACAAAATGCACGGCCCTTCCCCTTTCAAAAGTTGAAAAATAAAAAAGGAAACTGATCACTCAATGGAAAAATGATTGTACAAGCCGAGAACATTTTCAACTAATTACCTTCAATATTAGGAATCCAACAGCAGGATCATCTCCCCAACTTCTGTACAGCTGCAATAACCTAGACCCCTGTATATAACAACAACAACAACAACAACAACAACAAAAAGAGTCATTCAATGAGACGAGAAAAACAACAAAATATAGATGCATAATTTGAAGGTGATAAACTGACAGTGGAATAATTGAGAGCATTAAGCACAGAGGGCCTATTGAGAATAACAGTCCTATTAGAACCTTTCCCTTCAACTAATACCTGAAATCAAGAAATATTATTTGTGGATCATTGGTTAAAGTGGAAGTGTCAAATACAGTAATTGAAAAAGTGTGTGCGCTTACTGGGTCGACAATGACATCGCTATTGGACAGAGTACAAAGGCTTCTGCAGTAGCTGCGGACAAAAGGACGCAGTAAGAATGATGATTTGAACATCTGTATTTCTCTGTATATTTCACTTTCACCGGAGACAGAGACAAACTTCCCACTTTTATTCTACCAACTTCTGAGCAGTATCACCATACTTTACTCGAGGCACCACTATAGCAACAACGTTGTTTTTGTTTCTTCACTTCTATTTCAAAACGTTAACCATCCTCTATATTTTAAATATTTTGGCATGGCTAGAAACATCTAAAATTTCTAAAATTTTGTCCGTGAGTGGAATGTTTTTCAAAATATATTTGTGAGTTGATAATAATTATTAAAATTTGATTATAATGTAATTTTGATTGCAGTAGTGATACGAAGTTATGAGTTAAAGATAATTATAAATGAAAATAATTTTGCTATTAGTCAGATAAGTTAATTTTCTCTTTTGGTGAAAAATTGATAATTAAATCCAAAAAGTAATTTGCTTATGAAAAACACTGTTCAGCATTTTAAAATATATTTATTTATTATTTTGGTGTTTCTTTTATTTTATATATAATGGTGATTTTCAGCTACCTACATCTCTTACTAATTCAGATATCAAATAATCCTATTAAAAACTTATATAGATAGGAAAAAATGATGCTTTTTTTGTTTGTATTTGCTTAGATTCGAACCCCAGTCTTATATAGTTTACGTTCTAATTTCATTCCCTGTTAAACCATAGCTTTGAATGTTGATAATTACCAACTATCTACATTTTAACTTGTGAAAAATAAAATTTATTAATTTAGTTGTCGAAGCTAATCAAATTGACTTTAAATAGGCGAAAAATAGACTCTTTAGCATTTGGTGGGATTGAACTCCAATTAAATGGTGTAGCATTAAAATCCTACTCATTCTAAGCATTTTTTCTAAGTTGTTTGATTATAATTAATTCTTGACGTGTTCATAATTTATTAGAAAAACGTTTCAATAACTAACGTAGTTTAAATTGATGGTCAATTGAGTTGTTTTATATGTTTGCAATATTTTTTTATATAACATGTCTGTTTTATTTTTCTTTTTAAAAATCATATTCAAAATTTGATATTTGTTGTATCATGAGTTTAATGAGAGTGAAGCACAAGCCACCAAGTCCACATCCGCCCGACAAATACTAGAAGACTAGTAAATATTGCCACACACTATAAGCTAGTGTAATTAGTATTAAAATCTCAAAATTCGTGGAGAATACATTTTGTATTTTTGATTTCTTAAAATTCTATTTTCAGGATACCAAGTGTGTGTTGATGCGCACACATATAGTAAAAAAAAAACAAAATTACTAGTTCTTAGTTCAATTATAGGGGCCAAAACAAATGCCAAATTGATCATCATTTATTCTTTTGTTGGAACTAATAAATAGCGACTTAACGAACTATTCATTTAAGCAAAATGAAAAAATCAAATCATCTCCGCGTTTACAAATCCTAATTAATTGGTATATTTATGTTAAACCTTCCTAGTTGGTCCAAAACCAAACTCCAGAAATTCGCTTAACCAATTCATTTACCGTCCCAGCTACTGTATGCTACTAGAAGGAATAGTTAGGTCTCAATGGTTCACGTCACTCATTTATTAATAAAATTTTATCATACTAATTTTTCAACTAATACGTCGTATATACTTAAAATTAGACTTTGTTGATTATTCCTATTATCGCAATCTTTTTTGACATCGTTTTAGTCTGTTTAACATAATGATACTTTATCTATATTATTATAAAAACATGAATATAATGTCTGTTTACAAAAATAACTTTTTAATATTAAGTATAATAACTCACAATAAAAGAATATAATCGAAATTCTAGACATTAGCCTTGTAATCTTATTAGTTTTAGGAAATATACTACACGTTAGGAATTCGTTTGCATGTATCTAATTTATTTGTTTACTTTTGTTCGTTGTTTATATATTTCACATTAGTTATGACATTATTATGATTCAACATCGTATAGAATACTTTCGTCTCCTTTTTTGAATGAAATGCTGCAATTAATCGGATTCATTTATTTTTTTGGATGATGTTTGCAATTTGGTTTCAACAATGATATAAGACCATATTTAGAGTACGTATTTAATTAAAACTCCATATTTATCTCAATATATATTTTTTTACCATTATAACCTATTGATTTAATGGAAAACTTGATGTAATTAAGGTTATTTTGTCTACTAATTTACTTTAAATACTTTCAGGCATAGACATATAATACTACATGTTAGCACGTAAACCTGATACCTTTAGGAACACGTTAAGTTTCCTTTTAGTATTATTACTTTCGGGATAAAGATATATTTTTAGTCATGTAATCCTATTACTTTTAGGATATACTCCTTAAAAATTTCTATTACTAGTTTAATTTGAAAACGTATTATAATATCTTATTACTAATTTAATTTGAGAATGTATTATATTGTCAAAATTCATTTATAAAAAGGAGAGCCTATATTATTATAAAAATACGAATATAATATTGATAGACCAAAATAACCTTAAAATATTAAACAGAAAAACTCACAGGGAAATGACATAACTGTAATAACCTATTTTTTGGGCTACAATACCTTCTATGTTATTTTTTGATATTTAAGATTTTAATAGTAATAAAATTTTGTCTATTAAATTCTCATTAAAAATATGTAGGAAGTTTCGTTCTGTGACTCCATATTTTCCAAATTTCAAACCGCTACGCCCCAGCAAGAAAACGGATGCGCTAACGCCCTTATTAGAATAGGCTTGAGCGCTAGCGCACCCCTATCTCGCCAGTCGTTGCTTGTTCGGTCGAGCACTTCATTCCTTACTTTCCAGTCTTTTTCTGAAATTCCTTCTAGATTACTGTCAAATAGGTTCTTCTGCCGCTTCATTGATTGATCGGCATACGAGGGTAATAAAGATCCTCCGTATTGGCAATACATTACCAATACGGTCAAATTGGTAAGAATTAATAAAATCAATTCCATAAAGATCCTCCGTATTGGCAATACATTACCACTCTATAATGTCCAATATCAATAAAAATAAAAATAATGTTAAAAGGAATGCATAAAGCATTGAAATTAAGAAAACAAAATATCCCAACGATAATATATTTTTATATTATATTTGAATTATTTTCCTACTCAAATAAAAAAAAATTATCAATTTTATCGTGTAATATTAAAAAATATACCCAATTATTAAACAACTAAGAAAATATTTAAGAATATAAATATGTGCGAAAGAGAAAGAAATATGGTTGGTAAGGTCAATACCACTAATGATTCTGCAAACATAAAGATCTAAAAGTAAAATGTCAGATCGATCTTTTTACTCTTGAAAATAAAATTAATCGTGAATAAAATTATAATTAAGATTAAATATTCAAAATAAGAGATAAACTAATATTAAAATATAAATCAACATAAAATAAATTATTTTTTATTTAAGATAAAATAATTAAATTTTTTAATTAATTATTTAGTAAGAGAATCCAATTCAATTATTTTTTATCATCATATGAGTAAAATTATTTTTCAAGTTAAAAAAAAATAAATCTTAGGGGTCGTTTGGTACAAGGGATAAGGATAATAATCACGACATAAAGTTTGAAATTAACTTTATCCCATATTTAATTTGGGGTATAAGCTAATACCGGATAATTTTTACACTAAAATGGTGGGATTAGTTATCCCATATAGAATGTGGGATAACTAATCCCATGGGATATCCCACCTCATGGGATATTCCACCATTGTACTAAACAACCCCTTAGGGTACATAAATTTATTTCATAAAAAGAGCATTAGAGTTAAAAAAAAATTAGAACACAAGGTACAAAAGGTTAGTATAGTATTAAGATTCAAAACGCCATACAAGTGTGTGAGGAAGCACAATCAAAGCTAAAAAAAAATAAGCAAGAACAAGCTTTCAAGACTATATTATAAAGAGCTGACTCTGGTATAACGGGATTTTCTTTTGTAGATGCTTCCAACGAAATCGAAATAATAATTTTATGTCATGCATTACTTGCAAATGTCAGACCACATGCATGATACTGTTAGCAATAATAACAACTTAACAAGTGGTGTACCAACAATAATTTTATTATGAGGCCACTCACTTTAGATTTGATATACCTCTTCAAACAGCTGAAATGACCATCACAAATATATCAAAGCAGCGCAATACTGTTAATAATAAAAGCAAAATTGATAAGATGGGATGAAGTGTTTATGGCTAAGTGTCAAACGATCGAAATAACTGCTCGGAGTTCTAGAGATATATTGAATGTCATGAAACGTTTGGTGGAAAATTAATGGTTTGGGAGGTGATTTATGTCAAATACTATCAGTAGTTTCAAAATCGACGAAAGCAGAAACTGTAAAAGTTAACTTGCCAAAATTATACTTATGGCCTCAAATGAAAAAAAATTCAACTGATAAGAAATGTAAAGTACGAACAACATCCAGTATTCTGTGACTTCTTTCTTCGTATCAGAAACAAAAATAAACATCCAATAAAAGATGATTTGATTCTTCCAAAATACTTGGTTATCAGCCCTAGTTGAAATAGTAGTGCATTTAATAAGGGTAATATTTTCATCATTAGATTAAAACATAATTTGCAAATTGCATGATAGAAATTAAAAAGTTATTTTAGCTAGCACAAATAAATATGTTGATCAACTAAATAAAAGGTTGATAGCAAATTTCATGGTAAAAAAAAAATATTTTTCAGTTTTTAACTTAGCAGAAGATGATATCAATAATTATTACGAAAAAGAATACTTAAATACTTTAATACCAAATGGCCTTCTACCATACATGTTTGTTGTCAAGTTTATTATTTCTTACGTATGTTAGTGTCATCGTATATATAACAGACTAAGTTAAATTGATATTCCGTAGTATATAGATTGATTTTGAAGAAAAATATGCCTGCCATGCTGTCACGGCCCGAAATTCCCACCGACGGGATCGTGATGGTGCCTAACATTTCACTTGCTAGGCAAGACAACGTTAGAGAATCATTAAACCAATTCTCTATTTCCATTCAGTAAATAACAATAATTAACTAAGATGAAATATGATAAGTACGGAATAATATAAAAACTATATTAATTACTACCACCCGGATCTGGAGTCACAATTCAAGAGCATTCTAGAATTTACTACAAGTAATAGTCTGAAAGAAATACAACTGTTTGAATGAAAGAAACAATAGAACAGAAAAGAGAGACGGGGACTTCAAGGTCTGTGAACGCCGATAGATCTACCTTGAGTCTCCGGATAGCGGTCCAGTAGCAAAATCTCGATCAACCCGAGCCGGTGCCAAAATTTGCACAGAAAGTGCAGAGTGCAGTATCAGTACAACCGACCCCATGTACTGATAAGTGTCGAGCCAAACCTTGACGAAGTAGTGACAAGGTTAAGGCAAGGCATCTACAAATCAACATGTACAATTTAACAGTGTATATACGGATAACAGTAATAAAGAGCTAGACAACAATTATCGGAAGGGAAAAACATGCTGAGGGAAATACGAGATACAGAATTACAGCAGAATAATAACTGGTACAACCAATATACTATGAATCAACAGAAACAACGAATACAGTAAAGGAAAAATGTACGGCATCACCCTTCGTGCTTTTACTCTCAATCTCACCTTAAAATCAATAAAAACGGTACGACATCACCCTTCGTGCATTAACTCTCATATCATGGCACGACATCACCCTTCGTGTATTAACACTCACAATTTGGCACGGCATCACCATTCGTGCATTTACACTCACAATATGACACGACACCACCCTTCGTGCATTAACACTCACAATATGACACGACACCACCCTTCGTGCATTAACACTCACAATATGGCACAACATCACCCCTTACCAAAATGTAATGAATAAATAACAACAGGGAGATAGAATAACAAGTACAAACCTTACTTCAATATTTGGTTCCACAATATCAAACTCAACTTTGAAATAAATACTCAATTATCACCAGAAAATCCATAAACATGATAAGAACGATCAATTTAACAACACTAATATAAACACGTAGCAATTAGGCATAAGAAAGAGACAATGTAGGAAAACAGGAGAAAACAGGAAAAATAGGTAAATTGACGGTGCATAAGTACTCGTCACCTCACATATACGCCGCTCACATGAATTTCACATAACAAATAATCCGAGGTTCCTAATTCCCTCAAGTCAGGGTTAGACACAACACTTACCTCGCTCCGAAGGCCACTCAATTCTCAATCACAGTTTTTCCTTTAGAATTCACCTCCAAACCACTCGTATCTATTCAAAAATGACTTAATAATATCAAATATTGCTAAAGAAATTAATTATATTGTATAAATTAAATTTTCCAAATTTTCCTCCAAAAAGTCAAAACATCGACCCCGGGCTCGCTTGGTCAAAACCCGAGGTTCGGACCAAAATCCTTTTACACATTCACCCCCGAGCCCGAATATGAAATTATTTTTGGAATTCGACATCAAATTGAGGTCTAAATCTCCAAATTTTCCAAATCCTTAGTTTCTACCCTAACCCCTAATTCTACCATAAAAACTCTAGATTTTAGGTTAGTAATTCATGAAATGTAATGGGTAATTGAAAGAAAATAGTTTAAAATCACTTACCAACTCTTTGAAGAAGAAAATGACTCTTGAAAATCGCCTCTACCCGTTTGGTTCTTGAAAAATATTGAAGAAATGGCTTAAAACCGTGTTTGGATTCTGTTAAGTGCTGGACGACAGTGTGCATCGCGTTCGCGAGGCCACTATCGCGTTCGCGAAGAGCATTGGCTGCCAAGCCTTTGCGAGACATTGCTAGCGTTCGCGATGAAGAAAAGGCTGACTTCTCCCCCTCCCCAGTGCCTAACACTACGCGTTCGCGATGGGCTTGTCGCGTTCACGAAGGGTAATGCCCCCATGCCTTCGCGTTCGCGACCATACCTTCGCGTTCGTGAAGAAGAAATTCTGGCCTCATCAGTTTACTCTTCGCGTTCGTTAGAGGACCTTAGAGAACGCGAAGAAGGATATGCGAGACACCAGAATCTGCAGAAAACCAGATTTTTTCAAAGTCTAAAACATCCTGTGGCCTATCCGAAACTCACCTGAGCTCTCGGGGCTCCAAACCAAGCATGCACGCAAGTCTAAAAACACCATACGAACTTGCTCGCGTGATCAAATCGCCAAAATAACACCTAGAACTACGAATTTAGCACCAAATCAAATGAAATTTTCAAGAACACTTTAAAATTTCTATCTTCTCAACTAGATGTCCGAATCACGTCAAATCAACTCTGTTTCTCACCAAATTTCACAAACAAGTCTTAAATATAATAATGAACCTGTAACGGGCTCCGGAACCAAAATATGGACCCGATACTCACAATGCCAAACATCAATAAATTCTTGGAAATAATTAATTTTCAAACTATTAATTGTTTTATCAAAAATTCATAACTTGAGCTAGGGACCTCGGAATTTGATTCCAGGCATACGCCCAGGTACCGTAATTCGATACGGACCCACCAGGACCGTCAAAACATAGATTCGGGCCCGTTTACCAAAAGTGTTGACCGAAGTAAACTAAAATCAACTTTTAAGGTAAAAATTCATATTTTCATTAGTTTTCAACATAAAAGCTTTCCGGAAACACGCTCGGACTGCGCACGCAAATCGATGAGGGTAAAAATGAGATTTTTAAGGCTTAAGAGCGCAAATTCGAGTTCTAAAACATAAGATGACCTTTTGGGTCATCACATTCTCCACCTCTAAAACAACCGTTCGTCCTCGAACGGACATAGAAAAATACCTGGGCTGGTGAAAAGGTGGGGATAAATAAGAGATATATCCCTTATGCTATTATCGGAGAGGGAGGACATCTCCACTGCACTCGAACTGAAGGGTAACTCTTTGATCTCAACTGGCGAACTTGCCGGGCTAGAATAGCCACCGGCTCCTCCTCGTAAGTCAAATCCTTGTCCAACTGGACAGAGCTGAAATCTAATACATGGTACAGATCACCGTGACACTTTTGAAGCATGGACACATGGAATACCGGATGAACAACTGCTAAACTAGGTGGTAACGCAAGCCTGTAAGCCACATCTCTTACTCTCTCTAGAATCTCAAAAGGTCCGATATACCTAGGGCCCAACTTGCACTTCTTTCTGAACCTCATTACACCCTTCATGGGTGATACTCGAAGCTACACTCTCTCACCGACCATGAATGCAACATCACAAACTCTGCGGTCGGTATAACTTTTCTGCCTAGACTGAGCTGTGCGAAGTCGATCCTGAATAATATTGACCTTATCCATGCATCCTCTACTAAGTCTTTGCTCAACAATCGAGCCTCTCCCGGCTCGAACCACCCAACTGGCGACCGACACCGCCTACCATATAATGCCTCATAGGGATCTATATGAATGCTCGACTGGTAGCTGTTGTTGTAGGCGAACTCTGCAAGGGGAAAGAACTGATCCCACGATCCTTCGAAGTTTATAACACATGCGCGAAGCATATCCTCCAAGATCTAAATAGTGCGCTCGGACTGCCCGTCCGTCTGAGGATGAAATGTTGTGCTCAACTCAACCCGCGCACCTAACTCACGATGTACTGCCCTCCAAAAGTGCGAGGTGAACTACATACCTCGATCAGAAATGATAAACACGGGCACACCGTGAAGACGGACGATCTCATGAATGTAAATCTATGCCAACCGTTCCGAAGAATAAGTAACTTCTATAGGAATGAAGTGCGCTGACTTAGTCAGCCTGTCCATAATGACCCAAACGGTATCGAACTTCCCCTGAGTCAGTGGGAGTCCAACAATGAAATCCATAGTGATACGCTCCCACTTCCACTCAGGAATCTCTATCTTCTGAAGCAAACCACCAGGTCTCTGATGCTCGTACTTGACTTGCTGACAATTTAGACACCGAGCTACATATGTAACTATATCCTTTTTCATCCTCCTCCACCAATAATGCTGCCGCAAGTCCTGATACATCTTGGCGGCTCCCGGATGAATAGAATACCGAGAACTGTGGTCCTCCTCAAGAATCAACTCACGAAGTCCATCCACATTAGGCACACAAATACGACCATGCATCCTCAAAACTCCATCATCTCCAACAATAACCTGCTTGGCACCACCGTGCCGCACTATGTCTCTAAGGACAAGTAAATGAGGGTCGTCATCCTGGCGATCTCTGATGCGCTCAAACAAAGAAGACCGAGCAACTGTACAAGCTAGAACACGACTAGGCTTAGAAACATCCAACCTCACGAACTGATTGGTCAGGGCCTGAATATCCAATGCAAGCAGTCTCTCACCAATTAGAATATAAGCAAGACTACCCATACTAGCTGACTTTCTACTCAAAGCATCGGCCACCACATTGGCCTTCCCAGGATGATACAATATGGTGATATCATAGTCTTTCAATAGATCCAACCACCTCCTCTGCCTCAAATTGAGTTCATTCTGCTTGAACAAATACCGCAAGCTCCGATGATCCGTGAATACCTCACATGGCACGCCGTAAAGATAGTGCCTCCAAATCTTCAGCGCGTGAACAATGGTTGCCAGCTCTAGATCATGGACATGGTAATTCCTTTCGTGAACCTTCAGCTGCCGAGAAGCATATGCAATAACCTTGCCACCCTACATCAATACCGCACCCAGACCAATTCGAGATGCATCATAATATACTGTATAAGATCCTGAACCCATGGGTAATACTAATACTGGTGCCGTAGTCAAAGCTGTCTTGAGCTTCTGGAAGCTCGCCTCACACTCGTTTGACCACCTGAACAGGGCACTCTTCTGGGTCAATCTGGTTAACAGGGTTTCTATAGATGAAAACCCCTCCACAAACCGATGGTAATAGCCTGCCAATCCCATAAAACTACGAATCTCTATAGCTGATGTGGGCCTAGACTAGTTCTGAACTGCCTCAATCTTCCTAGGATCTACCTAAATACCCTCTGCTGATACAACGTGACCCAAGAAAGCAACTGAACTCAACCAAAACTCGCACTTTGAAAATTTAGTATACAACTGGCTGGCTCTCAGAGTCTGAAGTACAATCATGAGATGCTGCTCATGCTCCTCTCGACTGCGGGAGTAGATCAAGATGTCATCAATAAACACGATCACAAAGGAATCCAAGAAGGGCTTGAACACCCGATTCATCAAATCCATGAATGTTGATGGGGCATTGGTCAGCCCAAATGACATCACTACAAACTCATAATGCCCATACCGAGTCCAAAAGCTGTCTTAGGAACATCAGATGTCGTAATTCTCAACTGATGGTATCCAGATCTCAAATCAATCTTCGAAAACACCTAGCCACCCTAAAGCTGATCAAATAAATCATCAATCCTCGGCAACAGATACTTGTTCTTGATGGTGACTTTGTTGAACTGCCGATAATATATACACATCCTCATCGATCTATCTTTCTTCTTCACAAACAACACAGGTGCACCCTAGGGCGAGACACTAGGTCTAATAAAGCCCTTATCAAGCAAATCTTGTAACTATTCTTTCCATTCTTTCAACTATGGCAGGGCCATGCAGTATGGCGAAATGGAAATGGGCTGAGTGCCCGGAGCCAAGTCAATGCAGAAATCAATATCCCTGTCGGGTGGCATCCCCGGCAGGTCTATAGGAAACACCTCTGGAAAAGCACGAACAACCGGCACTGAATCCATGAAAGGAACCTCCGCATTAGAATCGCGGACATAAGCCAAATAAGCTAAACATCCATTCTCGACCATATGCCGAGCCTTCACATAACAGATAACCCTGCTGGTAGAATGGCCAAGAATCCCTCTCCACTCTAATCGAGGAAACCCCTGTAAGGCTAAGGTCACCGTCTTGGCATGACAATCTAATATAGCATGATAAGGTGACATCCAATCCATACCCAGTATGACATCAAAATCAACCATATCGAAAAGCAGAAGGTCTACACGAGTCTCAAGACTCCCAATGGTGACCACACATGAATGATAGCCACGATCTACAATAATAACATCTCCCACTAGTGTGGACACACACACAGGAGCACTCAAAGAATCACGGGGCACAACCAAATAGGAAGCAAAATAGGATGACACATAGGAGTAAGTAGACCCCGAGTCAAATAGAACTGAAGCATCTCTACTGCAAACTAAAACAGTACCTGTGATAACAGCATCAGAAGACTCAGCCTTAGGCTTGGCTGGGAAAGCATAACATCGGTGCTGGGCCCCACCACTCTGAACTACGTCTCTAGGATAGCCTCTAACTGGCTGGTCTCCACCTCTAATTTCCTGACCTCCACCTCTAACAGTCTGACTTCTACCTCTAGCTGCCTGACCCCTAGCTCTGGCTGGCTGAGCAGGTGGTGTAGCAACTGGTGCCGGAACCATGGCACGAGAACTTTGATGCTGTGAGTTGCCCGTTGCCCGAGGGAAAAATCTTAGCAATGTGCCTCAGATCACCACAAGTATAACATAACCTCGGTTACTGTGACTGCTGACCCTGAAACTGACCCTGTGGACCTGAATAACCACCCTGATAGCTCTGGAGTGGAGGTACACTAATAGGAGCTGGTGGTGCACCGTAGGCTGGCTGGTCGGAATAATGCATCTGAGGGCCACGACCACCTGAGCACCATGAGATGCTTGGAGTTCTGAATGAAATGGCCTGGGAGGATGGCCTCTACCAAAAGTACCCCTGCCTCTAGATGAGGCACCGTTGAACTCACCGGAATAACGAGGTCTCTTGTCAGACCCCTGACCTTCCTAAGTAAGAACCATCTCGACTTGTCTGGTGACATTAGCAGCTGCCTAAAAAGAAATCTCACTCCTAGTCTCCTTAGCCATCTGCAATCTGATAGGCTGAGCAAGTCCATCAATAAACCTTCTCACCCCCTCTCTCTCTCTCTCTCGGTGGGAAGCAGAAAAATAGCATGACGGGCCAAATCCACAAAACGGGTCTCATACTGAGTAACAGTCATACTGCCCTACTAAAGATGCACAAACTGACAGCGACGCTCCTCTCTCAATATGATAGGCAGAAACTTCTCTATGAAGAGCTAAGAGAACCGGTCCCAAGTAAGAGCAGGCGAACCTCTGGTCAATAAATAATTTCTCCATTATTTCTTGGCAGAACCAGTCATCTAAAATGCAGCAAAGTGAATCCCATTGGTCTCCACTATACCCATGTTCCGTAGAAAGTCGTGACAACTGTCAAGATATTCTTGGGGATTCTCTAAAGTAGTACCACTGAAGTGAACAGGAAAGATCTTGGTAAACTTGTCCAATCTCCACAAAGCCTCAGAAGACATAGCTAACCCATCACCGGTCTGTGGCGCAACAACCAGCTAAACTACTCCGACTAGATGAGCTGCTGGAGCCTGATACTGGGGAGCTATCTGCTCCGGAGCGGGAGTAGTAGGAGCCTGGGCTCCTCCTCTAGCCTGAGAGATTGTTAGAGCCATGGGAAATGTGCCAGTCTGGGCCACACTCCCACCAAATAGACCAAAGCATCCTGAAGTACTGGGGTGGAAATGAACAACTACTGGGTCCGACAGGAATAGTCTGGGCCGGAATCTCCTCATCAAGATCTATCTGAGGTTCCACTACTGGGGTTGCTGCTCGAGCTCTAGGATGAGCTCTGCCCCTGCCTCGGCCTCTAGCACGGCCTCGGCCTCGACCTCTGCCCTCGTAGGAGCTGCCACTAGAGGCTCTGGCTGCTGCTCAGTTGAGGAAGCGGTACATGTTCTCGCCATCTTCGAGAGAATAAGAGCAGTAAAGTTCAATCAGTATTGAGAAAACAACATCGCACAACAGAGGAGAATAGAAGTGAAATTTGTCCCTAAACTTTGTAGCCTCTGGAAGATAAGCATAGACGTCTCCGTACCGATCCTCCAGACTCTACTAAGCTTGCTCGTGAATCGTGAGACCTAGGCAACCTAGAGCTCTGATACCAACTTGTCACGACCCAGAATGTCCACCGACAGGACCATGATGGCACCTAACATGTCAATTTCTAGGCAAGCCAACGTTAGAGAATCATTATTCCAAGTCCCTATTTCCATTCAGTAAATAACAATAAATAACTAAGATGAAATATGATAAGTGCGAAATAATATAAAAATTGTATTAATTGCTACCACCCGGATCTAGAGTCACAATTCACGAGCATTCTAGAATTTGCTACAAGTAATAGTCTGAAAGAAATACAACTGTCTGAATGAAAGAAACAGTAGAACAGAAAAGAGAGACGAGGACTTCAAGGTCTGTGAACGCCAACAGATCTACCTTGAGTCTCCAGATAGCGGTCCAGTAGCAAAATCTCGATCAACCAGAGCCGGTACCAAAATCTGCACAGAAAGTGCAGAGTGCAGTATCAGTACAACCGACCCCATGTATTGGTAAGTGTCGAGCCTAACCTCGATGAAGTAGTGACGAGGCTAAGGCAAGGCACCTACAAATCAACCTGTACAATTTAACAATGTATATGCGAATAACAGTGATGAAAAGCTAGACAACAATTATCGGGAGGGGGAAACATGTTGAGGGAAATACGAGATAAAGAATTACAGCAGAATAATAACTGGTACAACCAATATACTATGAATCAACAGAAACAACGAATACAGTAAAGGAAAAATGCACGGCATCACCCTTCGTGCTTTTACTCTCAATCTCACCATAAAATCAATAAAAACGGCACGACATCACCCTTCATGCATTAACTCTCATATCATGGCACGACATCACCCTTCGTGCATTAACATTCACAATATGGCACGGCATCACCATTCGTGCATTTACACTCACAATATGACACGACATCACCCTTCGTGCATTAACACTCACAATATGACACGACATCACCCTTCGTGCATTAACACTCACAATATGGCACAACATCACCCCTTACCAAAATGTAATGAATAAATAACAACAGGGAGATAGAATAACAAGTACAAACCTTACTTCAACATTTGGTTCCACAATATCAATCTGAACTTTGAAATAAATACTCAATTATCACCAAAAAATCCATAAACGTGATAAGAACGATCAATTTAACAACACTAGTATAAACACGTAGCAATTAGGCATAGGAAAGAGACAATGTAAGAAAAGGGGAGAAAATAGGGAAAATAGGTAAATTGGTGGCGCATAAGTACTCGTCACCTCACATATACGCCGCTCATATGAATTTCACATAACAAATAATCTGAGGTTCCTAATTCCCTCAAGTCAGGGTTAGACACAACACTTACCTCGCTCCGAAGGCCACTCAATTCTCAATCACAACTTTTTCTTTAGAATTCACCTTCAAACCAATCGTATCTATTCAAAAATGATTCAATAATATCAAATATTGCTAAAAGAATCAATTATATTGCATAAATTAAATTTCCCAAATTTTTCTCCAAAAAGTCGAAAAATCGACCCCGGGCTCGCTTGGTCAAAACCCGAGGTTCAGACCAAAATTCTTTTCCCCATTCACCCTCGACCCCGAATATTTAATTGGTTTTGGAATCCGACCTCAAATTGAGGTCTAAATCCCCAAATTTCCCAAATCCCTAATTTCTACCATAACCCCTAATTCGACCATGAAAACTCTAGATTTTAGGTTGATAATTCATGAAATGTAATGGGAAATTGAAAGAAAATGGTTTAGAATCACTTACCAACTCTTTGGGAAAGAAAATGACTCTTGAAAATCGCCTCTACCCGTTTGGTTCTTGAAAAATGTTGAAGAAATGGCTTAAACCCGTGTTTGGCTTTTGTTTAGTGTTGGGCGACAGTGTGCATCGCGTTCGCGAAGAGCATTGGCTGCCAAGCCTTCGCATTCGCTTAGGCTACCTCCTCGGTCTTCGCGTTCATGAGACATTGCTCGCGTTCGCGATGAAGAAAAGGCTGACTCCCACCCAGTTCCGAGCTTGTCGCGTTCGCGAAGGGTAATGCCCCCATCGCTTCGTGTTCGCGACCAAGCCTTCGCGTTCACGAAAAAGAAATTCCGGCCTCATCAGTTTACTCTTTGCGTTCGCGAAGAAGGATATGCCAGACACCAGAATCTGCAGAAAACCAGATTTTTCCAAAGTCCAAAACATCCCGTGGCCTATCCGAAACTCACCCGAGCCCTCGGGGCTCCAAACCAAACATGCACGCAAGTCTAAAAACATCATACAAACTTGCTCGCGATATCAAATCGCAAAAATAACACCTAGAAATACGAATTCAACACCAAATCAAATGAGATTTTCAAGAACACTTTAAAATTTCTATCTTCTAAATTGGACGTCCGAATCACGTCAAATCAACTCCGTTTCTCACCAATTTTAACAGACACGTCTTAAATATCATAATGAACCTGTATCAGGCTCCAGAACCAAAATAGGGACCCGATACTCTTCGATTCCGGCATACACCCAGGTCCCATAATTCGATACGGACCCACTGGGACCGTCAAAACACGGATCCAGATCCATTTACCAAAAATGTTGACCGAAGTCAACTAAAATAACTTTTAAGGCAATTTATTTTTATTTTCATTAGTTTTCAATATAAAAGCTTTCCGAAAATATGCCCGGACTATGCACGTAAATTGAGGAGGGTAAAAATAAGATTTTAAATGCTTAAGAGCGTAGATTCGAGTTCTAAAATATAAGATGACCTTTTGGGTCATCACACATGCTATTGAAAATTTTAGATCTGCCGAATAGCTTATGTAATAGCACACAATAACATCATGCATGAAAAAATTATGATACTGGTCAATGTGCTTTTAAGTATATTTTTATCTCTGAATTCAACTTTCATCTTCCTAAACTAAAGAATATCCTTTTAAATGTGTGGAAATAATTTTCAGTATGTTTATATTTTATAATTATTGGACTGTATTTATCGCAATAAGTTTTCTTGTACGGACAACTATATGTTGCACTTTCAAGAGGAATATCAATATCGACAACAAGAGTTGTGGTTATGGCAGAGCAACCAAAGTATTAGAAGAAAACATACACAAAAATAATATCCTCTACAAAGAAGTGTTCGGTAAGATACCATCACATTAAATACTTTTAAACTATAATACATAATTATCTAACTAACATGACTAAATTAATCATTGTGTAAGTTTTGATGATGTCCTTTCATTTTGAATTCACTTATTATGCTAATATAATAATATTTTTCGGTATTTAGATGATTTTTTTATTATTATACATAAAAAAATTTCATTAATTAAAATTTATTGTTACTTCATATAAATAAATATTTAAACTATCACATGCCATTAATAACATGCAACGCACATTCATAGATACTAGTATAATTAATATCCAAATTTGCTAAATATACAAAGAATATTTAATGACACCTTATTGTGTAAATATTTAGCCATACTAATATGGTAATTCTATATAATGTAATATATAGAATTAATCAAGTATAAGTAATATGTTATAACAATTAAAATGACACCTTCTAGCATTCTTAACGACCTGAATCACATTTTTAGTCCTAAGAAAATATTCACAAGTATTCATTATATGTCCCAATCCGATAAAAGTAGTGAGCGCATGTACCTATTGAGAGTGTGTATCGAGGGCTGAAAGCCGAGTGTATAAGCTGTTGAGATGAGTTGAGTAATTGCTGCCTTGAGAGGATGTACTTTCTTTTATTTATTGTTGCACTTAGTTGTTATCTATTGTTGTTGTGAAATTTCTAGAGGATTCATATATATTTTACTTGAGCTCGAACTGATTTGACTTATACCACCGGATTTGAAAGCATGTTCACCCTTCACTGAAAACTTTTGAAATGATCTGTATTTTTTATAGCTTGTCATTTCTTCTCAGTTCCTTATTTTATTCTGTTACTTGTTGAGTTGATTGTACTCATGCTACACCCTGCACTTCATGTGCAAATCCAGGTGTGTACGGTTCTGACGGTCGCTGAGTTCGTGCGAGAGCTGATTATCGGAGACTTACGAGGTAGATGCAGGCGTCCGCAGTCCTTGTTACTTCTTTCTTATTATCTTTTCTCTCTTGTATTGGCATTTGGCATGGACTGTAGTAGACTCTGTTTCTAGATTGGTTGTTAGATGCTCATGACTTAGTGACACCCCGATGTCGGGCTATGATTCTGCACTGGTATTTTGGGTTTTTACCCCGTTATTATGTAAATCTTCAGTTAGTTTAATTGCCTCAGCTCTCTTCTGTTATATATTGAAAACATATTGAGAATGTCGGCTTGCCTAGTTCCACTACAGGCGCCATCATGACTGGTTAGATATTTGGGCAGTGACAGGGATAAGAATATACTTAGAAGCACATTGACCAGTATCATAATTTTTGCATGTACGATGTTATGGTCAAAACTTCTATATACCATCTGTGTGCTTGTAACGACCCAGTCGATCGTTTTGAATTTATAACCATGTCCCCCCATTTACTGCTTAATTTATACTTTATAGTTATTTTATGACTTACCGGGTTAGTTGGTTCGGGTCCGGAAGGAATTCGGAGTAAAACGAGACACTTAGTCTCATAATTAAAAATTTAAATTAGAAAAGTCGACCGGATGGGGATTTATGTGTAAACGACCTCAGATTCAAATTCTGATAATTCCAATAGCTCCGTGTGGTGATTTTGGACTTAGGAGCGTGTCCAGAAAATTATTTGGAGGTCCGTCGTGGAATTAGGCTTGAAATGGTGAAAGTCAATTTTTTTGGAAGTTTGACTAAGGGGTTGACTTTTTGATATCGGGGTGGAAATCCGATTCTGAAAATTTTAAAAGGTCTGCTATGTCATTTATGAATTGTGTGTAAAATTTGAGGACAATTAGACGTGATTTAATGGGTTCCGGAGTCGTTTGTAGAAATTAAAATTTTCAAAGTTCATTAGGCTTGAATTGAGGTGTAATTCATAGTTTTAGCGTTGTTTGAGGTGATTTGAGGTTTCGACTAAGTTCGTATGATGTTTTAGAACTTGTTGGTATATTTGGTTGAGGTCCTTGAGGGCTCGGGTGAGTTCCGGGATGGTTTCAGATCATTTTTCCTAATTTTGCAACTGCTGGAATTGATATCTGGTATTGTTCTTCGCGAACGCGAAGGGTCTCATGCGTTCGCGAAGAAGGAATATTGGGCTGCTGGGATTTACCCATTGCGAACGCGAGCAAGGAGACGCGAATGCGAAGAAGAGACTTGGTAAGCCTACGCGAACACGAGTGGGCTGACACGAACGCAAAGAGGATAGGGAGTTGGGGCCTGCCTGGCATTAAGCCTTCGCAAACGCGGCTTGTGTCTCGTGAACGAGAAGGGCAGAGGTAGGAAGGCATCGCGTACACGATGAAGAGGTCGTGAACGCGAAGAAGGAACTTTGGCAGCACATTTTTGTGCTTCGCGAACGTGAAGCTATGGTTGCGAACGCGATGAAGGAATTTCTGGGCAGAATTAAAAGTTCCAAAACGGGGGTTTTGAGTTCATAACCCAAAATCAAATTGGGAGCTCGGTAGAAAGGCAAATTTTGGAGAGATTCTTGCGTGGGTGTTTGAACTAAGTGATTCTTACCCAGTTTTGATTAATTTCCATGATTATGTCTTTGAATCCATCATTTAATGGGTGAATTAAGTTGAAAATTTAGAAAACCCTCTTGGTTTAAATTGAAGATTTGAGGGTCGAGTTGAGGTTAGATTTTGTTAAAATTGGTATGGTTAGACTCGTGGTTGAATGCGCTTTCGGATTTGGTAACTTTTGTCGAGTACCGAGACGTGGGCCCCACGAGCAATTTTTGATCTAAATTTTGGATTTTATGGAAAACTTGCATTTTCTTATGGAATTAGTTCCAATAAATTTTAGTGACCGAATCGAATTATTTATGGCTAGATTCGAGGCGTTAGGAGGCGAATTCACGAGGAAAGGAAATTTTAGAATAAGAATTTCATTCTAAGTAACAGTTTTAAATTTGGTCCCGAGGGTATGAAACCCCGGATTATGTGTTATGTGAGTGGTTTTGAGGTGACGCACATGCTAGGTGACAGGCGTGTGGGCGTGCACTGTAGGAAGTGTGACTTGGTCAAATTCCATTGAACTGTGTAGTTGAATTGTCTGTTGATATCCATACATTCTTTACGTGATAGGGAAAATTGAGCTGAGACTCGTATTAAAAATCATGTTTAGACATATGATGTTTTTATTGGTACCCACTAGGGTCATTTCTGTGATTGAATAATATGTTCAAATTGTAATTTTTTACTCAGTCATGTTTATTCATTTTATATCATACCTCAGTCTCTCTTATTTATTATTGATGCATCATATCACTATTTTTGGGTTGCTTATCATGATTTCTGAGAGCCCGAGAGACTGGAGAGGTTGATGACTGAGTGAGGCCGAGGGCCTAATTGTGAGGATATTTATGGATCAGGCTGCACGCCGCATCATATTTATTAATTTATGCCATGATTGGCTTGATATAGCGCTTGGGCTGAAGGAGCCCCTCCGGAGTCTGTACACACCCCAAGTGAGCGCAGGTACCTACTGAGTGGGAGTGCCGAGTGCGAGTGCCGAGTGATGAGTGACTGTGAGGAATGCATGACTGTGAGGAAAGAGTGACTGTGAGGTTGGAGTGAATGGGTAGACTGAGTGACTGTTACTCTGAGAGGATGTATTGATTTCATTATTTGCTACATTTCAGCTGTCATATATCACTATTTTAAAAATTTCGGAAAAATATTATTTTCTGTTTCGGTCAAACTTGATATGAAATTTCAGTGAAATCTTAAATGTTGAACTTGAGAGCATGCCTACTCTTTTATATTGGAAAGTATTGTATTTGGACTTAGCTGAGAAGCTCGTCACTACTTTCAGTTCTTTATTTATTATTGTTACTTATTGAGTTGGTTGTACTCATACTACACCCTGCACTTTGTGTGGAGATCCACGTGATCCCAGATACAGTGGGTGTTGATTCTTCTGCATAGTTGATTTTTCGGAGATTTTGAGGTAGCTGCCATGTTTCGCAGACCTTGTCTCTCCTTCCCTATCTCCTTGTTTACTGTATTTGGTCGTAGACTATTATAGACCGTGTTTTCCAGACTTGTAATGTATAGATGCTCATGTACTCAGTGACACCAGGTTTTTGGAGTGTTCGTATCGGTATTTGTGAGACTTGCGGATTGTGTTTAATTATTATATTTTTAAACTTAAAAGAAATTGTATTTTATTGAGGTTGTTGGCTTTTCTAGTATCGAGATAGGTGCCATCACGACGGGTTAGGATTTTGGGTTGTGACAAGTTGGTATCAGAGCCTAGGTTACATAGGTCTCATGAGTCATGAGCAGGTTTAGTAGAGTCTTGCGGATCGGTACGGAGACGTCTGTACTTATCTTCGAGAGGCTGCCAAACCCTTAGGAAAATTTCACTTTCTTGTATTCTGTCGTGCGAATTTATTGATTCCAGAAACTAAATTTCTGTTATTCTATTCTCTCACAGATGGTGAGGACACGTACTACCGGATCGGATGGTCAGCCTCCAATTCCACTAGTTAGGTCCGCGAGAGGCCGGGGCCGTGGTAGCGGCCGGGGCCGAGGTAGAGGTCGAGGTATGGCTCATAGAGCGGTTGGAGCAGCACCTGCAATACTGCCAGTTGCTCCAGCTCAGGCACCAGTTGTGCCGGTTGAGATTCCAGGCCTTCAGGAGACTTTGGCCCAGATATTGACATCTTGCACTGATCTTGCTCAGGTGGTTTCGGCTCAGGCCGCACCTGCCACTTCTCAGGCTGGGGGAGGTACTCATACCCCTGTTGCCCGTACTCCAAACCAAGTAGTACAGGGACTTCAGATACTGGGGGCACTACCAGCCTAGCCGGCTGCAGCTGCTCAGGCCCAGGTATTTCCTATCATGGCAGAAGATGAGCAGAGGAGACTTGAGAGATTTGAGAGGCTTCGACCTCCACCATTTAGCGGTGCTGAATCAGAGGATGCTCAGGGCTTTCTAGATAAGTGTCAATGGATGCTTCAGACAACGGGTATTTTGGAGACCAGGGGGGTCTCGTTCACTACTTTTCAGTTTTCTGGGACTGCCTTCAGATAGTGGGAGGCTTATGACAGACGCAGGACGATTGGTGTATCACCGCTTACATGGCAGGAGTTCTCCGTTCTCTTTTTGGAGAAGTTTGTACCGCAGTATCGCAGAGAGGAGTTTCTCAGACAGTTTGAGAAGTTACGTCAGGATGGCGTGTCGGTGATGCAATACGAGTTAAATTTTGTTGAGTTGGCTCGTCACACAGCTTGGTTAGTTTCCACTGATAGGGAAAGGATTAGGAGGTTCATTGATGGCCTCACATATCAGCTGCGGTTGCTTACGACTAGAGAGAGGGTATCTGGTGCTACTTTTGATGAGGTAGTTGACATTGCTCGGCAGATAGAGATGGTTCGTAGCCAGGAACTTGGAGAGAGGGAGGCTAAGAGGTCTCGTGGTCTAAGTGATTTCAGCGGTGCTCCTTCAGGGAGTCAGTTTTACCGCAGTAGGGGTTGTTCTTACATACATGCTTAGACGGGTCGTCCAGTTCACCGTGGTGCGTCATCTGGCCATGGTTCATATAGTTCTCATCAGGTCAGTCATCTCTCAGTTCCCTGCCAGTCCAGAGTTCGTCCCGTGCTCCTTCAGTTCAGGGTTCATTTGCACCGGGTGCTTCTAGCAGTTATTCTGGTTCTCGGGGCCCAATTCAGTCAGCACCACCATCAGTATCGGGGAGCTGCTTTTAGTGCGGGGAATTTGGGAATATATAGAGATAGTGTCCTCGTCGTTCGGGAGGTCCAGTGTAGTAGAGGAGTCAGACTACGACTTCAGCACCAGTTACTTCACCACCCACCTAGCCAGGTCGGGGTGGGGGTCAGTCAGCTAGGGGTCACCCAAGAGGGGGAGGCCGACCAGGTGTTGGTCAGGACCGATTCTATGCTTTTCCTGCCAGACCAGATGTCATTGCCTCAGATGCAGTGATCATAGGTATTGTCTCAGTGTGCCACAGGGAGACTTCTATATTATTTGACCACGGTTCCACTTATTCATATGTGTCACCGTACTTTGCTTATTATTTGGATATGCCCTGTGAGTCGTTAGTTTCACCTGTACGTACATCTACACCGGTGGGCAATATTATAATTGTGGACCGTGTGTATCAGTCGTGTGTGGTAACTATTGGGTGACTGGAGACTAGGATTGATCTCTTATTACTCAGTATGGTTGATTTCGATGTAATTCTAGGTATGGATTGGTTGTATCCATGTCATGATATTCTGGATTGTCATGCGTAAACCGTGACGTTGGCGATACTAGGGTTGTCGAAGGTCGAATGGAGAGGTTCTCTAGATTATGTTCCCAGCGGGGTAATTTCTTATTTGAAAGCCCAATGTATGGTTGGGAATGGGTATTTGTTATATTTGGCCTTTGTGAGAGATGTTGATGTAAATACTCCTACTATTGATTCAGTACCGGTCATGCGGGACTTTCCGGATATATTTCCTGCAGACCTGCCGGGTATGCCACCCGACAGGGATATTAATTTCGGTATTGACTTGGTGTAGGGTACTCAGCCCATTTCTATTCCTCTGTATCATATGGCACCAGTTGAGTTAAAAGAATTGAAAGAGCAACTTCAAAAACTTCTTGATAAGGGGTTTATTAGGCCTAGCGTGTCACCTTGGGGTGCACCGGTTCTGTTTGTGAAAAAGTAAGATGGTACTATGCGGATGTGCATCGATTATAGGCAGTTGAACAAATTACAATCAAGAATAAATATCCCTTGCCGCGTATTGATGACTTATTTGACTGGTTTCAAGGAGCGAGGGTTTTCTCCAAAATTAATTTGAGATCTGGGTATCACCAGTTGAAAATTCGGGATTCGGATATTCTAAAGACGACATTCAGAACTCGTTATGGCCACTATGAATTTCTTGTGATGTCTTTTGGGCTAACCAATCAGCATTTATGCATTTGTTAAATAGTGTATTCCGTCCGTATCTTGATTTATTTATTGTAGTATTTATTGATGATATTCTGGTGTACTCACGTAACCAGGAGGAGCATGCACAACACTTGGGTATTGTATTACAAAGGCTGAGAGAGGAGAGACTTTATGCCAAATTCTCTAAGTGTGAGTTCTCACTTAATTCGTTGGCATTCTTGGGACATATAATGTCTAGTGAAGGAATTAAGGTGGATCAGAAGAAAACAGAGGCAGTTCCAGGTTGGCCAAGACCATCTTTAGTTACTCAGATTCGGAGGTTTCTCGGATTGGCCTATTATTATCATCGCTTCGTGGAGGATTTCTCGTCTATTGCATCGCCTATGACTAAATTGACCCAGAAAGGTGCTCCGTTCAGGTGGTCGGATGAATGTGAAGAGAGCTTTCAGAAGCTTAAAACAACCTTGACTACAGCTCCAGTATTGGTGTTGCCTGAAGGTTTAGAGTCTTATACTGTGTATTGTGACGCATCGCATATTGGTCTTGGCATAGTGATGATGCAAGATGGTAGGATGATTGCCTATGCGTCCAGACAGTTAAAGGTACATGAGAAGAATTATCCAGTCCATGACCTTGAGTTAGTAGCTATTGTTCATTCCTTGAAAATTTGGAGGCACTACTTATACGGTATCCAGTGTGAGGTATATACCGATCATCGGAGTCTGCAACATTTTTTTAAACAGAAGGATCTTAATCTGCGGCAGAGGAGGTGGTTAGAGTTGCTTAAGGATTATGACATTACCATTCTCTATCATCCCGGAAAGGCCAACGTGGTGGCCGATGCCTTGAGTCGCAAGGCGGAGAGTTTGGGCAGCTTAGTGATCTCGACCCACACCACAATTAAGTAGTGAGGCAGTCAATGCAATAAATAATAAACCCAATGAAGGTTGGGATCGAATCTACAGGGAGTTAGAATATGGGATTAGGTATATATCTAAGTTAATTGCAAGTTTTGGCTCCAATTACACTTCCACAAACTTGATTGGTGTTCTACTTCTACTTTACTCTATTATTTGCAAGTATAAAACTAAAGTGTTCTACTTCTACTTTACTCTATTATTTGCAAGTATAAAACTAAGGACAATATTTTTGGTTTTGAGTTTTTCAAATGATTAAAAGGGACTAGGGTCGTGACTTCTACCTAGGTGTTTATCTAATGGGTTGTAAACTCCAGGGCAAATTTGATTAGTTGGGGTCGTGATGTAGCAATTACATCCGGGTACTCACTCTATACCTCTTGGTAGTTTGTGTGATTTTGCCCAATTTGGCTTTCTCAAGTCCAATTGGGTATTTGCACAATACAAGTGATATTAGCTCAAGTCGGGTATTACTATATCTCGGTTTAACTCTTTAATTGGGGCTATCAATTTCTTGTGTTCACCCTAATTTCTTGTTAGCCAAGTTTTCCTAGACTTAGTCTCTCTTTCTCAAGTAGAGGCTAAGTCGAATAGGCATGAATCAATATTTGCAACCATTGATTCTAGGGTTCAATCATGAACAAGGCTAAATATCACTAACCCAATCAAAAATAAGCCCTAAATTAAACACCCATCAAATACCCACACTAGGGTTAGATCACAATCCTAGCTAAAGATTAAGCTACTCATGAAAAGTACAGAAATCAAAGAAGAAATTAAGATAAACTGCATATTAATTGATTAGGGAAAGAAAATCTAATGTATAGATGTTAATTTAGTACAAAAATCCTCAAAATAACAAAGAAAACGGCTCAGGTGCTCTTCTCCAACGTCACTTAACCTAAATATGACAAAATGTTCTATTTATACTAAGCTGAAAATATCTAACAAAATTGCCCCTGCGGAGGTTGTGCGGCCGCATAATTCTGGTGTGGTTCGCACATTGAGCTTCTGCGGCCGCACAATTATTGTGTTATCCGTATTCTTGGAATTTTGGGCTTGGAACATTGGGGCTTCTGTGGTCCATATAAAAACGAGTGCGGCCATGCTTCTGATTGTGCGACCGCATAAAAATGATGTGGTCCGCACTCCTTGATTTGAAATTGAATCCAACTCTCTGATTCTTCACTCCTGCGGACCTCATAATAGTGAGTGCGGACGCACTCGATATTCTGTGGCCGCATAATTTTGGTGCGGTCCGCACTCCTTTAGCTTGCCCAAATACCATTCTTTGAATCTCCTCTCTGTGGCCGCACTAGAATTGTGGGTCCGCACTGCTGGCCTTTTTGCCCTGTTTTGGTTCTTGTTCACTTTTGACTCCTTTATGAGTTGATTTTGACTTCTTTGGCTCATATACCAATATTCATGCAAGTAAGCACATTTTGTTAGTTTCCGAGAATGCTTTTGAGCATTTTTAAGCTAAATCTCAAGTAAAAGAGAGCAAATAATCGGTCAAAATCCCTACTTATAAACTCCCCCAAACTTAAGCTTTTGCTTGTCCTCAAGCAAATAAGGCAATTCCCACCTCCACTAGAAAAAGAGATATTTCAGCTAGCTTAAGGTGAATCAATCACACATCAATTGGGACCAACAATTACCCACAACACATATGAATTATCAACAATGCAATGGTTTGACTTTTTGAGTTCAATAGTTCTAATGTGACACTAGAGCATCAAGAGTTGATTCTATTCATCAAGGAAGCTCGCTCTTTTATGTAGATTATTATGGATCCCAAACTCCTCCTCCTCTACTCTCCATTAGTACATCTCACTATAGAATTCACACTCGATACAAGGATTGTGAAAAGTTCGCTCATCTCTCTCAAAAGAATGCCACAAGTCCGGCTCTAAGTACCATAAGCTTGCCCCTCATGTAAATCACCACTAATGTAAGCTTACTCAACTTGAAATCATGTAGGGCTTTTGCGGGATGTAATGAAGGCCTTTGGACCAAGGTAGGACTTATTGGAATAGAATGGTTTCATATTTCCTTAAGCACTCCATTTTCTCTTTTCGGCTTATACTTTCTCGACTCTTTGAGTCATTTTCTTCTTCCTCGGGGGAACTAGAGAGACGTAACGTTGCTCTTTCTAACGTTGATCATGACATTCATTTTTCTCCTTTTCTATTTACTTCAGCCTTTTATCCCTACTTTCTTTTGAATTCCCTTCAACTCTTCATTTTATTCACTTTCTTTTTGGCATTTTTTTTCTTTCTTTTCTTTGCCTTCCCTTTTCTTCATTTCTTTCTCTTCTTTGTACCCTTTATCACTTCAAACTCCTCGTCTCAAGAATGCTAATGAAAGATCGGGTGCCAAGAGAGGATCACTACAGAACGGATAAAGGCTTATAACGTGGTTATTGAAAGAAAAAGGCTTCGGCTTAAAGGGGTTGACTAGGGTTATCACATTGGTAGGCTATGGAAGATTTCAATTTTAAATTGGATCAAGGAGAGCTTACAATCATTTCCCAAGCCAAGCTACACTTAGAATTTCGCCTAGAAAAATACTAGGGGCAATTTCTAGACTATTGGCACGGGAACTTGGACTTGCAATTTAATACCTCACCTCTCACACTGCTAGATTGCTAAAGAGAACGGAGTCGAGGGCCCACAACAAACCTAGATAAGATTGAGAATTACAAATGGCTCGACTGAACCACTCGATGACTATTTGAGTCAACACAAGAGTCTAAAAGTCACAACTAGAGCTATTTTACGCCAACAACTTTGTTTTTAACCATAAGGTCAGAGGTAAATGTGTTGATACCAAGTGAAGCATGCTCGAGACACTTTTATTCATTACTACTATATTTTTTCAAAACATAAAAGAAAACAGATGCAATCCTTTAACAAGGTTGTCACGCCATCCATTGTTAGGAAGAGCCACCCGGTTCACACAAAATCCACCTTTGGAAAGAACCGTGGCATAAAGAAAACCAAAGGCTTATTATTTACTCAAAACATAAAAAGAAGCTAACAAATTAAAAAGAAGCTACTAAAGTAAATAAGAAGTTATACTACTAAGGAAAAACAAACTAAAGAAGCTATGAAGTAAACTACGGGAAACGAGATAAATGAATATACAAACCGAAGTCAAATGAATATATACATAAAGGAAATGAATATCTACATCAAATGGGGAGAATATATACATACCAAAGGGAAAATAAGAATGAAAGAAAAGTAGTATCAGAGTTATTACATGCCAAATGTCAAATGTTAATTAATCAAAATAGATCACACCCCCCCCCAAAATCAAAAATAAGCATTGTCCCCAATGCTTAACACCAAATAAGAATAGGGAAGGGGTAGAGAGTTAAGAGAACTCCCTATGTGGTCTCAATCTGCATGGGATCATCAGCACCCTCTGTTTCCTCTAACTGTATGTCATTATCTCCTGGCTAAGGGACAACTGCGTTGCTGAGCATCTGTATCATCTCCTCAGCAGTGTGTGCAGTCGCAACCGGCTCCTCAGACTGGCCGACTGCTGCCTCTGGTGCCTTTGCTGGTACTGCCTGTGCTGCTGGGATTGTCTTCTCCATAAGCAAGTCCAATGCAAGATCTCCGGCAGATGCAATCTTTTCAACCTCTTTGCTCAGCTTCTCTACCGATTTCTTTGATGCCTAAGATCTATGCATCTTCTTGACCTATTTTCCCAAATCCTTAATGACCTTCCCATGCATCGCTAGAGTATCAATAATGTTCTTCTGGCTCTCCAGATTCTTCTTCAATGTTTCCTCCACTAAGGTACCTGTGGCTCTACTGGGGCTGAGGACTGTGCTACAACAGCACTGGATATATCAGTCAGCTTTGTAGTAGCTGCCTGCATCCAGTTGTTGAGACTCGCCAATATTTGGGAGACTCGCAGCGTAGTCTGAGGATATGTAGATGAAGCCGGCACTAATAATGGCACTGATAGTCTAGCAGAAGCAAGTGGTCCGGAAGATAAAGGTGGCATGGCTAATGTCCCGGTAGAAGTACCGGTTGCGGTGGATGGCTCAACAGCTGAATTAGTAACCACTACCGCTGGCTCCTCAGACTGGCCAGTGGAGGTATTAGCTTTACCTTTGATTTTTGGGTTGTCAGCTCCCTGAAGTTGGTACCAAGAGAAAGGCTTCTTGGCCTTCACCTCAGTGTCATAATGCCTTAGCTCCACCCCTTGGTCCTTGAAGTACTCTATAAGGAAGTTCAGGTACGGGTAGGACCTTTCATCTTTATGGACAGCCAGAGTGATGTTTGTGGACATGATAGCACCCACATTAATTGGGTACCCAACCATAATTGAGGCTACCAAGACTGCACGGGGAAGTTGAAGATTGTTCTCGTTGAGGCATGGATCAATGCTGCTACATACAAATGTTTACCACCCTTTTGCTTCAAAGTTTAGGGTGGCTCGGACTATTGGAACTCCTGCTGTGAGCCACGGAGATGCTGACCCTCGAATAGCCAGAATCTCAGCTAGCCATGGGCGAGCTGCATCACCCATAGCCATCTTCTCCGGGTATTGGACTGGCTCCACTTCCTCAAACCCCACATACTTGTTCAAGGTGCAGGCATCAAACTTGATTTTCAAATTTCGAACTTTTGTCACCTTGGTACCCTTTTTGATATGAGCTACATTGGCATAGAATTCCTTGACCAAATACTCAGTGGCATCCATAATGTTGTGGGTGAACCATCTCCAACATTTTCGCTCCTAGAATTGTCGGAGGACATTGGGGTTGTGCTTGTCTAGATCTTTCATTAAGAACTACCGCTCAAGAGTGAGTGACTGCTACGACCACCATTCCCTAAATTTAGCAAAGGCAACAGCACTGACGAATCTGTCCTCCCATAGCTCTAGTTTCTTTGATCTCTCCAAACCTTATGTTGTAGTATTCCCCCCTCTCCCATCATCTGGGACATCATCATCATCGTCTACATTAATTGGATCAATTGGAGCATGTGAGGAAGAGGTCTCAGAGGCTTGACTACACTCTTCTGAACCATCAGAGGAACTGGCAGAAGAAGACGACTCGTCTACTAGGTGGAATCTACCAGGAAATTATTATGATTGGGCTTCCGACTGTGATTTCATGGAGTTACCATCAGAAGCTTCCCCAGATGGGACATACTCACTGGTATCCGAGGGTTTGGGAGGTCTGTTGACTAAAGCTTTTTTACTTATAACCCTTTGAAGTGCTAGAGGTAGGTTGTTTTTACCTCGACCTCAGCCTCGGGAGGGTTCTGCCCTCCCTTACGATGCATCTCCTCTACCACGTGAGCGAACCATTGTCTGCAATGCATAAGGATAAGAGTCAGTTAGATTTGTAAATCGCAGGTGCATGCATAACAATTACAGTAAAATAGTATCAGAAGGGGCAGTGCGAACCGCACAAAAGTGAGTGCGGCCGCATAACCAAAAGTGTGGACCGCACATCCCCAGGTTCAGACTACTGGGGTCTCTGATGTTTCATCAGTGCAAACCGCACAAAAATGACTGCGATCACACAAGTCCACTGCGGACCGCACAATTTTGAGTGCGGTCGCATAAATCATGCACACTGATATTCTAGTTCAGAGAACTGCGGACCGCACAAAAATATGTGCGGCCGCAGAAGCTCATGGTGTGGACCGCACAAAAACAATGAGTGTGGCCACATAATTTGAATTTAAGCGGTACTGACTTAGGGTTCATGGAATTTTATTCACAAATTACTCAAGTTTTTAGTAATTAAACATCATTAGTCACTTACCCAGACCCCAATTAACGTTTAAAAAAATGCTACCCACATGATTCTAAGCACAAACAACTAACCATTGACATATTTAGGCATGGAAATAACCCTAGTCAAAACAATAAAATTAAGGAAAAATTTAAAGAATAAATTAGCATACCAGTAATGAAGATGCAGATGACAATCAACACTGATGAAATGAGGAGAGATTGAAAACAATGAGGATATGCACTGTTCTAGCTTAGCTTCAGGTTTCAAAAGAGCGTAAAGTGTAAAACGCTGAGGGAGGCCCTATTTATACTTTTACCTGTCGGGCCGCACAATTTTGAGTACGGTCCGCACTCATTACCTGCCCTTGTGAAAAATTACTGCGGACCGCACAACAATGAATGCGGCCGCAGAATTAGTGTGGACCGCACAAAAATGTGTGCGGCCGCTTTTTGTTAAGAATTTTTGTCAGGCCAAACTTCAGAGACCATGTATTTTTCATCTCCCAGTTGTGCGACCGCACACAAAATTGTGCGATCCGCACTTTTGTGACATTTAACCAAATTTTTCATGCTCAGTTCCTGCAATGCACACCCATTCCTGCATTCACTTCAAAACTAGTTAGAACAAAACAAAGCCTATCTAATCTAAAGAAGAAAAACAAGAAAAAGAAAAAGACACATTGGTTGCCTCCCAAGAAGCACCTAATTTAACGTTGCGGCACGATGCATGTTACCATCAATCACTTAAAATGGAGCAACGCCACAACGTGGCCATCATCAACCTTGCCAAGATAATGTTTAACCTGGTGCCCGTTGACTCTAAACACCTCATCATTCTTATTTTTCAAATCTAGAGCACCAAAGTATGTCACATGTACAACTTCAAATGGGCCACTCCACTTTGATTTCATCTTTCCCGGAAACATCCGCAACTGAGAGTTGAACAAAATCACAAGATCACCTTCTTTGAATTCTTTGTTCCGGATATACTTGTCATAGAGGTACTTCATCTTGCCCTTATACAAGGATGAACTGGAGTATGCATGGAACCGAAACTCATCAAGTTCATTCAATTGCTCCACCCTAAGATTTGCAGCTGCATCCCACTCAAGGTTGAGCTTCTTCAATGCCCACATAGCCTTATGCTCAAGTTCCACCGGAAAGTGACAAGCTTTCCCAAAAACTAACCGATACAGAAACATACCAATTGGTGTTTTGTAAGTTGTTCTATAAGCCCAAAGAGTATCATCAAGTTTCTTCGACCAATCTGTCCGTATGGCATTCACAGTCTTTGACAGAATACTCTTGATCACCCGGTTGGAGACTTCAACATGTCCTCTTGCTTGAGGATGATAGGGGGTCGACACTTTATGAGTGACACGATACTTAAAAAGTAAAGTATCAAAAGCTTTGTTGTAAAAGTGTGATCCCCCATCACTAATGATGGCCCTTGGAGTACCAAACCTTGTGAATATGTTCTTCTTCAAGAAAGCTACCACACTCCGAGCTTCATTGTTGGGCAAAGCCACAGCTTCAACCCATTTGAATACGTAATCCACATCTACCAATATATAGGTGTTCCCACATGAGCTCACAAACGGACCCATAAAATCAATGCCCTAAACATCAGAAATATCAATCTCTAGGATGGCGGTGAGAGGCATCTCATTTTTATTGGAGATCCCATAGGCCCTTTGGCATTCGTCACAACGCTTAATGATATCGCTAGCGTCCTTGTAAAGAGTAGGCCAATAAAATCCATAGCTTATCACCTTTGTAGCAGTTCTCGCTCCACCATGGTGACCACCATATGGCGAAGAGTGGCAAGCTTCAAGAATACCCAATTGTTCTTCTTCTGGTACACATCTTCGGATAACACCATCAATACAAATTTTGAAGAGATATGGCTCATCCCAATAGTAGTCCAGGCAATCCCGTTTGAACTTTTTCTTTTGGTTTGAAGAGAACTCATTCGGAACAATGCCACTCACAATATAGTTGGCCACATCGGCAAACTATGGCATCCCAGTCATAGAAATGGAAAGGAGTTGTTCGTCAGGAAATGAATCATTGATCTCAAGGCCATCATGTGTCCTCCCCTCCTCCTCCAATCGGGACAAGCGGTCCGCCACTTGATTCTCACTACCCTTGCGGTCTTGAATCTCTATATCAAACTCTTGAAATAGAAGCACCCACCGCATGGTCGGTGTGAACAATCACCTTTGTACCCATTAGGTACAGGCGGAACTTCTCCATAGAAAAGACAATGGGAAGGAGTTCTTTCTCGGCCACTGTATAGTTTACTTGGGCCTCGTTCATGATTTTGCTAGCATAGTAGACCGGATGAAAGATCTTGTTAATTTGTTGCCCCAATACCGCTCCAACCGCCACATCGCTTGCATCACACATAAGCTCAAATGGTAAGCTCCAATTTGGCGTGGTGATAATAGGAGTGGTAGTTAACTTATACTTGACTAGTTCAAATGCCTTCATACAATCTTCATTGAAAAGGAACTTGGCATCTTTCTCCAAGAGTTTGCACAATGAGTTTACCACCTTAGAAAAGTCCTTGATGAATCGGCAGTAAAACCTCGCATGACCTAGAAAGCTCCTCACTCCCTTTATGGAAGTAAGGGGAGGGAGTTTGGATATCACTTCAATTTTTTCTTTATAAACCTCAATACCATTCTTGAAAATCTTGTGACCAAGGACAATGCCCTCCTCGACCATAAAGTGACACTTCTCCCAATTCAACACCAAGTTAGTTTACTCACAACGTGCCAATACCTTATCCAAGTTATCCAAGCACTCTTCAAAAAAATTCCCCACGACAGAAAAATCATCCATGAAAACCTCGAGAAAGTCCTCCACCATATCGGTGAAGATGGCCATCATGCACCGTTGAAAAGTTGTCGGTGCATTGCACAACCCAAATGGCATCCGCAAGAATGCGAAAGTGCCATAGGGACAAATGAAAGTGGTATTCTATTGGTCTTTAGGGGCAATAAGAATTTGGTAATACCCGGAACAAGGAAGCAATAATAAGCACGTCTGGCTAACCTATCCAATATTTGATCAAGAAATGGAAGCGAAAAATGGTATTTCCGAGTAACTTTGTTGAGCTTCCTATAATCCATGCACACTCTCCACCTGCTGACAGTTCTTGTGGGGATCAATTCATTTTTGTCATTTGTTATCACAGTCATGCCCCCTTTCTTTGGGACACATTGCACTAGCGAGGTCTATGAACTATCGAAAATGGGGTAAACAACCCCGACATCCAGCCACTTGATGATCTCTTTATTTACTATGTCTTGCATGGCCTTATTCAATCGTCTTTGATATTCCACGGAGGGTTTGGCATCCTCCTCTAAAATGATTTTGTGCATGCAAAAGGCGGGGCTTATACCCCGAATATCCCCCAATGTCCAACCTATTGCTTTCTTCTTCCTTTGGAGCACCGCAAAGGTGAAATCTACCTGCACGTTAGTTAAGCACGAGGAAAGAATAACAGGTAAAGTGGAACAAAGGCCTAGAAACTCATACCTGAGGCGTGAAGGAAAAGGCTTTAACTCCAAGGTGGGAGGCTCCTCGATTGAGGGCTTTGTTTGTGGAGTCTTCCAGTTTTCGAGATCCAAGGAAAGTTTTCGGGGCTCATAAGTATATGATCCCATTCCTTGCAAAGCATTGACACATTCTACAAAGCCTTCCTTCTCATCCTCATCATGATTCAACAACACAACTTCCAATGTAGCTTCAACATTTATCACAACACTTATGTCATCAACAATTACTTCGGTCACAAGATACACGAACGAACACACTCCGTTGCTATTTGGCTGCCTCATTGATTTACAAACATAGAACACCATTTTTTCATCGCCCACCCAGAAGGTGAGCTCGCTAGATTCCACATCAAATAAGGCCTTCCCTGTAGCAAGGAAAGGTCTCGCCAAAATGATTGGCACCTCGTAGTCAACCTCACAGTCAAGTATCACAAAATCTGCGGGAAGGATGAACTTGTCGACTCGAACTAACACATCATCAATTATCCCCAATGGCCTTTTCATTGTCCGATTTTCCATTTGAAACCTCATGGATGTGGGTCTCGGTTGCCCAATCCCCAATGTTTTGAACACAGAATAGGGCATCAAGTTAATGTTTGTCCCCAAGTCACATAAAGCTTTGGCAAAATCGACACTCCCAATAGTGCACGGGATTGTGAAAGCACCGGGGTCTTCTAACTTTGGAGCCATGGAGTGCACAATAGCACTCACTTGATGTGTCATTTAGATCATTCCATAGTTTATTGATCTCTTCTTTATTACCAAATCCTTCATGAACTTGGCATATCCCGACATTTGTTCTAAGGCTTCAACCAACGACACATTTATGGACAAACTTTTCATCAAATCAATGAATTTCTTGAATTGATTCTCATTGTTTTGATTTGAAAGTCTTTGAGGGTATGGAGGAGGAGGCCTTGGCATTGGTGCCTCAGCCTTTGGCACTGCCAGCTCCGGCATGTCAATCATGTGCTCCCTAGACGGGTTCACTTCTTCTTGCGTCTCCTCCACATTTTCATCAATATCAATCCTCGCTTCTTCATTAGCTTGAACATCATTACTTGGCTCATCATCATCTTGCACCAACATATCATCACCCACATGTCTTCTTTGGTTTGAGGTACTAGCAACTCCACATCTCCCACTTCTTGTTATCACGGCCATTGCATGCCCCTTATTCCCATCTTTCGGGTTCACCACCGTATCACTAGGTAGTTCCCCACTTTGGGTGAGTATTTAAAGCTTGAGAAATTTGGCCAAGTTGAACCTCCAAGTTGCGGATAGAAGTGTTGGGCATCGGAGTCAGCGTTTTTCTCCATCATTTGCTTAAATATGTTTTCAATCCGTTCCATTTTACTATTAGAAGAACTAGGACCTTGCGACGGATATGGAGGCGGGTTGTTTAGTTGTTGATACATCGGGGGCCTCTAAAAGCACGACCCCCGATTTCCTTGATTGCTATTGTTCCAACCCCCTTGATTATTATTGCATCCCCAATTGCTTTGATTTTTGCCACCCCAATTACCTTGATTATTTCCTCCCCAATTGCCTTGATTACCTTGATTACCCCAATTTCTTTGATTATTGTTGTTGCCACCATTCCAATTTCCTTGGTGGCCTTGGTTGTTCCAATTTCCTTGGTTTTCTTGTGATATCCATTGTTGTTGGTTTGGAGCATTGCTTATTTGACCTTGATAATTGTTGACATATTGAACCTCTTCATCGTGCTTATCATATGAATCATCTTGATTATACCCACTATTACTTTGCTCAAATTGTTTTGGGTGGTTTTGCACTTGTTGACCTCGTTGTCGTCTCTTGTTTACCATCATGTTCACCCCTTCCATAGCATTCACCTGTTTTGGCCCTTGAACTTGTTGAAGCTGAGCCTTGGCCAATTGGTTCATGGTGGTTGTCAACTTCGCAATAGCTTGCCCGTGATCATGTAGATCCTTGTGTAGGTGAATAACATTTGGGTCACCCTGAGGAATATTGGCTCTACTTTGCCACGCCGAAGAGGTGTCCGCCATCTCATCCAAGATTTCACAAACTTCAGAATAAGGCGTGTTCATGAAGTTACCCCCAGCAAGTTGATTTACCACACACTGATTCGTTGTGTTGATCCCCATGTATAAGGTCTGTTAGATCATGACCTCAGTCATATCATTGTTCGAGCATTCTTTGACCATGGTATGATATCTTTCCCAAATCTCGTGCAATGGCTCATTGGGCTCTTGTTTGAAATCTAGAATTTCATCCCTTAGTGTAGCCATGTGCCCTGGAGAGAAGAATTTGGCAATGAACTTCTCAGACAACTCATCCCAAGTGTGGATGGAATGATTGGGAAATCTCTCTAACCAGTCCAAAGCCTTTCCCCATAGAGAAAAGGGAAACAGCCTTAATCGTAGTGCATCCTCGTAGACATTTGTTTGCTTGCTCCCCCAACAAGTATCGACGAAACCCTTGAGATGCTTATAGGCATTTTGGTGTGGAGCTCCGGTAAAGAAACCCCACTGCTCAAGCAGTGTAAGCATCACGTTGGTTATTTGGAAGTTGCCCGCCCTAATCCGGGGAGGGACTATTGCACTTGCATAGCCCTCGTCCGCCAAAACCTGGTGCGTTGCTCTTGGTGGAGGTGGGGGAGGGTTTGGGGCATTATCATGAGGTGGATGGCCTCGCCTATTTACTTGAGGCTCGGGATGAACCTCATCCACTTGATCATTATCTACCTCCTCCCCCAATGGTAAATTTCTGAGGGGCTCATTGATAAGGGCCATTTTGTACCTAAAAGCAATTCACAAACAAAATTAGTGACTCGGAAGGAAAGAAAGACAAAACACACAAATACCTAGATATATAGCTAATTCTGTTTAACTCCCTGACAACGACACCAAAATTGATCTCGGCCAAACCCATACCACAATTAAGTAGTGAGGCGGTCGATGCAATAATAAACCCAATGAAGTTCGGGATCGAATCCACAGGGAGTTAGAATATGGGATTAGGTGTATATCTAAGTTAATTGCAAGTTTTGGCTCCAATTACACTTCCACAAACTTGATTGGTGTTCTACTTCTACTTTACTCTATTGTTTGCAAGTATAAAACTAAGGACAATATTTTTGGCTTTGAATTTTTCAAATAATTAAAAGGCACTAGGGTCGTGAGTTCTACCTAGGTGGTTATCTAATGGGTTGTAAACCCCAGGGCAAATTTGATTATTTGGGGTCGTGATGTAGCAATTACATCCGGGTACTCACTCTATACCTCTTGGTAGTTTGTGTGATTTTGCCCAATTTGGCTTTCTCAAGTCCAATTGGGTATTTGCACAATACAAGTGATATTAGCTCAAGTCGGGTATTACTATCTCTAGGTTTAACCCTTTAATTGGGGCTATTAATTTCTTGAGTTCACCCCAATTTCTAGTTAGCCAAGTTTTCCTAGACTTAGTCTCTCTTTCTCAAGTAGAGGCTAAGTCGAATAGGCATGAATCAATGTTTGCAACCATTGATTCTATGGTTCAATCATGAACAAGGCTAAAAATCACTAACCCAATCAAAAATAAGCCCTAAATTAAACATCCATCAAATACCACACTAGGGTTGGTCACAACCCTAGCTAAAGATTTAGCTACTCATGAAAAGTACAGAAATCAAAGAAGAAATTAAGATAGACTGCATATTAATTGATTAGGGAAAGAAAATCTAATGTATAGATGTTAGTCTAGTACAGCAATGCTCAAAATAGCAAAGAAAATGGCTCAAGTGCTCTTCTCTAACGTTACTTAACCTAAATATGACAAAAAGTTCTATTTATACTAAGCTGAAAATATCTGACAAAATTGCCTCTGCGGAGGTTGTGCGGCCGCATAATTCTGGTGTGGTCTGCACATTGAGCTTCTGCGGCTGCACAATTATTGTGCGGTCCGCATTCTTGGAATTTTGGGCTTGGAACTTCGGGGCTTCTGTGATGTGCACAAAAACAAGTGCGGACGCTGTGCGACCACATAAAAATGATGCGGTTCGTAATCCTTGATTTTGAAATTGAATCCAACTCTCTGATTCTTCACTCCTGCGGATCACATAATAGTGAGTGCGGTCGCACTTGATATTTTGCGGCCGCATAATTTTGGTGTTGTCCGAACTCCTTCAGCTTGCCCAAATACCATTCTCTGAATCTCCTCTATGTGGCCACACTAGAATTGTGTGGTCCACACTGCTGGCCTTTTTGCCCTGTTTTGGTTCTTATTCACTTTTGACTCCTTTATGAGTTGATTTTGACTTCTTTGGCTCATATCCCAATATTCCTGCAAGTAAGCACATTTTGTTAGTTTTCGGGAATGCCTTTAAGCATTTTTTAGCTAAATCGCAAGTAAAAGAGAGCAAATAATCGGTCAAAATCCTTACTTATAACCTAGCATACTTACCGGTACCAAAGAGACCTTTAGCCTTAGATGCTCAGGCCTTGGCTAACCAGTTTGTTAGATTGGATATTTTTGAGCCAAATTGAGTTCTGGCTTGTGTGGTTTCTCTGTCTTCTTTATATGATCGCACCAGAGAGTGCCAGTATGATGACCCACATCTGCTTGTCCTTAAGGACACGGTTCAGCACGGTGATGCCAAGGAAGTCACTATTGGAGATGACGATGTATTACAGATGTAGAGCAGGCTATCTGTGCCTAATGTAGATGGTTTGCGTGAGTTGATTCTGCAGGAAGCTCACAGTTCGTGATACTTCATTCATCCAGGTGTCGCGAAGATATATCAGGATTTGAGGCAGCACTATTGGTGGAGGCAAATGAAGAAAGATATAGTTGGGTTGGTAGCTCGGTGTTTAAATTATCAACAAGTAAAGTATGAACATCAGAGGCCGGGAGGATTGCTTCGGAGACTTGAAATTACGAAATGGATATTCCAAAATGTTTGGGTGATAGTAGATCGATTGACCAAATTTGCGCATTTTATTCCAATTGGTACTAATTATTCTTCGGAGCGGTTAGCTGGGATTTATATTTGCGAGATTATTCGACTACATGGTATGCCCATGTCCATCATTTCAGATCGGGGCACGTAATTTACATCACAGTTTTGGAGAGTAGTACAACGAGAAATAGGCACACAGGTTCAGTTGAGTACAACATTTCACCTTGAGATGGACGAACAATCCGAGCGCACTATTCAGATATTGGAGGATATGTTACGCACTTGTGTCATTGATTTTGGGGGTTCTTGGGATCAATTTCTGCCACTCGCGGAGTTTGCTTACAATTACAGCTTCCAGTCGAATATTCATATGGCTCCGTATGAGGCTTTGTATGGGAGATGATACCGATCTCCGGTGGTTTGGCTTGAGCTGCGTGAGGCTAGGCTATTGGGTACTGACTTGGTTCAGGATGCTTTAGAGAAGGTCAAAGTGATTCAGGAACGGCTTCGCACGACACAGTCTAAACAGAAGATTTATGCCAACAGGAAGGTTCGTGATGTTGTTTACATAGTTGGGGAGAAGGTTCTACTCAAGATTTCACCCATGAAGGGTGTGTTGAGGTTCGGGAAGAAGGGAAAGTTGAGTCCTTGGTATATTGGGCCTTTTAAGATACTTAAGAAAATTAGAGAGGTGGCTTATGAACTTGCCTTGCCACCTAGTCTATCAGGTGTTCATCCAGTATTCCATGTATCCATACTCTGAAAGTATGTCAGGGATCCGTCTCATATTCTGGATTTCAGTACAGTACAGTTGGATGGTAATTTGACTTATGATGTGGAGCCGATGGCTATTTAGACCGGCATATTCAAAAGTTGAGGTTAATGAACATAGCATCAGTGAAGGTAGAGTGGAGGGGCCAGTCAGTCGGAGAAGCTACTTGGGAGATTGAGCAGGAGATGTGGAACAAATATCCACACCTATTTGAGACACAAGGTATGATTCTAAACTCGTTCGAGGACGAACGTTTGTTTAAGAGGAGGATAATGTAACGACTCGGCCGATTGTTTTGAGTATTATAATACCGTTCCTCCATTTACTGCTCAATTTATGCTTTACAGTTATTTTATCACTTACCGGGTTAGTTGGTTCGGGTCCAAAAGAAATTCAGAGTGAAACGAGACACTTAGTCTCATAATTAAAATTTTAAGTTAGAAAAGTCGACCGGATGGGGACTTATGTGTAAATGACCTCAGATTCGAATTCTGATAATTCCAATAGCTTCGTATGGTGATTTTGGACTTAGGATCATGTCCAAAAAAATATTTGGAAGTCCGTAGTAGAATTAGGCTTGAAATGGTGAAAGTCAAATTTTTGGGAAGTTTGACCGGGGGTTGACTTTTTGATATCGGGGTCGAAATCCGATTCTGAAAATTTTAATAGGTCCATTATGTCATTTATGACTTTTGTGCAAAATTTGAGGTCAATCGAACGTGATTTGATAGGTTCCGGAATCGTTTGTAGAAATTGGAAATTTCAAAGTTCATTAGGCTTGAATTGGGGGTGTAATTCATGGTTTTAGTATTGTTTGAGGTGATTTGAGGGTTCGACTAAGTTCGTATGATATTTTAGAACTTGTTGGTATATTTGGTTGAGGTCCCGGAGGGCTCGGGTGAGTTCAGAGATGGTTTCAGATCATTTTTCCTTGTTTTGCAACTGTTGGAACTGATATCTGGTATTGTTCTTCACGAACGCGAAGGGTCTCACGCGTTCGTGAAGAAGGAATTTTGGCCTGCTGGGATTTACCCATCGCGAACGCGAGCAAGGAGACGTGAGTGGGCTGACGCGAACGCAAAGAGGAAAGGGAGTTGGGGCCTACCTCGCATTAAGCCTTCGCGAACGCGGCTCGTGTCTCGTGAACGCGAAGGGCAGAGGTAGGAAGGCATCGCGAATGTGATGAAGAGGTCGCGAGCGTGAAGAAGGACCTTTGGTAGCATATTTTTGTGTTTCGCGAACGCGAAGCTATGGTCGCGAACGCGATGAAGGAATTTCTAGGCAGAATTAAAAGTTCCAAAATGGGGGTTTTGAGTTTATAACCCAAAATCAAATTGGGAGCTCGGTATAAGGCAATTTTTGTAGAGATTCTTGCGTGGGTGTTTAGGGTAAGTGATTCTTATCCAGTTTTGATTAATTTCCATGATTATGTCTTTGAATCCATCATTTAATGGGTGAATTAAGTTGAAAATTTAGAAAACTCTCTTGGTTTAAATTGAAGATATGAGGGTCGAGTTGAGGTCAGATTTTGGTAAAATTGGTATGGTTAGACTCGTGGTTGAATGGGCTTTCGGATATTGTAACTTTTGTTGAGTTTTGAGACGTGAGCCCCACAGGCGATTTTTTAGCTAAATTTTAGATTTTTATGGAAAACTTGCATTTTCTTATGAAATTAATTTCAATAAATTTTATTGACTGAATCGAATTATTTATGGTTAGATTCGAGGCGTTTGGAGGCCAATTCATGAGGAAAGGACATTTCAGAATAAGAATTTCACTGTAAGTAACAATTTTAAATTTGGTCATGAGTGTATGAAACCCCGGATTATGTGTTATGTGAGTGGTTTTGAGGTGACGCACATGCTAGGTGACGGGTATGTGGGCTTGCACTGTAGGAAGTGTGACTTGGTCAAATTCCATGGAACTGTGTAGTTGAATTATCTATTGATATTCGTACATTCTCTACGTGATAGGGAAAATTGAGCTGAGACTCGTATTAAAAATCATGTTTAGACATATGTTGTTATTATTGGTACCCGCTAGGTCATTTCTGTGATTGAATAATATGTTCAAATTGTAATTTTTCACTCAATCATGTTTATTCATTTTATATCATAGCTCAGTCTCTCTTATTTATTATTGATGCATCATATCACTATTTTTGGGCTGCTTATCATGATTTCTGAGAGCCCGAGAGACTGGAGAGGTTGATGACTAAGTGAGGCCGATGGCTTAATTGTAAGGATATTTATGGATCGGGCTGCACGCCGCAGCATATTTATTGATTTATGCCATGATTGGCTTGATATAGCGCTTGGGCTGAAGGAACCCCTCCGGAGTCTGTACACACCCCCAGTGAGCGTAGGTACCTACTGAGTGCGAGTGTCGAGTAATGAGTGACTGTGAGGAATGAGTGACTGTGAGGAAAGAGTGACTGTGAGGTTGGAGTGACTGGGAGGACTGAGTGACTGTTACTCTAAGAGGATGCATTGAATTCATTATTGCTGCATTTCAGCTGTCATATATCACTATTTTGAAGATTTTGGAAAATTATTATTTTCAGTTTCGGTCAAACTTGAGATGAAATTTCAGTGAAATCTTAAATGTTGAACCTGCGAGCATGCCTACTCTTTTATATTGGAAAGTGTTGTATTTGGACTTAGCTGAGAAGCTCGTTACTACTTTCAGTTGTTTATTTATTATTGTTACTTACTGAGTTGGTTGTACTCATACTACACCCTGCATTTTGTGTGCAGATCCAGGTGATCCCGGATACAGTGGGTGTTGATTCTTCCGCATAGTTGATTTTCCGGAGATTTTGAGGTAGCTGTCATGTTTCGCAGATCTTCTCTCTCCTTCCCTATCTCCTTGTTTACTGTATTTGGTCGTATACTATTATAGACCGTGTTTTCCAGACTTGTAATGTATAGATGCTCATGTACTCAGTGACACTAGGTTTTGGGAGTGTTTGTATCGGTATTTGTGAGACTTGCAGATTGTGTTTAATTATTATATTTTTAAACTTAAAAGAAATTATGTTTTATTAAGGTTGTTGGCTTGCCTAGTATCGAGATAGGCGTCATCACGACATGTTAGGATTTTGGGTCGTGACATGATTACATAAACTATTCGGCGAACTTTTTCAGTAGCATGACAGACATATGTTTTTTCAAGATTAACCTACATACAATGGAAGATCAATTTTTTTAGTCTATTGTATATACGGTGACACTAACATACTTAAGAAATAATAAACTTGACAACAAACATATATGGTAGAAGGCCATATCGTATTAAAGTATTCTTCTTGGTAGTAATTATTGGTATCATTTTTTGCTGAGTCAAAAACTCAAAAATATTTTATTTTTATTATAAAATTTTGCAATCAACGTTTTATTTAGTTGATCAACATATGCATTTCTGCTAGCTAATTAAGATATCTTTTTAATTCTATCCTGTGATTTGCACAAATTATATTTTAATCTAATGATATAAATATTTTTCTTATTAAATGTACTACTATTACCATTGGGATTGATAACAAAATGTTCATGAAAAACCAAATCATATTTTATTGGATGCTCTTCTTCGTTTCCGACACGAAGTAAGAAGACACTGAATACTGGATCTGTTCTTACTTTATATTTCTTGTCAGTTGAATCTTTTTCATTTAAGGCCAGAAGCATAACTTTGGCAAGCTAGCTTTTACAATCTCTGCTTTTGTCGATTTTAGAACTACTGGTAAAACTTGATAGAAATCACCTCCCAAACTATTAATTTTCTACCAAACGGTTCATTAATAAGAACTCTGGGCAATTATTTCGATCGTTTGACACTTTGCCATACGTGCTTCATACAATATTATCAATTTTGCTTTCATGATAAATTTAGTATCATTGCTCTGCTTTGATATATTTGTGATAGTTATTTAAGTTGTTTGAAGAGGTATATCAAATCTAAAGTGGGTGGTCTCACAATAAAATCGTTGTTGGTACACCACTTGCTATTATTGCTAACAGTATCATGCCTCTTGATATGATATTTGCAAGTAATGCATGACAGAGAAATATTATTTTGATTACGCCGGAACCATCTACAAAGAATAATCCCATTATACCATAGTCGACTCTTTATAATATAGTTTTGAAAGCTTGTTCTTGATTATGATTTACCTTTGATTGTGCTTCCTCAGTCACTTGTATAGCATTTTGATTCTTAATAATATACTAACATTTTTACTTTGTTTTCTACCGCTCTTTTTATGGAATAAATTTATGTATCCTAAGATAATATTTTAACTTGAATAAGAATTTTACTCATATGATGAATTTAAAAAATAATTGAATTGGATTCTCTTGCTAAATAATTAATTAAAGATTTAATTATTTGGTTTTAACATGAAAATTAATTTATTCTATGTTGATTCAGATCTTAATATTAGTTCATCCCTTGTTTTGAATATTTAATCTTAATTATAATTTTATCCACTATAAATTTTATTTTCAAAGAGTAAAAGATTGATATGACATTTCACTTTTAGATCTTTATGTTTGTAGAATTATTAGTGGTATTGACTCTTACCAACCATTTTTTCTCTCTTTCTCACACATTTATATTCTTAAATATTTTTTTATTTGTTTTTTAATAATTGAGTATTTTTCATATTATACGAAAAATTGATTAAAAATTATTATTTGAGTAGGAAAATAGTTCAAATATAATATAAATTTATATTACAGTTGGGGTATTTTATCTCAATTTCAACTCTTTATGGAATCCATTTAATATCTTTTATTTTTTTTTGGTATTGGATATTATGGAGTGGTAATATATTGCCAATACCGAGGATTCTTATAAAATTGATTTTATTAAACCTTCCTACATATTTTTAATAAGAATTTAATAGATAAAATTTTATTAATTTTAAATCTTAAATATTAAAAATTAGCAAAGAAGGTATTGTAGTACAAAAAATAGGTTATTGCAGTTATGTCCTTTCCCTATGAGTTCTTCCGCTTAATATTTAGGTCTATTTTGGTATATTAATATTATATTTATGATTTTATAATAAAATAAACTCTCCTTTTTCTAAATGGATTTGGACAATATAATACATTTTCAAATTAATTTAGTAATAGGATATTATAATACGTTTTAGAGTTAAATTAATAATAGGAATTTTTAAGAAGTATATCCTAAAAGTAGTAGGATTACATGACTAAAGATATTTTGTTCAATTTTATATGAATTAGACCGCCCGAAAGTAATTATACTAATAGGATTTCTAAAGGTAATCATGTAGGATTCCTAACGTGTAGTATTATGTCCTAAAATTAATAAATTATATGGCTAATATCTAGAATTCCGGTTATGTCATTTTATTATGAATTATTATGCTTAATATTATAAGGTTATTTTTATAAACCAACATTGTATTCATGCTTTTACAATAATATAGATATCGATATAGATATAAAGGCTCTCCTTTTTTAAATGGATTTGAACAATATAATACATTCTCAAATTAAATTAGTAATAGGACATTATAATGCGTTTTCAAATTAAATTAGTAATAGAAAATTTTAAAAAGTATATCCTAAAAGTAATAAGATTACATGAGTTAAAATATGTCTCTATCCCGAAAGTAATTATACCAAAAGAAAAGCTAACGTGTTCCTAAAGGTATTAGGTTTACATGCTAACATGTAGTATTATATATATATGCCGAAAGTATTTATACTAATAGGACTCCTAAAGGTTGTCACGACCCGAAATTTCTACCTTCCGGACCGTGATGGCGCCTAACATTTCACTTGCTAGACAAGCCAATGTTAGATTAATATTATCCATTTTAAAACAATTTTAAATTGATTAATCACAAGGAAACAAATGCATAAGTAAAGTCTGAAATGTAGTGAATAATCCATAAAAATTGCGATGTCTAAATACCATCCCAGAATTGGTGTCACAAGTACATGAGTTTCTAGAATAATACAAATAAAGGTCTGAATAAAATAAAACTGCCTGAAAGCAAACACACAACTAAAATAAAGTAGACGGGGACTTCAGAACTGCGGACGTTGTGCAGTTATACCTCAAGTCTCCTCTGAGTAGCTGAAATCCGAGCAAGTCTATGGTACGCCGCTGGGACCAACTCCGAAATCTGCACAAGAAGTGCAGAGTGTAGTATCAGTACAACCGACATCATGTATTGGTAAGTGCCGAGCCTAATCTCGACGAAGTAATGACGAGGCTAAGGCGGGTCACTTACATTAACCTGTACGCAATAATAGTAATAGCAACAATAATAATAACGGGAATATTAGTAATATGTAACGACTCGATCGGTCGTTTTGAGTTTTACAATCCCGTCTCCCCCATTTACTGCTCAAATTGGGCTTTACAGTTGTTGTGTGACTTGCCGGGGCAATTGGTTTGGGTCAGGTGAGGTTTTGGAATGAATTGGAACACTTAGTTCCAAGGTTTAAAGCTTAAGTTAAAATAGTGACCGGATGTCGACTTATGTGCAAACGACCTCGGAATTTAATTTTGATGATTTCAATAGCTCCGTATGGTGATTTTGGACTTGGGAGCGGGTCCGGAAAATTATTTGGAGGTCCATAGTGGAGTTAGGCTTGAAATGCCGAAAGTTGAATTTTTGAGAAGTTTGACCAGGGGGTTGACTTTTTGATATCGAGGTCGGAATCCAGTTCTGAAAATTTCCATAGCTCCTTTATGTCGTTTATGAATGATGTGCGGCGGCGTTTGTAGAAATTGGAAGTTTCAAAGTTCATTAGGCTTGAATTGAGGTGCAATTCATGGTTTTAGTGTTGTTTGAGGTGATTTGAGGGCTCGACTAAGTTAGTATGATATTTTAGGACTTGTAAGTATATTTGGTTAAGATCCTGAGGGGCTCAGGTGAGTTCCGGGGAGTTAACGGATCATTTGTGGCCTTGGTGGGATTTCTGATATTTGTTGCTGCATTTTTCGGATTTTCTCTTTCGCGTTCGCGAGTGGGCCCTCGCGTTCGCGAAGAGGAATTTAAGGCAGGCAGGATTTACTCTTCACGCTCGAGATGGGGTCTCGCGTTCGCGAAAAGGGGCTGGGTTGTGCATCGCGTTCGCGTTTGGGTATCACGTTCGCGAAGGGAAAAATAGTGGGCATGGGTTTTTGCCTTCGCGTTCACGAAGGGGAGCTCGCGTTCGCTAAGAAGGGCTCTCTAAAGCATCGCGTTCGCGAGCAGTGTCTCACGTTCGCGAAGAGCAAATATTGGGTAGCATATTTTGTGTTTCGCGAACGTGAGGGACCTGTCGCATTCGCGAAGAAGAGAGGCCTGGACAGAAAGTTTAAGTTCAGAAAATGGAACTTCGTCCCATTTTCCATTTTTAATGATTTGGAGCTCGAATTGAGGCGATATTTGGGCGATTTTTAGAGGAAACAATGGGGTAAGTGTTCTTAACTCATTATTGGTTAAATTACCCGAATACATGGTTATTTTTATCATTTAATTGGTAAATTGAGTTGGAAAAGTTTGAAAACCCTCTTGGTTTAAATTGAAGATTTGAGAGTCGAATTGTGGTCGGATTTGAGTAATTTTGGTATGGTTGGACTCGTGGTTGAATGGGGGTTCGGATTTTATGATTTTTATCAGATTCCGAGATATGGGCCCCACAAGTGATTTTTGGGGCGTAATTTTAGATTTTTGGAAAATATTAGTATTTTGATATGGAATTAATTCCTATAATTTTTGTGGACTGAATCAAATTATTGTAACTAGATTCGAGCCGTTTGGAAGTTGATACACGCAGAATGGAATTTCTGGAGCATTGCTTAGCTTGCTCGACATTAGATTTGGCCCGTTCGAGGTAAGTAACTCTTTTAATCTTGGAGTTGAAGGTATGAACCTGAATATATGTATTTTGTGAATTGTTGGGAGGTGACGCACATGCTAGGTGACGGACGTGTGGGCGTGCACTATAGAAATTGTGACATAATTGTTTCTGTGGAAGTTTGTAGTTAAATGATCTTGGCATTTTCCATGCGATTTTATGAGTTAAAGAAATTGAGTTGAAAAACATATTAAAAATCATGTTGAGGCTATGTATCAGTATTATTGGGACCCACAGAGGTCATATTTGTCACGACCCAATTTCACCTATAGGTCGTGATGGCGCCCAACACTACAGTTAGGCAAGCCCCGTTAATAAATTAATCATTCATTGACAAAATTTAAAGCCAAGAAAAATAATAAAGCCAAAATTCTACCAATGTGTGTGCCAAGACCTAGTGTCACAAGTGTATGAGCATCTAGTAGATTATACAAAACCTCAAATACTGTCTGAAATAAAATAAACAGAATAAAAAGATACAAGGAGAGACACTAGTAGCTGCAGTACGGCTCAGAAAGGGTAGCTCACCACTATGCCCTTGGATAGCGTGGGTGTAAGACGATAGGTCCCCCACTAGTACTTGTCTCAGGTCCTGCACAAAAAGTGCAGCAAGTGTAGTATGAGTACGTAAACAACGTGTACCCAGTAAGTATCAAACCTAATCTCGAAGTGGTAGAGACGAGATGGCCGACTTTGACACTCACTATGGATCAATAATAATAATTGAAATACAATTAGGATATTTAAATCAGCATAATTTATATAATTTAAAATAATTTATTAAATCAGCGGAAATAATCAAATTCCTTCAAATACAATAATTCTCAATATATTAATTAAATTTCTTCAATTCAAATAATTTTCAATTTATCAATTAAATATCATTTACAGGAATACAAATTTAATTCTTTAACAAGCAAAAATAATAATTCATTAAATTTGAAGGATTTTTCAATTTATCAATTAGCTTCGCAAGCTGAAATAAATTATTAAAGTATCGTGTAATTATTATTATTAAGCACAATTTCTGTCGAGGACGTACGGCCCGATCCAGAGTGTCATGTACACTGCCGAGGGATGTGCGGCGCGATCCATAGATGCATCTATCCTGCCGAGGCATTCGGCCCACTCCACAAGAAAGGAGGACATTTTCTTATGTGCTTCCGGAAGGAGAGTATATTTATTATAAGATAAATTCGGGAGGAAAAATAATTTTTCTTAACAATTAATTAATTTAAACAGAAAATCAAGTCATGTATATGAGATTTCCATCCTTTAATATTTTTAACTAACAATTCACAATATATATATATATATATATATATATATATATATATATCAAATAATATTAATTAAACAAAGAATACAATTTACACAAGTAATTCATGCTTTGAGTTCTAAACTACCCGAACTTTAGCATTAATAGTAGCTACGCACGGACTCTCATCACCTCGTGCGTACGTAGCCCCCACAATTAGCAATAATTATTTAATTTTAATCACATATGAGGTAATTTCCCCTCACAAGATTAGACAAAAGACTTACCTCGTCTTGCTCCAATTTAATCCGCTATAAGGCCTTTTCCCCGATTATCCAACTCTGTCTCGCTCGAATCTAGCCAAAATAATTCGATACAATCACTAAAAATTATAGGAACCAATTCTATAAGAAAATACTACATTTTTAATAAAAAAATTTGTCCGTGGGGCCCACGTCTCGAAATCCGGTGAAAGTTATGAAATCCGACAACCCATTAAATTACGAGTCCACCCATACCAGTTTCACTCAAATCCGACTCCGATCGATACCGAAATCTCAAAAATTCGTTTCTATGAGATTTCTAAAAAATTCCTAAATTTCAATCTCAAAACACTAATTAAATGATGAGAACAATGATATATTTATGTATATAAACCAAATCTGAGTTGGAATCACTTACCCCAAATGTCTTTCCTTGAAAATCTGTCAAAATTCGCCTCTGCTCAAGCTCAAGTTTGTCAAAAATGGCAAATGGGTCGAATGCCTCTGTTTTTATAACTTACAGATCTGTCCAGTCCGATCTAGGAGCTCAATCATGGAGCTCGATCTTGGGAGCTCGATCTTGTCCAGTTTGATCTTGGGAGCTCGATTTTGGGTTTCAATTTTTGGGGCTCGATCTTGGGCTCGATCACAGCCTAGAATTTCTAGCAGAAGAGAAAAAAATTGCAGCAGTTGTTTAAGTCCAATTTTTTATCCGTTAACCATCCGAAACTCACCCGAGGCCCTCGGGACCTCAACCAAATATACCAACAAGTCCTAAAACATCATACGAACTTAGTCGAACCTCTAAATCACATCAAACAACGCTAAAACCACGAATCATACCCCAATTCAAGCTTAATGAAACTAAGAATTCTCAACTTCTACATTCGATGCCGGAACCTATCAAATCAAGTCTGACTGACCTCAAATTTTGCACACAAGTCATAAATGACATAACGGAGCTGTGAAGATTTTCAGAACTGGGTTCCGACCCCGATATCAAAAAGTCAACTCCTCGGTCAAACTTCCAAACTTAAATTCTTGTTTTTAGCCATTTCAAGCCTAATTTAACTACGGGCTTCCAAATAAAATTTCAAACACGTTCCTAAGTCCAAAATCACCATACGGAGTTGTTGGAATCATAAAAATTCTATTCTGGGGTCGTTTTCACATAATTAGACATCCAGTCACTATTTGAACTTAAACATTTTAGTTTTTCATCAAAATTCCATATCTCGGGCTAGGGACCTCAGAATTTGATTCCGGGCATACACCCAAGTCCCAAATCACGATACAGACCTACCGGAACTATCAAAATATTGATCCGAGTCTGTTTTCTCAAAATGTTGACCAAAGTCAACTCAATTGAGTTTTAAAGCTCTAATCCTTATTTTAATCCATTTTTCACGTAAAAACTTTCCAGAAAATTTTACGGATTATGCACGCAAGTCGAGGAATGATAAATAGTACTTTTCAAAGTCTTAGAACACATAATTAATTATTAAATTTAAAGATAACATTTTGGGTCATCACAATATTGTTGTGAAATATTTATTTTAAAATAAAAATTTATACTCAGTCATATTCATTTCATTGCATATCATATCTCAGTCTTTGTTGTTATTTATTGATATATCATATCATTATTTTTGGGCTATTCTCATGACATTGTGAGCCCATGAAAGAGAGACAGGAGAGATTGATGACTAAGGGAAGCCGAGGGCCTGATTGTGAGGATATTTTTGGGATCTGACTGCACGCCGCAGCAGGCCATGTTGGCTTTATATATATTATACTATTGCACGTGAGTTGGCCGTGCGGATCTATATATTATACTATTGCACGTGAGTTGGCCGTGCGGATCTATATATTATACTATTGCACGTGAGTTGGCCGTGCGAATCCAGATATTATTATATCACGTGAGTTGTCCGTGAATACAGATATTATTATAGCACGTAAGTTGTCCGTGCAGCACGTGAGTTGTCCCTGCAGATCCAGATATAATATTATAGTACGTGAGTTATCCGTGCAACACGTGAGTTGTCCGTGCTTATAGCGCTTGGGTTGTAGGAGCCTCTCATGAGTCTGTACACCCCCAATGAGCGCAGTCGACTATAAACAGGGATCGGGTTGCACGTTGTAACAGGTATTGTATAGCACTGAGTGATTGAGTGTGCTGAGCACAGTGATAGAGAATGCGCGACAATGAGATTGAGTACTCTGAGACTGTGAGTACATGTGTGCAATCTCTAAGATACATTGCATTGACATGCACACATGACATATATGCATAGAGATGTGTTTTCCTCATGTTGTACGATATCACATTATTCATGATTTTTCACACATATTGACAGATGGGCATAGTGATGCATTTATTTTACACTAGTTATCTGGGAAAGAAAATGAGATATTTTATTTACTATTGAAATGATTTTTGGAAGAATTACTGTTCTCAAATTATTCATATTTTTGGCAACTTCGGCAAAAGATTTGGGTTTTCACTGATGTATTTGAAAGGAAGAATTATTATTTTTGAAATCATGATTCAACTGAGCATTTTTATCTATGTGTTTCTTCTGGTACTATTTGCTTTATGTTGTTATGGACTGTTGTGGACTAGTGGTTTTGGACCCGACCTTGGTAGAAGCTCGTCACTACTTTCAACCTACGGCTAGGTTTATTACTTACTCAGTACATGGGGTCAGTGGTACTGATACTACACTTCTACACATTTCAAGCAGATGTTGGCTACTGTTGTTGTTGTGCTCGATGGTTGCGGGATCTGAAGATGTACCTGCGTTCTTGTTGTTGCTGCCTCTTGTTCAGGGTAGCCTTAGATTTATAAAAGCTCTGTTTATGTATTATTCAAACAGACTATGTATTTATTTCATTTTTACTTTGTACACTCTATTCTTAGAAGCTCATGATTTGTACTACCAGTTCTTGGGGAGATGTATTGGTTTTAGATATTTTCTTTTAATTAATTTCATTAGAATTGGATAGATGAAAATTGGCTTACCTAACGGGTTGGGTTAGGTGCCATCACGACTAGTGAGATTTTGGGTCGTGACAAGGTGGTATCAGAACACTAGGTTCATATGTTCTACAAATCATGATCAAGTGTCTAGTAGAGTCTTGTGAATCGGTATGATGACGTCCATACTTATCTTCGAGAGGCTACAGGGCATTTAGGATATATACTTCCCATCTTTCTTTCCTTATCGTGCGAGATTGATTCAGCTTGAGACATAACTCTTTGAATTACTTCCACGTATTCGTATGCGCACATGAGCGCTCGGTATCAACTGTGCATCGCCGGCTTGTGATTTCATGAACGAAGTTCGAGATGAGTATTCTATGTTTTGGTGATGGCCCAGTCTAGAGGACTTGAGGCCAGGTTTAGACCGCAACTTAAGCTCGGTAGCTTCGGTTGTAACTTATACAATTGGACTCATATGTAAGGTGATGACCCTACTATGGAATTTGTGGCTCGATGAGCGGTGGAATGACGGTATGATGGGTATGATGGGTATGATGTGACTGCAAGATGTGTTAAGATGATTTGAACATAACGAGAAGTGTTTCCTTGAAATGTAAAGGGAAGGCCATTGGGTGCTTGATTTTTGATTTGATGTGATGTACAGTCTCGAGTGTGAATATTTTGAAAGATCTTTCACGTGTTTAAATTTTGGGACAAATTAAACTCTCATGTTTGGCTAATGAGTTTGGACTCAGAAAGATTAAGTGATTGCATAGTAGTTGTGACTGCGAAAGGGTATAACAAGATACCAGTTTGAGGCTAAGCAGGTGGGTTATCCCCTGCGGAGTAATCTACGTAGGTGTATTCCTTATGATGTGAGTAGAGAGTTTCTTTTCTGCCGATGGGGTGTATGGGTGGAGATTTGAATTTAAATCTGGCTGAGAAAGTTGACTTGAGTGTCAAGAGAATAAACGCGAGCTTAGTGGATGATTGAGGTATTTTATGGTTGGTGTTGTATGAGCTTGAGAAAGATTTTTCGTTGAACCGACTGCGGTATTATGATAGTAATAGAGTATGGATATTGTGAGTTATTGAGTGTTTAAATTTATGACTTTGAGCCAAGTGGGGGAGTTTGCTATTGACAATTTGATTTCATGGTTAGGTGTTAAATTTTAATTTTGGTCTAAGGCATACTTGTGAGTTAGCTATGACTTGTAGAAGTTGAGATCGAGGATGACTCAAATAAGGAAATTTCTGGTTAAGTATTATATTGCACGTATGAGTATATGAAATTCGTGGGATGAGTGAGTTATTATTGGTAAATGATGTAGTGCGCACGGAGTATGAATTTGATATGTGGTGTTAAAGTAGAGTTACTTCTTTGAGTGTTGTGGTGCTAATGGGGCACATGTATCTTGGCCCATTTGGGCGGTGTAATTTGGATTTGAACAAAGGGGGAGACTCTCGAGAAAGTTCCAATAGGTTCGAAGTTTATATATAGCAATTGAGAATTTCTCCGAACTTGTGTATGGATAAAAAAAACATCCGAGATTTGTGTTTGATGGTGCCTAGACTTGCGAAAATTCTATATGACTATGGATTCTACATTTTTTGTATAAGGAAGTTAAGAAGAACAATTTCAAATTCACAAAAGGTATTCTTAGAGTGAGTGTTATAGTTGTGATATTTTTGAAGGTGCTTAAGAAGAATACAGTTGCTTATGGGCCGTAGGGCGTTGTGATTATATGCTAAGGTTTGTAGGGCTTGATTATGTGCAAATGGATTCCAAAGTATTCTTGATGGTTTCTACCGGTGTGGAGAACATGTTGTGTATTGTGATTTCCTCCTGGAAAGAAGCAAGAGAAAGGTTTCTAACTAAAATGGTATGTAAATTTGGTGACTCAAAGTTGATAATAAGATTCTTATACTTTTCACATGATGGCAAGATAGATGTTATGTGTTGTACGAAAGCTATATTTTCATGTACAAGGTGGCGGTATAGTCTTGAAGAGAAGGTGACGAATGTTGGACAACATGGACGGTTTCAAATAACTAGATGAATACTATTACTACTTGGTGTTGTATGAGAAAGGGGCGGACTTCAGAAGGCGCATTGTATTTTGACTTACAGATGTATAAATTAGTATTGTGGTACTCACATGGTTGATAGACTGCTGATATTCAAATTTTGTCAAGTGGTACGGAATAACTTTCAAAGTATTTCTCGTGGGATGATCGTGTATGAGAGAGGTGTTAGGCATTCGGGCGGTGGAGATGGAATAAAATATGGTGATTCGCGTGTTCTATGGATTTGGAGATTGGGAGTTCCCAGGACCAGACTGTTTCATGGTTGTGGACTGTGAAGTTGTGGCTGGAGCTAGCCAGATGATAAAATATGTTATGATTCAGTCATTATGGATTTTCGGAGGGATTTTTATCTATTTGTGGGTAACCCGAGTTGATTTGGGGGTCCATTGGTAGGCCCAATTAATATGTGTATTCTACACCGAGTCGGAATGATTGGCTCCATACTGCTATTGTTGAGGGATGTGTCATTCGGTTAATGTTGAACTTATTCGTGTTTTGAAATGATCTGTGAGTTACTCCTTTATGCTACGAGGAGTCGAAATTCATTGGTTATGTGCACAGATGGTACGGTTCTATTTGAGCCTTATAGCAAAATTTGAGCGTGATGAGTATTTAGGTATTGCATGAGCGATAGCGTAATGGTTATGTCCTTTCAGGTTTTGTGTGGCATTTTTGTCATTTGCCTCTCCGTCGTTATTAATTTGGAGCAGGGTGGCTCGGGGTATATAATATGAACCTTGTGTTAGAATCGGGTGATGGTTCTACGGTGTATGATGAATTTTCAACATTTTATTGTGGCGGTACTTGTTAATCTGGTAGGGCAGTTCTCTCATTTGAGTCATTTTCCATGACTTGGTACATTTGAATTGTTGCTTATTGGTGCACGGATTGCATGGGTTTGTGGCTCTGAGTTATATTGGTGCGGTATGTCTATGGAACAGTTATGTTTAGTAATATAAGGTCATTGGACCTGGAATGGGTACTATCAGGTTTAATTTCGGTATATTCGGAAGTATAATATTGAAAGTCGGCTCAGAAAGTGATTACGGTTCTGGTTGGGGCAAGAGAGCTCCGTGACTTGTTGATCTGGTAAGTGGTCATGAAATTTTGCGTGTTTCTTTTATTATCAACAGTGGTTATGGTTATGGTTATGACTTGATACAGCTTGTTCAAACTCATACATGGTGTAAATGTAAGATTCGTGTCTTGAAAGAAATTCTAAATGTTAGAAATTAAATTCCAAGGTTTATGGGCTAAAGTTAAATCAATGGTTTCAGTAATATTGTGTTGTCAAGCTCATATGAAATAGTGTGATGTGGGTTCACCCCCGGGTACGTGTGTGGTAAGATGGAACAGTGATTTGATGGCCTGGAAACAACTCTTGGCACGTTCGAGGACGAACGTATGTTTAAGTGGGGGAGAATGTAACGACCGAACCGGTCGTTTTGAGTATTACTACCCCGTTTTCTCATTTACTGCTCAAATTGGGCTTTATAGTTGTTGTGTGACTTACCGGGGCAATTGGTTTGGGTCCAGTGAGGTTTTGGAATGAATTGGAACACTTAGTTCCAAGGTTTAAAGCTTAAGTTAAAATAGTGACCGAATGTCGACTTATGTGTAAACGACCTTGGAATTTAATTTTGATGATTTCAATAGTTCCGTATGGTGAATTTGGACTTAGGAGCGTGTCCAGAAAATTATTTGGAGGTCCGTAGTGGAGTTAGGCTTGAAATGCCGAAAGTTGAATTTTTGGGAAGTTTGACCGAGGGGTTGACTTTTTGATATCGAGGTCAGAATCTAGTTCTGAAAATTTTCATAGCTCTGTTATGTCGTTTATGACTTGTGTGCAAAATTTGAGGTCAATCGAACGTGATTTGATAGGTTCTGGCGTCGTTTGTAGAAATTAAAAGTTTCAAAGTTTATTAGGCTTGAATTGAGGTGCAATTCATGGTTTTAGCGTTGTTTGAGGTGATTTGAGGGCTCTACTAAGTTCGTATGATGTTTTAGGACTTGTCAGTATATTTGGTTGAGGTCCCGAGGGGCTCGGCGGAGTTCCGGGGGGTTAACGGATAATTTGTGGTCTTGGTGGGATTTCTGATATCTGTTGCTGCAGTTTTCGGATTTTCTCTTTCGCGTTCGCGAAGAGGAATTTAAGGCAGTCAAGATTTACTCTTCGCGTTCGCGATGGAGTCTCGCGTTCGCATTTGGGTATCGCATTCGCGAAGAGAAAAATATTGGGCATGGGTTTTTGCCTTCGCGTTTGCGAAGGGGAGCTCGCGTTCGCGAAGAAGGGCTCTCTAAAGCATCACGTTCGCGAGCAGTGTCTCGCGTTCATGAAGAGCAAATGTTGGGCAGCACATTTTGTGCTTCGCGAACGCGGGGGACCTGTCGCGTTCGCGAAGAAGAGAGGCCTGGACAGAAAGTTTAAGTTCAGAAAATGGGATTCAGAGAAAACAACAGGGTAAGTGTTCTTAACTCATTATTGGTTAAATTACCCGAATCCATGGTTATTTTTGTCATTTAATTGGTGAATTGAGTTGGAAAAGTTTGAAAACTCTATTGGTTTAAATTGAAGATTTGAGGGTCGAGTTGTGCTCGGATTTGAGTAATTTTGGTATGGTTGGACTCGTGGTTGAATGGGGGATCGAATTTTGTGATTTTTATCGAATTTTGAGACGTGGTCCCCATGGGTGATTTTTGGGGCGTAATTTTTGATTTTTGGAAAATATTAGTATTTTGATATGGAATTAATTCCTATAATTTTTGTGGACTGAATCAAATTATTGTGACTAGATTCTAGCCATTTGGAAGTTGATACGCGCAGAATGAAATTTCTGGAGCATTGCTTAGCTTGCTCGACATTGGATTTGGCATGTTCGAGGTAAGTAACTCTTCTAATCTTGGAGTTGAGGGTATGAACCCTGAATATATGTATTTCGTGAATTGTTGGGAGGTGACGCACATGCTAGGTGACGGGCGTGTGGGCGTGCACTATAGAAATTGTGACATAATTGTTTCTGTGGAAGTTTGTAGTTAAATGATCTTGGCATTTTCCATGCGATTTTATGAGTCAAAGAAATTGAGCTGAAAAGCATATTAAAAATCATGTTGAGGCTATGTGTCAGTATTATTGAGACCCACAGAGGTCATATTGTTGTGAAATATTTATTTTAAAATAAAAATTTATACTCAGTCATATTCATTTCATTGCATTTCATATCTCAGTCTTTGTTGTTATTTATTGATACATCATATCATCATTTTTGGGCAATTCTCATGACATTGTGAGCCTATGAAAGAGAGACTGGAGAGATTGATGACTGAGGGAGGCCGAGGGCCTAATTGTGAGGATATTTTTGGGATAGGGCTGCAAGCCGCAGCAGGCCATGTTGGCTTTATATAGATTATACTATTGCACGTGAGTTGGCCGTGCGGATCTATATATTATACTATTGCACGTGAGTTGGCCGTGCAGATCTATATATTATACTATTGCATGTGAGTTGGCCGTGCAGTGAGTTGGCCGTGCGGATCCAGATATTATTATAGCACGTGAGTTGGCCGTGCGGATCCAGATATTATTATAGGACGTGAATTGTCCGTGCAGCACGTGAGTTGTCCGTGCTGCACGTGAGTTGTCCGTGCGGATCTAGATATGATATTATAGCACGTGAGTATCCGTGCAACATGTGAGTTGTCCGTTCTTATAGCGCTTGGGCTGTAGGAGCCCATCGTGAGTCTGTACACCCCTAGTGAGCGCAGTCGACTATAAACAGGAATCGGGTTGCACGCCGCAACAGGTATTGTATAGCGCTGAGTGATTGAGTGTACTGAGCACAGTGAGAGAGAATGCGAGACAATGAGATTGAGTACTCTGAGACTGTGAGTACATGAGTGCAATCTCTGAGATACATTGTATTGACATGCACACATGACATATATGCATAGAGATGTGTTTTCCTCATGCTGTACGGTATCACATTATTCATGATTTTTCACACACGTTGATAGATGGGCATAGTAATGCATTTGTTTTACACTGGTTATCTAGGAAAGAAAATGAGATATTTTATTTACTATTGAAATTATTTTTGGAAGAATTACTGTTCTCAAATTATTCATATTTTTGGCAACTTCGGCAAACGATTTGGGTTTTCAGTGATGTATTTGAAAGGAAGAATTATTATTTTTGAAATCATGATTCGGCTGAGCATTTTTATCTCTGTGTTTCTTCTAGTACTATTTGCTTTATGTTGTTATGGACTGTTGTGGACTAGTGGTTTTGGACCCGACCTTGGTAGAAGCTCGTCACTACTTTCAACTTACGGCTAGGTTTGTTACTTACTCAGTACATGAGGTTAGTGGTACTGATACTACACTTATGCACATTTGTGCAGATGTTGTCTACTGTTGTTGCTGTGCTCGATGGTTGCGGGATCTAAAGATGTATCTGCGTTCCTATTATAGCTGTCTCTTGTTCAGGGTAGCCTTAGATTTATAAAAGCTCTGTTTATGTATTATTCAAACGGACTATGTATTTATTTTATTTCCGCTTTGTATACTCTATTCTTAGAAGCTCATGATTTGTACTACCAGTTCTTGGGGAGATGTATTAGTTTTAGATATTTTCTTTTAATTAATTTCATTGGAAATGGATAGATGGAAATTGGCTTACCTAACGGGTTGGGTTAGGCGCCATCGCGACTAGTGGGATTTTGGGTCGTGACATAAGACCAGTAAATAATATTAATAATTGAAACCAACTCAGTAGTCACAATTCCTCAACTTGTTTCCATTGCGACGTGTAACCCGTTCCCCCAATATAAAATTTAAACAAGTATGTTGCGGCGTGAAACCCGATCCTCCAATATAGACTTTTAAATAAGTCTGTTGCGGCGTACAATCCGATCCCCCAATATAGACTTTTAAATAAGTTTGTTGTGGCGTGCAATCCGATCCCCCAATATAGTTACTTTCATTTCCTTTGCGGCGTGCAACCCACTCTTAAAATATATTCATTTATCAATTTTTATAAAAGAAATTGCCCCAATAAATATAATAATTAATATAAAATTATAAGATAATAAACATACAATAATTATGATTTATTTATGAAACAAACAATGACAAGTAGCAATTTATTGTGGAAATCAGGGAGAAAATAAGCAGTTTAATACTTAATATGCTAAATGTAAAGTAGCAATTAAGACACGTAAATCAAATAAGCATATAACAATTATTGCAGGAATTCAAGAATTAATATTTGACAAAGAATAGGAGAGAAACAATTACTATAACAATTAATTCGTGTCTTAAAACAATTTAAGATGTTTAAATAATTAAGCAACCAATTAAATTGACAAAGTATAGGCACTCGTCACCTTGCCTATACATCGTTGCACATGAAATTTAAATAGCAAATAATCCAGGGGTTCTATTCCCTCAAGTCAAGGCTAACCACGACGCTTATCTCGCTTTGCAACCAATATTCAAGAATCCAATAAACCTTTACCTCGCGAATTCGTGTCCGAAAACCTCAAATCTAGTCATAAACAATTCAATATACTCAATATAAATCGTAGGAATTAATTCCATATGAATTTACTAATTTTCCGGATTAAAATCCGAAATTCATCTCAAAAATCACCAGTGAGGCCCACGTCTCGAATCTCGGAAAAACTTACGAAATCCGAACACTCGTTCCGAGACGAGTCCAACCATACAAAAATTACCAAATTCCGATGTCAAATGGACCTTCAAATCTTAATTGTTCGTTTTTGGAAAGTTTTACAAAAAATTCAATTTCTTGCATCTAAATCCTAAATAAGTAATGAATATAGATATGGATTTATGAAATATAATCACTTTTGGTTATAGAACACTTACACACTTCAAAGTCATGAAATTCCCCTTTGAAATCGCCCAAATCCGAGACTTAACACACAGAAATGAGTAAAAGTGACGACTTCCGAATTTATGGGTTCTGCACAGTCATTTTCGTATCTGCGGATAAAAGTTCCGCATTTGCGAGACAAGGCTTGCATTTGCGATGCCAGGCTGCCAGGTGAAGTTTCGCATCTGCGGACATTCCTGTCTCACCTGCGACATCTGCTTCTGTGCAAACCTACCGCACCTGCGAAGACTCCAGGCCAGCCCAGTCCCATATCTGCGCAATTCCGCCGCACCTGCGGCCTAGACACTCGCAGGTGCGATTACATCAGAGGCAGAAATTTCCAGAATTTGCTTAAGTTCACAATTTGATTTGATTTCGATCCGAATCACACTCAGGATACTCGGGACCCCATCCGAATATACCAACAAGTCCCGTAACATAATACGGACTTACTCGGAGTCTCATATCACGTCAAACAATGCTGAAATTACAATTCACACCTCGATTCGAACTTTTGAGTTTTAAACTTTTTAATTTTCAAATCTCGTACCAAAACATATTAAATGAATCCGGAATGACTTCAAATTTGGCACACAAGTCATAAATGACATAACAAAGCTATTCCAATTTTCATAATCGAATTCCGACCTCGGTATCAAAAAGTCAAATCCGTGGTCAAACTTTTAGAAATCTTTAGCCTTAAATTACTAGTTTCCGTTAAATGACCATAACTTGAGCTAGGGACCTCCTAATTATATTTAGGGCATACGCCCAAGTTCCAAATTACGATACGGACTTACCAGAACTGTCAAAACACTGATCCGAGTTCGTTTGGTCAAAATGTTGACCAAAGTCAACTCAGTTGAGTTTTAAGGCTCTATTTTACATATTAATCCATTTTTCACATAAAAGCTTTCCGAAAAATTATACGGAGTGCGCACGCAAGTCGAGGAATAATAAATAGTGCTTTTCGAGGTCTTAGAATACAAAATTAATTATCAATTTTAAAGATGACCTTTTGGGTCATCACATTCTCTACCTCTAAAACAGACGTTCGTTCTCGAACGGAGTTAGAAAAAAAGTACCTGAGCTGGTGAAAAGGTGTGGATATTTACTCTGCATGTCCGACTCAGACTCCTAAGTATATGCCTCTACCGGCTGATCTCTCCATTGCACCCGAACTGAAGGATAACTCTTAGACCTTAACTGTCGGACCTACCGGGCTAGAATAGTTATTGGCTCTTTCTCATAAGTCAAATCTTTGTCCAATTGGACTGAGCTGAAATCTAATACATGAGACGGATCACCATAATATTTCTGGAGCATAGATGCATGGAACATCGAATGAACCGTTGATAAACTAGGTGGTAATGCAAGCATGTAGGCCACTTCACTCACCCTTTCAAGAATTTCAAAGGGTCCAATATACCTAAGGCTCAACTTGCCCTTCTTTCCGAACCTCATTCCACCTTTCATAGGTGAAACTCGAAGCAATTTTCTCCAACCATGAATGCAATATCATGAACTTTACGGTCGGCATAACTCTTTTGCCTAGACTGAGCTATGCGAAGTCGATCTTGAATAACCTTGACCTTATCCAAGGCATCCTGTACCAAATCGGTACCTAACAACCGAGCCTCTCCCGGTTCGAACCAGCCAACTGGCGAACGGCATCGCCTTCCGTACAATGCCTTATGTGGAGCCATCTGAAAGCTCGACTGGTAACTAATATTATAAGCAAACTCCGCAAGTGGAAATAACTTATCCCAAGAACCTCCAAAGTCTATAACACAAACTCGAAGCATATCTTCCAATATCTGAATAGTGCGCTCTGACTATCCGTTTGTCTGTGGATGAAATGATGTACTCAACTCAACCCGCGTGCCTAACTCACGTTGTACAGCCCTCCAGAAGTGTGAGGTAAAATGCGTACCTCGATTTGAAATAATAGACACAGGCACACCGTGTAGGCGGACAATCTCACGAATGTAAATTTCAGCTAACCGTTCTGAAGCATAGGTAACTGCCACTGGAATAAAATGTGCTGACTTGGTCAACCTGTCCACAATGAACCAAACTGCGTCAAATTTTCTCTGAGTCTGTGGGAGCCCAACAACAAAATCCATAGTGATACGCTCCCAGGAATTTTTAACTTCTGAAGCAAACCGCCAGGTCTCTGATGCTCGTACTTGACTTGCTGACAATTTAGACATCGAGCTACATATGCAACTATATCCTTCTTCATTCTCCTCCACCAGTAATGTTGCCGTAAATCTTAATACATTTTGGCGGCACCTGGATGAATAGAATACTTGGATCCGTGCGCCTCTTCAAGAATTAATTCACGAAGCCCGCCAACATTAGGCACACAAATACGACCTTACATTCATAGAACTTCATCTTCCCCACAGCAACCTATTTGGCATCACTGTGTCGCACTGTGTCCTTAAGGACAAGCAAATGAGGATCATCATATTGTCGCTCTCTGATGCGCTCATATAAGGAAGACCGAGCGACTGTGCAAGCTAGAACCTGACTAGGTTCTAAAACATCTAACCTCATGAACTGATTAGTCAAAGTCTGAACATCTGCAGCTAATGGCCTCTCACCAACCGGAATATACGCAAGACTGCCCATACTCAAAGCTTATCTACTCAAAGCATCGGCCACCACATTGGCCTTTCCGTGGTGATACAAAATGGTGATATCATAGTCTTTCAACAACTCCAACCATCTTCTCTGCCTCAAATTAAGATCTTTTTGTTTGAACAAATACTGAAGGCTACGATGATCAGTAAATACCTCACACGAGACACCGTAGAGGTAATGCCTCCAAATCTTCAGCGCATGAACAATGGCTGCCAATTCTAAGTCATGAACAGGATAATTCTTCTCATGAACTTTCAACTGTCGCGACGCATATGCAATTACCTTGCCATCTTGCATTAATACTGCACCAAGCCTAATGTGAGATGCATCACAATATATCATATAAGATCCTGAACCTGTGGGTAATACCAACACTGGCGTCGTAGTCAAAGCAGTCTTGAGCTTCTGAAAGCTCAACTCACACTCGTCTGACCATCTGAATGGGACACCTTTCTGGGTCAGTCTGGTCAATGGGCTTGCTATAGATGAAAACCCTTCCACGAACCGACGATAATAACCTCCCAAACCCAGGAAACTCCGGATCTCTATAACTGAAGTAGGTCTAGGCCAATTCTGAATAGCCTCAATCTTCTTAGGATCCACATTTATGCCTTCTGCCGATACAACATACCCCCAAAAGGCAACTGAGTTTAACTAAAATTCGCATTTTGAAAATTTAGCATATAACTAATTATTCTTCAAAGTCTGAAGCACACTCCAAAAATGTTGCACATGCTCCTCTCGACTGCTGGTGTAAATCAAGATATCATCAATGAATACAACCACAAAAGAATACAAATAGGGCTTGAACACCCGATTCATCAAATCCATAAATGTTGTCGGGGCATTTGTCAACCCAAATGACATCACTAGGAATTCGTAATGCCCATATCGAGTTTGAAAAGCTGTCTTAGGGACATCAGATGCCCTAATCTTCAACTAATAGTAACAAGATCTCAAATCGATCTTCGAAAATACCTTGGCACCCCAAAGCTGATCAAATAAGTCATCAATTCTTGGCAGCGGATATTTATTTTTGATGGTGGCCTTGTTCAACTGCCGATAATATATACACATCCGCATAGAGCCATCTTTCTTCTTTACAAATAGTATTGGTGCACCCCAGGGCAAGATATTGGGTCTAATGAATCCCTGATCAAGCAAGTCTTGTAACTGCTCATTCAATTCTTTCAACTCTGGCGGGGCCATATGGTAGGGTGGAATAGAAATGGGCTAAGTGCCCGGAGCCAAATCAATACAGAAGTCAATATCTCTGTCTGGTGGCATCACCGACAAATCTGCAGGAAATACTTCTGGAAATTCACGAACAACTGGTACTGAGTCCATAGAAGGAACCTCCGCACTGGGATCGCAAATATAATCCAAATAGGCTAGACACCTTTCTCGACTATACGCCGAGCTTTCATATAAGAAATAACCATGCTGGCAGAATGACCAGGAGTTCCTTTCTACTCTAGCCGAGGTAACCCCGGCATGGCTAGGGTCACTGTCTTGGCATGACAATCCAATATAACATGATAAGGTGACAGTCAATCCATACCCAAGATGACATCAAAATCTACCATATCAAGAAGTAGAAAATCCACACTAGTCTCAAGACTACCAATAGTAACCATACATGAATGATAGACATGATCTACTACAACAGAGTCTCCCACCGGTGTAGATACACACACAGAAGCACTCAGAGAATCACAAGGCACAACCAAATATGAAGCAAAATAGGAGGACACATAGGAATAAGTAGATCCTGGATCAAATAGAACTGAAGCATCTCTATGGCAAACTGGAATAATACCTGTGATCACAGCATCAGATGAATCGGCCTCAGGCCTAGCTGGAAAAGCATAAAATCGGGGCTGGGCCCCACCACTCTGAACTGCGTCTCTGGGACTGGCCTCCACCTCTAACGGCCTGATCTCCACCTCTAGCTGCCTGACCCCTACCTCTACTAGCTGAGCAGGCGGTGAAGTAACCAGTGCCGGTATGATGGCACGAGAATCCTGCTGAGATCTATTACTCAACAACCTAGGGTAATACCTCCTGATGTGACCAATGTTTCTACACTCATAACACCCATCCTGCTATGGTGGCTGCTGAAGCTGAAGCTGACCCGAACGGGCCGGATAACCGCTGTAGTGATACTGGAGTGGTGGTGCGCTAATAGGAGCTGAATGTGCATTAAATGATGGCTGCCCAGAGTAAGGCATAATAGGACCGTGACTCTCTGAAGCACCGAGAGATGCTTGAAGTGTTGAATGAAACGGTCTGGGAGGATGACCTCTACCAAAATTACCCCTGCCTCCAGATGAGGCACCACTGAAACCACCAAACTTACAAGGCCTCTTATCAGACCTTTGCCCTCTCTCCTGTGCAAGAACCATCTCGATCCTCCTCGCAACATTAGTAACCGCCTGAAAAGAAATGTCACTTCTGGTTTCCTTGGCCATCTGAAGCCTGATAGGTTGAGTGAGTCCCTCAATAAACCTCCCCACTCTTTCTCTCTCTCTCAGTAGATAGTAAAAGGAGAGCATGACGGGCTAAATCCACAAAACGGGACTCATACTGAGTAACAGTCATACTGCCCTGCTGTAGACGCTCAAATTGCTTGCGGTAATCCTCTCTCAGTGTGATAGGAAGGAACTTCTCCAGAAATAGCTGAGAGAACTGCTCCCAGGTAAGTGCAGGCGATCCAACTAGTCTGCTCAATGTATAATCTCTCCACCACCTCTTGGCGGAACCCGTCATCTGAAATACAACAAAATCGACCCCATTGGTCTCAACTATACCCATGTTCCGCAGCACTTCATGGCAGCGGTCAAGATAATCATGTGGGTCTTCAGAAGGTGCACCACTGAAGTGAACTAGGAAGAGCTTAGTAAACTTATCCAGTCTCAATAAGGCCTCAAAAGACATGGCGGGCCTATCACCGGTCTATGTCGCAACAACTGGCTGAACTACCCCAACTTGCGGGACTGCTGGAGCCTGATTTTGGGGAGCCATCTGTTCCGGAGCGGGAGTAGTGGGAGTTTGTGCTCCTCCCCTGTCCTGTGAGATGGTTGGTGCCACTGGAAATGTACCATTCTGGGCCACACCCTCCATAAGACTCACCAAACGGACTAGAGCGTCCTGAAGTACTAGAGTAGCTATGAACCCTTCCGGAACCTGAACTGGTCCAACCGGTACAGTCTGAACTGGAACCTCCTCCTGAAGATCCACCTGAGGTTCTACAATAGGTGTTGCTGCTCGAGCTCTAGACTGAGCTCTACCTCTACTTCTGCCTCTGCCTCTGCCTCGGCCTCTAGCACGACCTCGTCCTCGACCTCTACCCCTGGCAACAGTTGCCACCGGGGGCTCTAGTCCCTGTCCATCGATAGATGTATTACGTGTTCTCACCATCTGCGAGAGAATAAGAGTAGAATGGTTCAATCATCGATGATAGAATAAAATCGCACGACAGAATAAGAAAGAAGTGATATTGTTCCTAAACTTCATAGCCTCTGAGAGATAAGTACAGACGTCTCTGTACCAATCCTTCAAACTCTACTAAACTTGCTCGTGACTCATGAGACTTATGTAACCTAGTGCTCTGATACCAACTATCACGATCCGAAATTTCGACCTTCGGGACCGTGATGGCGCCTAACATTTCACTTGCTAGGCAAGCCAGCGTTAGAATATTTTTATCCATTTTAAAATAATTTTAAATTAATTAATAACAAAGAAACAAATGCGGAAGTAAAGTCTGAAATGTAGTGAATAATCTATAAAAATAGCGATGTCTAAATACCATCCAAGAATTGGTGTCACAAGTGCACGAACTTCTAGAATGATACAAATAAAGGTCTGAATAAAATAAAGTTGTCTGAAAGCAAACACATAGCTAAAATAAAGTAGACGGGGACTTTAAAACTGCGGACGCTGTGCAGTTATACCTCAAGTCTCCTCTAGGTAGCTAAAATCCGAGCAAGTCTATGGTACGCCGATGGGACCAACTCCGAAATCTGCACAAGAAGTGTAGAGTGTAGTATCAGTACAACCGACTCCATGTACTGGTAAGTGCCGAGCCTAACCTCGACGAAGTAGTGACGAGGCTAAGGCGGGTCACTTACATTAACTTGTACGCAATAATAGTAATAGCAACAATAATAATAACGGGAATATTAGTAAGACCAATAAATAATATTAATAATTGAAATCAACTCAACACTCACAATTCCTCAACTCGTTTTCATTGCGGCATGCAACTCGTTCCCCAAATATAAACTTTAAACAAGTCTGTTGTGGCGTGCAACCCGATCCCCCAATATAGACTTTTAAATAAGTCTGTTGCGGCGTGCAATCCGATCCCCCAATATAGTAACTCTTATTTCCATTGCGGCGTGCAACCCGCTACTCCAATATATTCATTTATCAATTCTTATAAAAGAAATTGCCCCAATAAATATAATAATTAATATAAAATTATATGACAACAAGCATACAATAATTATGATTTATTTATGAAACAAACAATGACAAGTAGCAATTTATTGTAGAAATCAGGGAGAAAATAGGCAGTTTAATATTTAATATGCTAAATGTCAAGTAAAATTTAAGACACATAAATCAAATAAGCATGTAACAATTATTGCAGGAATTCAAGAATTAATATTTGACAAAGAATATGAGAGAAACAATTATTATAACAATTAATTCATGTCTTAAAATAATTTAAGATATTTAAATAATTAAGCAACCAATTAAATTGACAAAGTATAGGAACTCGTCACCTTGCCTATACATCGTTGCACATGAAATTTACATAGCAAATAATTTAGGGGTTCTATTCCCTCAAGTTAAAGTTAACCACGATACTTACCTCGCTTTGCAACCAATATTCAAGAATCCAATAAACCTTTGTCTCGCAAATTCGTGTCTAAAATCCTCAAATCTAGTCATAAGCAATTCAATATACTCAATATAAATTATAGGAATTAATTCCATATGAATTTATTAATTTTCCGGATTAAAATCCAAATTCATCTCAAAAATTATCAGTAGGGCCCACGTCTCGAATCTCGGAAAAACTTACGAAATCCGAACACTCGTTCCGAGAGGAGTCCAACCATACAAAAATTACCAAAATCCGATGTCAAATGGACCTTCAAATCTTAATTTTTTATTTTTAGAAAGTTTTACAAAAATTTCAATTTCTTGCATCTAAATCCGAAATAAGTGATGAATATAGACATGGATTTATGAAATATAATCACTTTTGGTTATAGAACACTTACACACTTCAAAGTCGTGAAAATCCCCTTTGAAATCGCTCAAATCCGAGACTTAAAATTCAAAAATGAGTAAAAATTGCGACTTTCGAATTTATGAGTTCTGCCCAGTCATTTTCGCATCTGCGGATAAAAGTTCCGCATTTGCGAGACAAGGCTCGTATTTGCGATGCCAGACTGCCAGGTGAAGTTTCGCATTTGCAGACATTCCTGTCGCACCTGCGATATCCGCTTCTGCACAAAACTACCGCACCTGCGAAGACTCCAGGCTAGCCTAGTCCCGCATCTGCGCAATTCCGCCGCACCTGCGACCAAGACACTCGCAGGTGCGATTACATCAGAGACAGAAATTTCCAAAATTTGCTTAAGTTCACAATTCGATCCGATTTCGATCCAAATCACACTCAGGGTACTCGGGACCCCGTCCGAATATACCAACAAGTCCCGTAACATAATACGGACTTACTCGGGGTCTCAAATCATGTCAAACAACGCTGAAATTACAATTCACACCTCGATTCGAACTTTTGAGTTTTAAACTTTTCAATTTGCAAATCTCATGCCAAAACATATTAAATGAATCCGGAATGACTTCAAATTTGGCACACAAGTCATAAATGACATAACAGAGTTATTCCAATTTCTAGAATCGAATTCCGACCCCGGTATCAAAAAGTCAATTTTGTAGTCAAACTTTTGGAAATCTTTAGCCTTAAATTACTAGTTTTCGTTAGATGGCCATAACTTGAGCTAGAGACCTCCAAATTAAATTCTGAGCATACGCCCAAGTCCCAAATTACGATACGGACCTACCGGAACTGTCAAAACACTGATCCGAGTTTGTTTATTTAAAATGTTGACCAAAGTCAACTCAGTTGAGTTTTAAGGCTCTATTTCACATTTTAATCCATTTTTCACACAAACTTTTCGAAAAATTATACGGACTGTGCACGCAAGTCGATGAATGATAAATAGTGTTTTTCGAGGTCTTAGAACACAGAATTAATTATCAAATTTAAAGATGACCTTTTGGGTCATCACAAAGGTAATCATGTAGGATTCCTAACGTGTGTTATATGTTCTAAAACTAATAGGATTATAAGGCTAATATCTAGAATTACGGTTATCTCCTTTTATTGTGAGTTATTATGCTTAATATTATAAGATTATTTTTGTAAACCGACATTGTATTCATGTTTTTATAATAAATATAGATATAGGTAGATAGATAAATATATAAATAGATAGATAGATAGATATAGATATAGATAGATTAATTTATTAACTTTCATTTTCATAAAGACAAAGATTAATTATCGTTGATTTCCTTTTCACCTTCTAATAAATTAAAAGGTACTGATCAAAGCATCACGGCCTTTTTGGATGAGCCGAAACCTAATTTGTAAAACGACACAACATTTTTAATAGGAAATATTATGTTACAATCTTTTGCTAATACCCAATAGTATTCCAATTTAGTTAACCAAAATACTAAAAGAAAACCTAACGTGTTCCTAAAGGTATTAGGTTTACATGCTAACACGTAGTATTATATGTCTATGCCCGAAAGCAAGTATACTAATAGGACTCCTAAAAATAATCATGTAGGATTACTAACGTGTGATATATGTCCTGAAACTAATAGGATTATAAGACTAATATCTAGAATTCCGGTTATGTCCTTTTATTGTGAGTTATTATATTTAATATTATAAGATTATTTTTGTAAACCGACATATATAAGTGTAAACTAACGGTACTTTATTTCTAGAAAAACAGACATAAGAATGTCTATTGGTACTAGGATATGGTATAAAACAGTAACAAACTTTATAAATAACACAAAAATTACGAAATTCATACTTTAAATTAACATCCTCAATTAATGAAGAGAAGGACTGCTACATTTTTATTTCTTTTTTCTTCTTTCTTTTCCTTTCTGCACTCTTAAACCATGGAGGAGAAAGAGTCATTTTTTGTCTTTCATCTTACTTTCTCCAGCTTCCAAACGAAGCAATATCCAAGATATTTCCTCCATTTATATAATTGAATGACTTAATCCTGGCCAAAAAAAAAAAAACCATTCTGTACGAGCTCGGAATCCAAAGAATACGCAAATCAACCAATTGTTATTGTAAGTGCAAAGTACACTGTCCTTATGGATTAACATATCACAAATACAAAACATACAATATTTCAGCTCAAAGCTATGACCACAATCAAGAAGACAACACATGAAATGCATGAAAGACAGACGACGACTGAACAACAACAACGACACTTCAATCCCAAACAAGTTGGGGACAGACAACTATTCAAGAATTATTATAACACCTAGTAGAAGTTTCTTATCCATGGTACAATACCAGCATCATACAGTTTGATTCATTGAAGACCTGCACCAATTGCAAAGAATCAATTTTCCTTTTCTTAATTAAATACTTTGTAGTAGTAGGTTACCAAAGAAAAATATGAAACCATGCCAACAAATGTTAGTGAATCTTCATTGCAGCCCTCAGGTTAAGCAACAAACGGGAAAAGAAAAACCAAAAGGGAAAAACAAATTGCAAAAGAGGAAAAATCCAGTAGGTAATTCGTAAACATCTATGTCATATTGCTAATTTATAAAGCTTGCCAGGGGAACGGCTATGCATAAGCTTGTTACTGTGTTATGTAAAACTGCATTATAGTTTTTCTTTTTCACAGACTGCTTTTATACAGAATCTCAAGATTTGATGGTGACTAATACTACTTTGAATGTAATATAGATTGTGATTTGTCAGTTCTTTTATATTAGTATATGGAAGTTAGAGAACACTTAGAAAATTGATTTCAGGAGTTACGATTACAAATATAAAGTGCCAAGGGGAATAGCTGAGCATCACCATCCACATTTCTGGCTCAGTTTTAATTAACTGTTATCAGACTGCAATTTGAGGCAGGAACTGGGTGGTTTGAACTTGTTAGAATTCATAGTTAGTTAATATTCTTTTTTGCCCCCTATTGGCTTCTAATTTTGGATTTTAAGGACCACTTTTGGTGATTAGCATTGCAATGCACGGATGGAAATCCCTGTTCCTATTCAACTTATATTGTATGGATGTGGACAATGGATAGCAGATGAGGGGGTTGCGACAATCACTAGAAACATGAAATAGAAATTAAAACCAATCTAAATAAGGTCAAGGAAAGATTTAACTGACCTCTCAAGGAAGCTGCACATCCAGTTGCAATCAGAGATCGGGAGGGAATATAGAGAGCTTGAACCCATTGTTGTTATTAGTCCCTTTTTGAGTTTGCTTGTCTTTTTTGGCTCGTATATCCCGTGCAGATATTGCTGCTGTTTTGGTGGAGTTTTGCAACTCCATCACTTGGAAGCTGCGTATATCAGCCAGGCCAATGGGGATTTCCTTAAGCTTATCGCAGCAGATGAGAACAAGATGCTTAAGTCTTGGAAAGTGATCAGCTGATGCTTTCCAAGAAACTAAGTCTGTCCTTTCAATCCACAACACCAGTAGGGAACAAAAACCTCCAACTGACTCCCAGCATTCTCCCATAAACCCATTTTCTATCAGCTTCAGGACTTCAAGGTGTTCCAACTGCCCCAATATAGACATATCATTCCACTCCAGCCAGGTATCTACTAAAGACAGCTTCCTCAACTTCGTGGGAAATATATATGAGGGTGGAAGGCGTAACCCTTTTCCTGTTTGACTACTATCATTTATCAGCTTCAAGTTTTCAAGGTATTCTAGCTTCTTCACATTTTTTAACAATGACTTATTAGGCTCAAGAAGCACAGCTATTTTCCCACGGATGCCCAGCTTTTTCAGGTTTGGAGTCCTTGCAAACACTTCTTCTGTGCAGCTTTCGGGAGCAATGGTGGAGAGAGTTTGCAGGCTTTGATTTACCAAAGGAACTTTACTACTTCTTGGGGTCACAGGAACAGGCAATTTGGCAGAAGAGTTAGTGTGCAGATGCCTTAGTCGTGCCATATTCCATATGTTTGCTTGGATATCAAGAGAGCGTTGTTGCGTGTTAATTATGAGTGTTTGGATGTTCCACAGTTCTCCAATGTGTTTAGGAATGATCTTGATTGTGTCAGATGAGAAAGCAATATACCTCAAATGATATAACTGGAAAAACTCCTTGGAGAAGCGACTGAAGTTGATGGACTCGACATCAAAAACCCTCAGCAACGGAAAGCCTTTTGGTATGGTTGGGATGTCGACAGATGGCATCTCAATCTTTTTTAAAGAAAAAGATAAGAATGACCTGACATGTTCACCTGAGGGTTTTGTAGAGATAAATTCCAAAACTGAGGAATGAATGCATAAGCGACGGTAGGTGGCTAGTTCCCGTTTTCCTGGGAAATATTGCTCAGCACCTAGTTTTATTTCTTGGAAAAGATTTTCTTCCTTCATCGCCTCTTGTCTGCAAAACTCGTGCAACATGTCATGAAGACGACATGTTTTGATTTGACCATCAGATGTTCTTTGCATTACCATCACTAGATTCCTGTTGATGAGATCATTCAAGTTATCCTCTGCTTTACACTCAAGGGATAAGTGGCCTTTATACTGTATGAACCCTTCTGCGATCCACAAACGGATTAACTTCCAAGCAGGGATCTCAAAGCCTCCGGGAAATGCACCACAATATAAAAAACATGCTTTCAAGTCGTAAGGCAAGCGATCATAACTCATTTGCACCAATTTGTTACAATTCTCAAGCTGGTCTTTATTTATAAGGTGTTCACCCACACTCTGATCCACTTGTTTCCACTCTCTTGATGTCTTACCTTTCCCAATTAGTGCTCCTGCAATAACAACAATCGCAAGGGGTAGTCCATTACATTTTTTGGCTATGCTCTTTCCAGATAGTTCCAATTCAGGAGGACATTTATCTTTATGGAAAACTTTCTTCTCCAGTAAAATCCAACTTTCATCTTCAGTCAGAAATTTTAAATCATGAGGTATACCAATGCACTGCTTGCATTGCTTAGCAACTTTGCTGTCTCGAGTGGTCAACAATATTCTATTGGATTTGTTGTTGTTGTTTGGGAAAGCTATTCTGATACGTTCCCAAGCGTCAGGAGACCATACATCATCCAAGACAATCAAGTATTTTCCTCCCTTGCCCAAAAAATCTTGTATTTCATCAGCTAAATCCTCCTCACACATACCATGGTATTGTTTGGTATTTCGAGTGAATTTGCTGATGATGTTGAGAAATAATTCTCTTCTCCTGTATGATTGAGAAACATAAACCCAAATGCGAGTAAAAAACTCGTACCCGATTTTAGGATGCTTGTAAATCTTATTTGCTAGTGTCGTTTTGCCGAGACCAGGCATTCCAACAACTGGAACAACTTCTAGACCATCTGATCCTCCAAGAAGACGGTTGATTACTTTATCTGCTTCCTCTTCAAATCCCACCACATCATCTTCCTCTACCACTGGAGGCTTTCAAAATAGCCGAGTTAAAGATTAGATATATGAATTTCAAAAAACGGCGGCAGTCAAAACATTATATTACGTATTTGTACAAGTACAAAAGAATAGGTGCTTCTGTCTTAACGTAATAGTTAGTTGGTGAAGTAATAGGCCCAACAAAGGATTCTCAATCAGATAGAACAGTGACATTACAACGTTATAATGTTGTCAATGTTAATAAATTGCATTGCGTTTTAGGAGGGGCATCTACATATAATGTTTTAGTCGTTAATCAATAGTGTTACATGTCCTGCCGCTTTCCTAGAAAGGCAATGTCATATTACAGAGTTATATTGTACCATTGAATTTACCTCTTTTGTCTAGATATTAACAGAATTGTTAACAAAATTGAGTGGTAGTTGTAGATGATGATTCAATTCTGACTAGATTATTCATTTTCCCCTTTCCCCAATCACCAAAAAAAAAAGTCTTAAATAGTCCATAAAGTTACATTTGGATGGTAGTTAATCCAACAAATCAATTTGTGTTCCTTAATAACGCATCTACTTGTTGTTAACAACTACATATATCTCAAACACAATTATTAGGATTTAGGAGCAGAATGTGGTGTGATACCTTTCGTTCTTCGACATATCTGGCAGATTGATCTTCATCTTGAAGGGCCTGAAGGCCATGGGAATTATTGAGACGGATTTCTTTGACTTTGTCTCTAATAGCTTTAATCTCCCCTGCTACATCATACACTCTTTTATAATGCTTAACATCCACAAACCTGCCAACACCTTTGTCCTTGTGAAGCTTAGCCTCAATCACAAACTTATCAATGGCATCTTCAGCAGAGTTGACGACAGTCTTAATTTTCTTCACCAATTCTTTATGGACATCGTTCTCACTGCGGGACTTGGAAGCTTGCTTGAGGAAAGCGTTGAATTCGTTGAGATCTTGAAGCAGACTCTCAGCCTCATCCTTAACCCCAATAATCAGCTCCGCATTGTCCCTCAGCAGCTGCATCAAGTTCTCCACCAGAAATTCCACCGCAACGTTCGCCATGTCGATCGATCAAAGAAATTAAGAAGCTTTAGCAGAGCAGAGACTTTTTAAGTGCAAATGAGTGGTGTTGACTCCACCAACTTGTTAAGACAAAGTCATTCTTTTGTCGTCTTCGCTTTTTTCTGATTTTTATATTCTCCACCATCATCGATGCATTAAAAAAGGAATAAAAAAGAGAAACTATCGACCCAATGTATATAAGCAAAAACGTATTTAGGGAAATATCGTTTGTTTTTTTACTTAGTACAATAATTACAAGTTTATAGTATTTGCTGAGTTGCCACAGCTCGTGTCTTCGACGCAATTGCTGGAATAATTAGGTTATAGCATGTTTGCCTAAGCTTTTTTCGGTCAAAAGTATTTTTATTTTTTTGCCAAAAGTACTTTTTTCAAAAAATTGAGGTGTTTGGTCAAGCTTTTAGATGGAAAAAAAATATTTTTGAGGAGAAGCAGAAGCACAAAAAAGTAGTTTCTCTCCAAAAGTATTTTTGTGAGAAGCACTTTTGAGAAAAATACACTTAGAAACAGTTTTTAAAAGTTTGGCCAAACACAAATTAATGCTCAAAAGTACTTCTCAAATTAATTAGTCAAACACAAACTGCTTATCACCAACTTTTGAGTAAATTACTTCTCAAAATAAGCCGATTTTAGAAGCTTGGCCAAATAGGCTATTAGTACTATTGGGCAATTTTGTCAAAGAGCCATTTTTTGTGCATTTAGTATTTTGCCCATTCTTATTTACCTTGGCGGTGGCCACGCTGACGCGCCACATTCATAGGGAGATGCCTTGGTGTATGTTATTTACGGATGATATTGTTTTGATTGGCGAGACGCGAGGTGGAGTTAACGTGAGACTAGAGGTTTGGAGACAAACCCCGGAGTCTAAAGTTTCAAGTTGAGTAGGACCAAGACTGAATACTTGGAGTGCAAGTTCAGTGACGAAACTGAGGGTGTGGACGTGGAAGTGAGACTTGATTAAGGGTGTCTAACGGGTCGGGTGGACCCGGTTCCGGACCGGCCCAGACCGATTTAAGACCGGACCGGTATGTAAGGGGGCGGGCAGGGCTGGGTTTGGATGGGTAACATATTGTGCCGGTAGTTTCGAAGTACCGGTTAACCGGACCGGCCCAGGCCGGTTCAACGGCAATTTCAGAATTTTTTTTATTTTTTTTAATTAAGTTGACTGTTGGCAACGGTCAGCTGCCATTTTGACTGTTGCCCAACGGCTATTTTGCAAGAATAGCCCTTTTGGGGCATTTGTTTTTCAAAAATAATACTTTTAGTATTTACTAATTTAGCCCATTAAAAAACTATAAATATACCCCCCCCCCCCTTCTTTATTTCTTCACTCATCTCTCATTTCTCAAACCCAAATTCTCAATTGTCATTCTCTCATTCTTCACCTAAATTACAATCAACTATTTGGCTCTCACTTTATTTGAAATTTTATTTAGAAGAATTAACCCAAATAGTCGCTGACCCTATCACTTTAAGTAAAAATAGCTAGTGAATGTATAATATATGCATAATTTATGTATTACGTGTGCATAATTGTGTATAATTAATGTATAATCTATGTATATGGCTAAAAAAGTAAATAATTAATATGATCGGCTATTTGTGTAAAGATCCCTTTTATTTATGGTATTATTTGAAGTTTGAAGTTTGAACTTTGAACTTTGAACAATTGACGTTTCTTCGTGGTAACATTGGAGTTACGAAATTCAATTTCAAAACTTCAAAAATCATCAAGTGTTCAATTTATTGCGGAATTCGGTGCACTCCCTCTAACTTTTTCTCTTATTTACTATTTTATTTGCATATTTAATTTTTATTAGTAGTTAAATTTTTACAATATGTTTAATGCTGCAAAAAGAGTTTGTAATAAGGTTGCTAATCGGAAAAATAGAAAAAGAGGTACTAATTCAACTTCTAGTTGTAATTTAAATGACTTTACACATGTGTCTGAAACATCACCTGATAATAATATAGATTATGAACAATTACAAGAAGATTTCGGTGTAGAAGATAATAGATTAAAAATTGAAGATAAGACACCACTTATACCTAGTAGTGTTGGAGTTGGTAGCTGGGGTGGTGTTCGTGGCGCTAGTAGTAGACCACTTGTAGCCTCGACTAGTAATCGGAGAAGGAGAAGTAAAGGTTGGAAATATTTTGAGGAAATAGAAAATTCTGATAGAGTTAGATGCAAAATTTATAAAGCTGATTTTAAACATAAGACTGGAGGAAGTTTAGGGGGGACTGGAACACTTAGTAGACATATGAGAATTACTCATCGTATAGAATAGGGCTCTGATTTAGATGAAAATCAAGGAACTCTAAACCCTAGTACTGAAGGACTTATGAAATATGATAAAATGAAGGATCGTGAGGAGTTAGCAAAAATGATTGCTTTGGGTTGTCTACCTTTTTCTTTTGCTTCTTAATCATATCTTATTATGTACATTCAAAGGATTTATAATATTTTATTTAAAGATATCCCTAGAAGTACTTGTAGATCTGATATCTTTAGACTTCATGGACAATATTAGACATACATACATTATTTGTTTGACCACCTTCCTTGTAGAGTTTCTCTAACTTCTTATATTGGCCATGCTGTTAATGAAAATGATTATTTGACAATTACATGTTATTGGATAGATAATAATTATTGTATGCAAAAATGTATTATCGCTTTTAAATATGATAAGATCAAAATCATACTGTTATTTTTATAAGTACTACTATTTGCGAAGTTGTTGAATTTTATAATCTTAATAAGAAAGTATTGTGTATGTCTTTTGATAATGCTTCTAACAATAATGCCACTATTTTAATATTAAGACTGCATTTGAGACCACCACTTGACGAAATTTTTCATGTTAGGCGTGCATGTCATATTTATAATTTAATTATTAAAAGTGGCCTTGATTTATTTTCAATTGAGATTACTCATGAGCAGTTGGTGTTATTCAAGGAAATAATAGACAATCTAGAATTAGGGAATTTAAGACTAAATGTATGGAGCATAACTTTAACCCCCAGATTCATGCCAGATGAAATTGTTACTAGATGGAATTATACATACTTATTTTTAACATGTTGCTACAAATATAGATTGTCGATAACTGAAGTTGCTAATGCGCATTATACTGATCTAAACCGTATGTTACCAACTAATACTTGGGAGGCCATTAATGATGATGTTAAATTTTTACATAAATTTTATACAGCTATTATTGAGTTTTTTAGAGCATATTACTCTAATGTTACGATGGCTTTAGTACATATAACTGAAATTTCTTTTCTACTCTTTGAATTTAAGAAAGAAAAATATAAGGATGTTGTTGAAAAAATGCAAGCAAAATTCAAAAAATATTTTCCAGTTCCTCTGATTTACTTAATTGGTGTTGTTTTAAATCCTTCTATTAAGATATCTAATTGTCACCAATTAATCAATGCTTTATATACTTATATGGAGATTGGACCAACTGAAACCCCATATATATATTGTTGTATGAACAAGCTAAATGATTATTTACAATAATTATATAATTATTATGCAAATATAATTGATGATGCTACTATTAATGTAGGCAATGTTAATCCTACTATGCATTGTACTACTTCTACTGCATCTGCTATTATGGATGAAGATGAAAGCCTTGATGGTTATAATATTTGGTTTACATTTTTTTCCACTCAAACCAGTAGCAAGAACATTAATGAACTTCAATTCTACTTGCAAAAGTAAATACAGCCTTGCACAAAGGAATTTTCACCGTTGGGATGGTGGCATGAGAATGAAAAGCAATTTTTCGTTCTTTCCATTGTGGCTCGGGATGTGTTGAATGTGTCAATTTCAACTGTTGCATCAGAGAGTGCATTTCGTCAAACAAAACAACAATTAGGAGACACCCGCCACTCATTGGGAAGCAATACTTTGGAAGTTTTAGTATGTTTCAGAGATTGGATTAGATCGGAACGAAAAAATCAGGGACGTGAAGATGTTGATAAACTAGAAGATGAGGAACTTCGATATATATTAACACATGGTAACCCATCTGAATTTAATAATCTAGAAGATGGGCAAGAAGTTTATATTGATTATGAAGAACTTACTAAGGCAATGCAAAACCTTTGAAGTTCTTGATTTATATTGAATAATTAAACTTTGAATTTACTCTTTTTTCGTTAATTTAGTTGTTGTTAGATATAAATTTTAATTTGCAAGTTTGAATTAAAAAAAGAACTTGCAAATTATAAGTTCAATTTTTTTTCATCTTCATTGTATTCTATTATCTTAAATTCTTAATGAAATATTCAAATATAAGGGTTTTAAAGCCTTTAAAATTTATTCAAACACTCTTTTTATAAGATTATTTTTATGTTTTATATTTTTAATTTATCTTAATATAAACTACGGTAGTTATACAAAATACACACAAAACAAATTAAATAAAAACCGGCCCGGCCTAGCCTCTTAGGCCCGAAACTGTTCCGGTTCAAGAATTCACCGGAGGGGCTAGGAACCGGTAAAACCGGTAATAAAAAACCTGTAATCGGCCCGGTTTGGAGACCGGCCGATCTCATTTTCCAATAGAACGGACTGGACCGGATCGGCCCCTTGTCACCCATAGGGTTATCCATATGAGAGCTAATTTCAAGTACCTTGGGTCTATTATCCAAGGAAATGAGGAGATTGATGAGGATGCTACTCATCGTATTGGAGCAGAATGGATGAAATAATGAAATGGAGACTCGCATCCGGTGTTTTATATGATAAGAATGTGCCACCTAAACTTAAGGGTAAGTTTTATAGAGTGGTCGGATAAGTTTTATAAAGTGGTTGTCAGACCTACCATGTTGTACGGAGCAAAGTGTTGGCCAGTCAAGAACTCTCATGTCCAGAAGATGAAGGTAGTGGAAATGAGGATGTTGAGATGGATGTGCGGACATACCAGGATTGATAAGATTAGAAATGAAGATATTCGGGACAAGGTAGGAGTAGTCTCGGTGAAGGACAAGATGTGAGAAGCAAGGGTTAGGTGGTTTGGGCATGTGAAGAGGAGAAGCACAGATACTCCAGTGAGAGGTGCGAGAGGTTAGCCTTGGGTAGTCTGGAGAGGGGGAGAGGTAGGCCAAAGAAGTACTGAGAACAGGTTATTAGGCAGGACTTGATTTTGCTTCAGCTCTCTAAGGACATGACCCTTGATAGGAAGGTGTGGAGGTCGAGGATTAGGGTAGAAGGTTAGTAGGTAGTTGAGTGTGTGTCTTCCCCATACCAATAGTAGTAGTTAGTCACCCTTGTATTTCGGTTATTGACGGCCTTGATTACTACATATTTTCTTATTATATTGCTATTAATAATGTTTGTTCTCTTATTATCCTGTTATGGTTACTGCTTTTTTTCTTATTATCTTGATGTTGGTATTGCTTGTTGTTACTGCTTTCTTTTTCTTTCCTTGAGTGAGAGGTCTATCGGAAATAACCTCTTTACCCTCAAGGTAGGGGTAAGGTCTGCGTACACACTACCCTCCCGAGACCTCACTCATGAGATTATACTAGGTTTGTTGTTGGTGATGTTTAATATTTTGTGGAATAGGTAGCATAGAAATAATGGGTTCAATCATATTAATATTTTCTACATATGACCCAAAGGAATATTTTTTACATGAAGTATAGATACTAGTATGGACATTTTATTAAAATTCAACAAAAAGTAAATTTAAAATTTTAAAGGTGTAATGAATTTAATTATAAGAATCTAAAGATTGAATTTTTTTTGGGAGGGGTTTTAAAAAAAAATCTAAATATTGAATGTATCAACTTTAGTCATAATTCATTTATGAAGCACTTCCACTTTCTCGAAAATAAGGAAACACTATTAACAGAATTAATGCATTTCTTTGAGAATGATGCATTTCTAAAGATTACTACTGGATAACCTTTCTTTTCTACACTGTATTGTATTTAATTCTTACTTTAATTTGTTGTTGCGCATATTTTCATGACCCAAAATCGTGATGACGCCTATCGTGAAATTAGGCAAGCCACAACTTAACAATGTCAACACAGTAAGACACCTTGTCTTTTTTTTTTTTTGAAATGACATCGGAACAATTTATATCAAGAAAAAGCCATTTTAAAACAGAATTTAACCAAAATACGGTACAATTCATTCCAAAATCGGGGTGTCACTGAGTACATGAGCGTCTAAAACTAGAATACAGTCCACAACAGTATCTAGAGAATAAAACTGAAAGTGCAGATAAAATATAGAAGGGAAAATCAAGGCCCACGAACGCCATGCAGCTACCTCGATAGTCCCCGAACTCTGATGCCTCAATCAGCAGCAGCCGCGCGACCAAGAATGCCTAGATCTGCACACAAGGTACAGGGAGTAACGTAAGTACATCCAACTCAGTAACTAACAAGTCCAAACTTTGGACTGAAAGGTAGTGTCGAACTCAACTGGTACAGATAAAATAAAAATAACTGTGCAGAAATGTAGGCATGCTCTCAAGTCGTATTGGCAACTCAAATAGTAAACTAAAGCAGATCCGAACAGTGTAATTAATATAAATTTGTTATCTCTACATGCCAATTCACATATTGTAAGTGATGCACCATGCTGACAGCCTCAAGTGCTCACACTCTCAATATCTCAACCACTCGGTATTGTATATGGCCCACACGGCCCAGGGAATATCCATCTCAGAACATATACAACGCTGACCATAGGTCACCCAGTATCGAGGAAAGGCCAATCCAGCCCTGTGAAGAAGATCCATCTTCAGGTATCAAGTACTTCGGACAAGATCCATGTCCAAGGAAGATCCATCCCTCAATAATAGCAACCGCGCTCACTGGGGGTGTGTTATAGACTCCAGAGGGGCTCCTACAGCACCAAGCGCCACTATAAAATCAGTATAACTGCTGCGGTGTGCAGCCTGATCCCATAACGGTCACTCATAATCAGGCTCTCAGCCTCACTTAGTCACCAATCTCTCCAGTCTCACTCACGGGCCCACAATATCATGAAAACTAGCCCGAAACAATGATATGAAAACTTGCACGCCCGTCACTTGGCATGTGCGTTACCTCAATATCAATTGTATAATGCATAGTTCGAGGTTCGAACCCTCAGAACCAAGTTTGAAAGCGTTACTTACCTCAAACCGAGTAAATCTCTACATCGAAATGCCTTTGCCCCTCGAATCAGTCTCCAAATACCCTGAATCTAGCCACAAGCAGTACAATATAATTAATATAGGCTAAAGGAATCAATTCCACAAGAAAAATACGAAATTATAAGCCGAAATCCGAAATAGGCTCAAACCAGCCCCCGGGCCCACGTCTCAAAACCCGACAAAAGTCACAAAATCCAAAATCACATTCACTCACGAGTCCAACCATACCAAATTTATTAAAATCCGGCATCATTTGCCCTTCCAAAATCCCAAAATTCACTCTCCAATTCCCAAGCCCTAATTTCTCAAATTTCACCTCAAACACTCACCAACTAGATGTAAAAATCTGCGGGGAAATACCATTATTGAAGATAAATAGGCACAAGGAACTTACCTAAGTGAATACTCCAAAATCTCTTTCAAAATCCCCAAAATCCGAGCTCAAAAATGATGAAAATGGTAAAAAATCTCGAAGTCTTCTATTTATAGGTTTTGTTCGGACTTCTCACACCTGCGGCTCCATTTCCGCATATGCAGAGCCGCATCTGTGGGCAAAGCCCCGCTTCTGCGAAAAATCACTAAAGCACTACCTCCGCTCCTGCAATCAAGTGACCGCATATGCGCTCTTCGCGGGTGCGGAAACTACATCGCACCTGCAGTCCAAACTCGCACATGCGCCCCTAAATCCGCTTCTGCGACCATCGCAGGTGCGGGAATGTCATCGCACCTGCGTCCTCTGCCCAAGTCCTCCTCAGCTGCTGCGGCTCCTCCTTCGCTTCTGCGGGCTTGCACCTGCGGTTCCCACTCCGCATGTGCGATTACATTAGTAGTAGCAGTTTCAGCTGCAATTCCTCAACTCCCATAAAGCCGTTAACCTCCCGAAATTACCCCGAGGCCTCCGGGACCTCAACCAATTATACCAACAAGTCCTATAACCCGATACGAACTTAGTCGAACCTTCGAATCCCTCAAAACAACATCAAAACACCAAATTACACCTAGATTCAAGCCTAAAGAACTTCTAAACTTTCAAATTCCACAAACGACGCCGAAACCTACCAAACCACGTCTGATTGACCCCAAATTTTGCACACAAGTTATATTCAACATTACGGACCTACTTCAACTTCCAAAATCGGGATTCAACCCCGATATCAAAAAGTCAACCCCCTGGTCAAACTTTCCAAAAATTCGACTTTCGCCATTTCCAGCCTAAATTAGCTACAGACCTCAAATTCACAGTCCGGACACACTCCTAAGTCCAAAATCACCCAACAGAGCTAACGTGACCGACGAAACTCCATTCCGGAGTCGTCTTCACACTCTTCTGACTACGGTCAAAAATCCTGAGACTTAAGCTTCCGTTTTAGGGACTAAGTGTCCCAAAATACTCTGAAACCAAAAACAAGACCTCCCGGCAAGGCACTTAAGCAGAAACAAATACGGAAAAAATAGTAAATAGGGGATCGGGGCTAATACACTCAAAACGATCGAGCGAGTCGTTATACATATGATACTTGAGTTTCTTTTTCAGTACTAAAAATATAGACGTGTTTAGTGGTTGTAGTACACGTGAACTTAAGTAGCCAATATACAACTTATGCATTCTACTTCCTCCGTTCACTTTTACTTAGCATGTATACTGAAAATAAATTTTTATTTTTACTTTTCACTTTACGCATATCAAGAGCAGACAAAAAAAAATTCCTGTTTTACCCACGATATTTATTACTCATTTCAAATCATTTTCTCAAATCCAATAAAATACGCATCAATTAATATGGGTATCATGGTAAATTATACACTTCATTTACTATTTCTTAAGGGGCATGAAAAGTCAAAACATGCCAAGTAAAACAAATAGAGTATTAAAATATACTGTATTAATTTTAATACGGATAAAAGGACAAAATGTCCCCGAGTTTTGTGCTAATTTCATCGGAACTTTCCTCAAGCCTCAAGGGACAAGAGACACACTTCACAGTTGACATGAGTCGGCAACTTGAAAAGAGAGTACGTAGTAATATGTTAGACTTGGTCAAATAATACTAAACGTGTAAAAAAGTTAATATGGTGAATACGGTCAAATCATATATACTGAACTGAACTGGTAAAAACTTTCACACGTATGAAATAATTTCCAAAAGATAAAACCGAAATTCATGGTAGACCTCGAATTCTATCCATTTTGGTAGACCCAAAAGTCACAAGTGATGATTATGAACTTGAAGAATAGAATTTCAAACTTTATAAGAAATTCCTGTCAGATATTCATATTATTTGTGCCATTGAATATACAATATGGGCAAATGCCTTAGCTTCACAGCATCAAGAGATCGTTTTTACCGATATTTTTTCTCCTTTTCTGGGCTTCGTTCTGTAACAACAGATCTTGAAGATGGCACCACTATGCATTGTTGGATACCTAAAGTTCATGAACCAACAAAACCTAACCTCTTTCTTGTGCATGGATTTGGTGCCAATGCAATGTGGCAATATAGTGATCTCCTAAGACATTTTACTCCCCATTTTAATGTCTACCTTCCTGATCTCGTCTTTTTTGGTGCCTCGGCCACGACGCGGCCGGAGAGGACAGAGAGTTTTCAGGTAAAGTGTGGGCTGGGCCAAATTAATAAACAGAGTCATGACCAAAATGCAAAACCAGAAGGGTATTCAAAATGTAATATATATATATATATATATATATATATATATATATATATATATATATATATATATATATATATATATAATTTGAAAGCAATATAGTTGGCCATCTTTTGCCTCCACCCTAGTTATGAGCGAAAGGTGTTAATTGACCACAACCACCTTTTGCCGGGTGTAACTCCACCCTAATTATGATATAACCTACAAAAGTTTGTTTGTGTTCAACGAGATGGTCAAGATGGGTCAAAAACGTGTCATAAACAAACTCGCCCAAACGTGGCTCCTTTTTATTTTGCCTTTTTAATGTATTTGATTAATTTATTAGCAATATATAGTTCTTCAAGATTTACATAATTTTCAGTCTCAAAATTTGATTTTGTATGTCTGGCTTTGGATTGCATTATGATTCGTTTGGATCATTTCAGGTTCAATCCGTTGGATCAAGTCAACGAACAAGTCATGACCGAACCCGTTTAAATTAGGACAGGTTAAGCGAATTAGAAAAAAAAATTGATAGATTTTTTCACTTGTATTTGCAGGCGAGATGTGTGAAGAAGTTGATGGAGGTGCATGGTGTGCATAAAACAAGCCTAGTGGGGATAAGTTATGGCGGTTTTGTTGGTTATAATGTTGCAGCTCAATATCCAGAGGCAGTGGAGAGATTGGTGTTGTGTTGTGCAGGCGTTTGCTTAGAGGAAAAGGATATGAAAGATGGCTTGTTTCAGGTCTCTGATTTGGAAGAAGCTGCCAGCATTTTATTGCCCCAGACACCTGAGAAGCTAAGGGAATTGATGCGTTTCTCCTTCTTCAAACCTGTTAAAGTCATGCCCTCCTACTTCCTTTCTGATTTTATTGATGTAAGTCTATCTCGTTTCTAATCATTTTATGGATATATACTATTTATTTCAATTTAAATCCCCCTTATGATGTCACAGGTGATGTGCACCGATTATGTGAACGAGAAAAGAGAACTCATCCAAAATATACTTAAAGATAGACGACTTTCCGATCTTCCTAAGATTTCCCAGGTTTGCATTTTCCGACTTTAATTAGTAGTAGTTTAATTTCATCTCATCACTCATTCATTTAGTTTCTTATCCCAACAGTCCACATTAATTATTTGGGGAGAACAGGACAGGATATTCCCTTTAGAACTGGGTTACAGACTGCAGAGGTAACAACTACTTCAAAATATTCTAACTTTTGCTTTTTCTGAGAAGAGTTTTTGCTATTCAAAACTCCGTCTTCTGATGATCAAACTGTGAACTACAAAATGATAGGCATATTGAAGGGAATGCTGACTTGGTAGTTATCAGAAATGCGGGACATGCAGTCAACTTGGAGAAACCAAAGGAGTTTGCTAAACACTTGAAGGCATTTCTTGTAGATAATCGCTAACCATCTCCATCTGATTAACAATTCTACGGCCTGTGGCGGATCCAGAATTTAGACGCTGTGGATTTTGAGTTGGGACTTTGTATTATAAAATGTACATTTAACTCTACATTTGTACTTGTTTCTCGCACATATATGTATAATTCAACCCTTGAAATATTGGGTTCCGCGAACCCATTATTGAATCCGCCATTATCTGCAACCAACACATAATCATCAGAAGTTTTAAAACGAGAAATAGAAAAGAAAAAGACTGATGTAAGAGTAAAACTTGGGATTGATGTACATTGTAGAATTGAACTGTACATTTGTGCCATAAAATTCTCTTAACATTGTAATTTCACCTGGTGTCAGCCAGAACTTCAATCATTTTTTTTTTCATTCTCATTTTAAGTAAACTTAGACCACATTCTATTTGATTGTCTTTCTCTAGATGCAGGCTTGAAGCTTGCAAATTACTAAAACAAGAGACGGCCGATCCGTTCTATGAAGTGCTTCAGAACATAGAAACCTAGAAAAGAAAGAGACAATGAACAAATTAAACAGTGATGTCACCTGATAACCTCATTTTGAACCTCTAAAAATCCTGTAACAGCACCCACCAATGTATTGACCCAGATAAAACTACCAAAACTTGATTAGTACAACACTCTATCAGTAACATGGAAGCGCTTCATTTTGATAGGGATTCTGTTCCTGAATTTACAACAGCTATATTTAATATAACTCGGTCTGAATTGAGGTAAACTACTACTCATATATATTATCTTATCTGCATCAACCAGAACTAGTAGCTCCAAATTCAAACTGATCTAGCTGATTCGATGGAGGTGATTAGAGATCCAGCAGCAGCGGATAAATTCTTCCAACCAACCAATTTCACCCCAAAGTCACGTGTTAACATTTGTATCCTGCTCAGATCCCCTTCTAATTTGCTTAGCTCCAGTACTAGCCTTCGAGAGATCAGGCAATATAAATATAAAAGTTTCTCCCCTTGCAATGCAACTCGTATTAAGCAATTAGACTCCAGGTCAGCTGATATGGGATCATACAACACAGAGAAACTACCAAATTTAAGGTCTGGAGTCTCGAAGAACTTATCTACAACAATAATGTTTTCTTGACTGAAATTATTTGATTTCTCAGCTGGAGCTATTGACCTTCTATCCGCAACTCTCAGTATGTGAGCCGCCTCTCTCATCCCACTGAGAAAAGCCCCGTGCATTGTTGCAGGGTACTGTTTATTAGTTGCTTCACCTGCAAAGAAAAGTCGGCCACCAACACTCTCAGAGAGGATATCATAATCATCCCCTGAGGCTCCAATTGCAACATAGGAATAAGAACCATAACAGAACTGATCCTGTCCCCAACGCGTACAAACTGCTTGAAGTGGATCGGGAACAGCAATTCCTTTCGGACTGAATATGCCCTTCAGAATTTCAAGAACCCTCCCAACAGATTCAAGAGGAGACATCTTTTCAAATTTTACTGCTGCTTCTCCAGCTACAAGAGCAATAAGAAGGGGTCCACCTGAAACCGAAGAATAACTATAGAACAGAAAAAACTCACCCCTCATATTCGGGTCCTCATTCAAGTGTCCAAAAGTATCAATCTCTCCACCCCAAAAGTCGTAGGGAAACAGAATTGCAACCTTATTCAACAATCCAAATCCTAATCTCTCAATCGCATCTTTCTTGCGCTGAGGAAGGTCGGGTACAAACTCAATGGTACCCCTCTTCAGCACTCCCAATGGAACCGTGCAGAGAACCATATCCCCACGATATTCCTGCCCACCAGCATACACTAAAACTCCGTCAGTACCATATCTTACACTTTCCACCGTCCTATCGTAAAAAATAGGAATGTCCTCTGCCAAAGCCCGAATTAACCTCTCATTTCCCCCCGGGATGAAACAATGATCACCCCCCATTTCATAAGGATCATCCTGGTCCCAAAACGCCATCGACAGATTGGACATCAATGAAGCATTAGCATACTCCAAATTGGCCAAATGCCAATCCAGAAGCATTTGCTCTTGGGGATCCTCAGCCACTCTGTACACATGCCTAAACGTCTCTAACGCAGTACCTAACGAAACATCCACGCTCTTAACCTCATCCAACATTGCCTGCCTAAGTTTACACACCCTATCTAACAACTTATTAAATGAAGCTTCAACTTTAGAATCAATATCCGAATTCACAGTTCTACCATTAGGCAAATACAAAGGGCAAATATCTCTCACCTTATGAAGCAGAATGCCTAGCTGCCTCGCCAGAACACCTAACGGATTACCATTTATTCCAGTTAACACACTCCCACCTAAATCAGCAGCAGCAACAACCCCATTTTGTCCCCCGCTCATCTTCTTACTCCTCACTCTGCCACCAGGTCTACCCCTTCCTTCAAGAACCACAACTTTAAACCCTAACGAAATCAACTGTCTCGCAGCAACTAAACCCGATAACCCTGCCCCAATAACAATCACATTCCCTTTCGGAACCCCTTCAGGTGTCTTAAATTTCAGTTCTTTTATAGCTGGAGCTACACCATAATTGATATACCCATGTTGTAGTAAAAAAGTGTAAGCAGAATGCACGAGATTTTTGTGTTCAGCTCGTATGGACTCCAAAGCATGATCTTTTGTGAGCCAAACAGTAACATTGGACCGCCAACGAGCGAGAATGTGGTTACGTACGACAATGTAATTAGATTGTTCAACACCCCCAATTTCGGAAACTACATTAGCTTCAATTTCTTCCTCTGTAAGGGAATCGACAGGGAACCCGACGGAGATAGCAATTAGGGCTTCAAGGTCGACTTCTTTAGCGAGATCGGAAATCCTTCGCCGGCGATTGTGATTCTTATTAAGGTCGTCACCGGTGGCTAATTCCGTCTCGGAGTAAGAATATGCGGTGGAGGGTTTAGGGTTGGGGCGGAGAACACGGAGGCCGGAGACGGCGGCGGCGGAAACTGAGGTGGGAATCATGTCCGTGAAGAAACGTTTTCTACGGCGTCGTTTTCTGACTTGGGGTGGGGTGTTTCCGGTGGGCGGTGGTGGTAATTCGGAGGGGGGTATTTCCGGTTCGGAAGGTTCTGGAAGGTCGTCGGGTTGAGAGTCTGAAACGGCAGGTTCGGGTGTCGTTTGAGGAGGGGAAGAATTGTCATTGTCGTTTTGGGGGTTGTCTTGTCGGAAAATTTCGCCGGAGTTGATGTTGGGGGATGTTTCCGGCGGATGTCCGGCGGAAGTTTCCATTGGGGAATAGAGAAAGCTGAGCTAAGCGTCAATGCAATGTGTTGTTGGGAACCAAAATTGCACGCCAATGCGAGTATGCGACCAGTGCTAAAGGGTTACGAAAGGCTGGAACGTAAGTTTGGGGTGTTTATGGGTAAATCGAAAACAAATTAACCGAAAAATGGATCATAGTGACTTAAAAGTTAAAACGGGACTTTAGCATCTATACCCGGTTTTGGTCACAATTGAACCTATACTCACTTTGTAAAAAAAGTTTGCAAGTGTACCCACTTTACGATCAACTTCACACTTATCGGTAGAGCCGTCAATATGAGCTTGGCCCGTTGGGCCAGCCCAGCCCAGCCCGTAATTTAGCAGGACTGAGCTAGAACTTTTGGAACCCATTTAAAAACGAGGCTTTTAAGCCCGGCCCGAGTAAGCTCGTGGCCCGTGAGGCTTGACTAAGGTTGGGCTGGGCCGGCCCATGGGCCTAATAAAAATACGTATTTAAAATATATAAAATATAAAAAGTATATGATACAAAAAATAAGAAGAAGAGTAACCCAAGCTTAAAGTTTATTAAGCTCATCATATTAAAAGATCAAAGTCCTAAAACGTTAATTAGTTTTAAAATTTTAATTATTCTTAATATTTAACTAATTAATATTGCATACGTATTGTAGATGTAGATAAAAGTGAAGATATTAAGACAACATTCTCACAAGCGGATTCAAATATGTTTGATGAAGATGATATGTGAGATATCCCATAAGCGTCATGGACGTTCTTTTAAATAATTTATTTTGAGTTTTGATTTTTAGTGAATGAAATAAAGTCTTGTCTTTTACTTTTTTCGTATTTATTGTGATATATTGGAACAATATTAAAAGTTATTAAGTTTTGTGAAAATTTTTCAATAAGATTTTTTTAACTTTTAAATATTTATTGTTTTTAGGTTAGAACTTAAATAAAAAATAAAAAATTATATTTTTAAAAAATGATGGGTCGGCCCGTGGGGCCCGCAAACTACATAGGGCTGGGATAGGTTGACCATTATAAGGCCCATCAAAATGGTGGGCTAGTCCAGTCCAGCCCGTCAATTGCTAAAGCCCACGTGGGCTGGGATGGGCTAGCCCGACCCCGTCCATATTGATAGTTCTACTTATCGGGCCTGAAGTTTAAAAAAATTAGTGTGAAGTGAAAAAATTGCACTTCAAATGCACTTAAGGTCAAATAGGTCTGAAGTGCAACCAATAATTTCATGCACTTAAGGCTAATAAGTATGAAGTAAAAAATTGCACTTCAGATACACTTAAGGCCAATAAGTCTGAAGTGAAATTTTGCACTTTTAGATGCACTTAAGGCCAAAAAGTCTGAAGTGCAACAAACGTTTTCATTCACTTAAGGCCAATAAGCATGAAGTGAAAATTTGTACTTCAGATGCACTTAAGGCCAAATAGGTCTGAAATGTAACTAATGGTTTCATGCACATAAGGCCAAAAAGTCTGAAGTGCAACAAACGTTTTCATTCACTTAAGGCCAATAAGTCTAAACTGAAAATTTGCACTTCAGATGCACTTAAGGTCAAATAGGTCTGAAGTGTAACCAATGGTTTTATGCACTTAAGGCCAATAAG